>NC_092741.1:132215051-132538384 GCF_047496795.1 Chiloscyllium punctatum | reverse complement strand
CAACTTGTTTGACCAGCACTCCACTTACCACCTTAAACATTCACTTCTTCCACCACTGGTGCAACATGATTGCTAATTGTATCATTAGTGGTGCATCACTGGTGCAAGGTGTACTAGGGCAACCCACCAAAAGCTTTTCAACAGCACCCCCAAACCTACAATCTATACCACATAGGGCAAGGGTATCAGGCATATGGGAGCTTTATCATCCCTACATTTGCCTTCAAAACACAAACCAAAATGATGAAAACACATTGCCTTTCCTTTTTCATGAGGGGATCAGATGCTGGAATTCCTGCCTAGTAATATGATAGAAATATCTTCACCACATTGACTGCAGTAGCTCTAGAAATCACAGAGATTGTTCTTAATGCTCTGCAGTTAGATTTGGTATCACAAATCCCAAGTGTGTTGCCAACTAAGCTGACATGTAATAGTTCACTCTATTACAAACTGAACCTAAACATTATCTAAATTCCTTTGTTACCTATAAGTGTTGATTGGCAATGTTTCTGTTACTTTATTATAAAGATATTTAGGAGAAAGTGAGGACTGCAGATGCTGGAGATCAGAGCTGAAAATGTATTGCTGGAAAAGCACAGCAGGTCAGGCAGCATCCAAGGAGCAGGAGAATCAACGTTTCAGGCATGAGCCCTTCCTGAAGAAGGGCTCATGCCCAAAACATCGATTCTCTTGCTATAAAGATATTTAGCAAGCTATGGGGTACATATGCATCTAACTCACAAGTTTCTATATCTCTTTTAAATACTGTATCCCTTCCTTACTTATCTTCAGGCAATGGTTGAAATTTTATGCAATTGTGTTTTTATGAAGTTGGGATGTAATTGAGCATTTTAAATGTTGGCCAGGGATATCTAAATCTAATTGGATTGTGTACTCCGTTTGAAACTCAAGACATTTCCACCAGGGTTTGCTGTATAAAGACCATGCAGTTGCCATCAACATCATCACTTGTGAATTTTTTTTATTTCAAAAATATACTTTATTCATAAAATATTTTGATGATCTGTACAATTGATCATGCCATACATACGTAAACATTCCATTTCTTTGCATACAGAGACAGAGTAATCATTCATATATACAGGTCTGTACGATTACTATCCACATATTTAGCTGGGGGGTCAACGGAGCCCCCTCACTGTGTCGGACCCCTGTGCTTAGGCAGGCAGACATTACACGGTGGTCCTTCCCCACTGCGCCTTGGCGGCAGCTGCCCCAAGCTTCAGCACGTCCCTCAACACGTAGTCCTGGACCTTGGAATGTGCTAGTCTGAAACACTCAGGCGGGGTAAACTCCTTCAGCTGGAAGATCAACAGGTTTCGGACCGCCCAGAGAGCGTCCTTCACCGAGTTGATGATCCTCCAGGCACAGGTGATGTTCGTCTCAGTGTGCATCCTGGGGAACAGTCCTTAGAGCACGGAGTCCCACGTCACGGCGCTGCTCGGGATGAACCTCGACAAACACCACTGCATTCCTCTCCAGACTTCTTCTGCATAGGCACCTTCCAGAAGGAGGTGTGTGACAGTCTCGTCTCCCTCGCAGCCGCTTCGAGGGCAGCATGTGATGCGGCTGAGAGTCCGGGCGTGCATAAAGGATCTCACAGGCAGAGCCCTTTTCACCACCAGCCAAGCCATGTCTTGGTGCTTGTTGGAAAGTTCTGGCGATGAGGCATTCTGCCAAATGACTTTGACAGTCTACTCAGGGAACTGCTCGATAGGATCTGCCCTCTCCTTTTCCTGAACGGTCTCAAGGACACTACGTGCTGACCACTTCCTGATGGACTTGTGGTCAAAGGTGTTTTTCTTCATAAATTTCTCCACGAAGGACAGGTGATATGGAATGGTCCAACTACTCGGAGCGTTCCGTGGCAGCGTGGCCAGGCCCATTCTTCGCAACACTGGGGACAGGTAGAACCTCAGTACGTAGTGACACTTGGTGTTTGCGTACCAGGGTTCCACGCACAGCTTGATGCAGCCACACACAAAGGTGGCCATCAGGGTGAGGGTGGCATTGGGTGTGTATTTTCTCCCGTTGCCCAGATCTTTATACATCGAGTCCCTTCGGACCCGGTCCATCTTTGATCTCCATATAAATTGGAAGATGGCCCGGGTGACTGCAGCGGCACAGGTTCTGGGAATAGGCCAGACCTGTGCCACGTATAACAGCAATGACAGTGCCTCACACCTGATGACCAGGTTTTTTCCTGTGATGGAGAGCGACCGTAGCTTCCATCTGCCCAGCTTCTGCCTCACTTTGCTGATACGGTCCTCCCGAGACTTGGCGCACGCCCCAGCCCTCCCGAACCAAATACCCAGCACCTTCAGGTGGTCGGTCCTGACGGTCAAGGGGATTGAGGATTGGTCGGCCCAGTTCCCAAAGAGCATGGCCTCGCTCTTGCCTTGGTTTACCTTGGCCCCCGAGGCCCGTTCGAACTGGTCACATATGTACATGAGTCTGTGCACAAACAGCGGATCCGAGCAGAAAATGGCTACATCATCCATGTGCAGGGAGGCCTTAACCTGCAGGCCCCGACTGCCAGGAATAGTCACCCCTCTCAGGCTCGCATCCTTCCTGATGGACTCGGCAAACGGCTCTATGCAGCACGCAAACAAGGCAGGAGAGAGAGGGCAACCCTGTCTGACTCCAGATCTGACTGGGAAGCTATCTGATTCCCACCCATTGATTGAAACTGCACTGACAATGTTGGTGTAGAGCAGTCTGATCCAATTGCAGATTCCCTCCCCAAAGCCCATTTTGGAGAGTACATCTCTCATATACGTGTGTGATATCCTGTCAGATACTTTCTCCTGGCCTAGGCTGATGTGGCAGGTGTCCAACCCTCTGTCCTGCACGTAGGTAATCGTATCCCTGAGGAGTGCAAGACTCTCAGCAATCTTCCTGCCTGGACAGCACAGGTTTGGTCAGACCAGACCTGACCCGATTGGCGATTACCTTTGACAGAATTTTGTAATCCGCATTCAACAGTGCGATTGGTCTCCAATTTCTGAATTCCACCTGTGGATGTGAAAGCCAATGGTGCTATTCGTGCTAAATTAGCTGGTTAACCACAGAGCAGAGTTTGAATCGACAACTATTCTGATCAGTGTGATTTAGTCTCACACGATATTTCATGAAAATAACTTCTACACTGTTGTGAAAAGTATGCAACAATTTATTTCTTGTACATTAAATATGTCAGTCAAGGCTACTTTTCCGTGAGTCAGCATGCAATTAAAAATAGATCAAGTAGTCATGTTCATCCTCTTGCCATCAGCAAACATTAGGTGTTGCCATGGCAATACTTGCATGATTGCCCTTAAGCATTCTAGAGCATCTGTAGTGAAAACGCTAAGCTTATTGACACCATATCGTGGACCTGCAATAACGAGCTGTACGCAATCACTTTTTTCACCACATTGTCTCAAATAGTCAATTGACAAAAGATAATATTTAGTATTATGATGGCTGCTGTTAACTACTTTAGAATAATATTCGAACCAAAATTCCCATTGATGAATGTGCTTCCCCTGCTGAATAACAATAAATGTTGGTCAGAGAATCCCAGTTTAGGAAACCTTGATTTCCTTCCATCCTTTTGCCTAAATGATTCCTCACCCACACTATTTCACAGGACTGCCATGAAATCTCATTGTCCCGTCCAGTGGTAATAGGACATGAGATTCAATAGCCATCAGAAAGAGACCTTATATGTGTTTGGTGTCTCAGATCTTCCTCACCACAATCTCATTATACCAATACAAAACCATTCTATCATGGGGGCGTTAATGCAAAAATGGCCTAGGAGGGCAGGGGGTTCACACAACACAGAGTTGCACTTTTGAAACACATCATTATAAAATTAACCATCTCTACAGGTCCAGGAACTATACTGTAACAATGAAGTTGTAGCAGTGCACCATCTGTTAAAAAGGTCACTATCGCCATTCCAGAATTAGAACACCACCAGCAGTAACAAAGTTATTTCTTCTGTCAATCTTAAGAGCGACAACCTCTTTCCAGGCTAAATATTCTTGACTATTTTCAGTGAATAGCAATACCATCTGAGATATTTGCATCATCGATAGTCACAGGTGAGGTGCCGGAAGACTGGAGGTTGGCAAACGTGATGCCACTGTTTAAGAAGGGCAGTAAAGACTAGCCAGGGAACTATAGACCGGTGAGCCTAACCTCAGTGGTGGGCAAGTTGTTGGAGGGAATCCTGAAGGACAGGATGTACATGTATTTGGAAAGGCAAGGACTGATTCGGGATAGTCAACATGGCTTTGTGTATGGGAAATCATGTCTCACAAACTTGATTGAGTTTTTTGAAGAAGTAACAAAGAAGATTGGTGAGGGCAGAGCAGTAGATGTGATCAATATGGACTTCAGTAAGGCGTTCAACAAAGGTCCCCATGGGAGACTGATTAGCAAGGTTAGATCTCATGGAATACAGGGAGAACTTGCCATTTGGATACAGAACTGGCTCAAAGGTAGAAGACAGAGGGTGGTGGTGGAGGGTTGTTTTTCAGACTGGAGGCCTGTGACCAGTGGAGTGCCACAAGGAGCGGTGCTGGGCCCTCTACTTTTTGTCTTTTACATAAATGATTTGGATGCGAGCATAAGAGTTAGTAAGTTTGTAGGTGACACCAAAACTGGAGGTGTCATGGACAGCAAAGAGGGTTACCTCAGATTACAACAGGATCTTGACCAGATGGGCCAATGGGCTGAGAAGCAACAGATGGAGCTTAATTCAGATAAATGAGAGGTGCTGCATTTTGGGAAAGCAAATCTTAGCAGGACTTATACACTTAATGGTAAGGTCCTAGGGAGTGTTGCTGAACAAAGAGACCTTGGAGTGCATGTTCATAGCTCCTTGAAAGTGGAGTTGCAGGTAGATAGGATAGTGAGGAAGGTGTTTGGTATGCTTTTCTTTATTGGTCAGAGTATGGAGTACAGGAGTTGGGAGGTCATGTTGCGGCTGTACAGGACATTGGTTAGGCCACTGTTGGAATATTGCTTGCAGTTCTGGTCTCCTTCCTATCGGAAAGATGTTGTGAAACTTGAAAGGGTACAGAAAAGATTTTCAAGGATGTTGCCAGGGTTGGAGGATCTGAGCTACAGGGAGAGGCTGAACAGGCTGGGGCTGTTTTTCCTGGAGCGTCGGCAGCTGAGGGGTGACCTTATCGAGGTTTCCAAAATTATGAGGGGCATGGATAGGATAAATAGACAAATTCTTTTCCCTAGGGTCGGGGAGTCCAGAACTGGAGGGCATAGGTTTAGGGTGAGAGGGGAAAGATATAAAAGAGACCTAAGGGGCAACGTTTTCACGCAGAAGGTGGTACGTGTATGGAATGAGCTGCCAAAGGATGTGATGGAGGCTGGTACAATTGTAACATTTAAGAGGCATTTGGATGGGTATATGAATAGGACGGGTTTAGATGGATATGGGCTGGGTGCTGGCAGGTGGGACTAGATTGGGTTGGGATATCTGGTCAGCATGGATGGGTTGGACTGAAGGGTTTGTTTCCATGCCGTACATCTCAAGGACTCTATGACCAGAATGACAAGTGTTGCTACATTCCACAAAACACAGGATGCTATTCACTTGGTTATCCAGCCAGTGAGTTTCTGCTGCTCTTCTAGTATCATCATTTGCTTCTCCTCACCTGAGTAACATAAATTAATGAATGCCACCTCAACTCACTATTTGAGTACGTGTGTCTGTATGTATGTGCATGTAGCTTTATTTGATGTTGTGAACATTGACACAAGTGAGGTGGGAATCTACGAAGTATTCTCTTACTCAGAAACATTCAGCGCTGACTGATGTTCATCTCAGAAATATTCAAGTGGTTGTGAAGGATACTCTCAAACAAAGCTTGAAACACAAAACATTAAACATAATATAATAATACATCATGGATTAATAAGTGGACATGGCATAACAATCCAGGATAGTATTAATTCTAAACTTGGATAAAGGATTTCATTCACATCTCCTTCTCCAAAGTTCAAGTTGATATTTTCCAGAGTCAAAGAGTGGAATCTTACAGGGGCCTGAATGACATGGGTTATGGTGAGAAATGTGACAGTCATACTGGAAGTGCAGCAAGACTTGTTCTGATGTCAGGAACAACTCACTGCATCTTTCAGCTATGTTCTAGGTATCGAGGTAAGGTTCTAGCTAGGCAGCAGCAAGTTGTCTATTAAAGGGGATTATCACTTGTTAACGGCCTTATAAACTGCTCTCTTAATACTTATATAAGCCTGAGATTCCAGACTCACAGAACTGTGGTACTGCCTTGCTGTTTAGCACAGAAACAAACCCAGAAGCTTCTTGTGGTTGTCAGCAATCCTCAGTGAAGTCTTCAGTCAGATGGTTTCAATACAGCAAATCAAGGTGAGTCTCCAGTAACCTTCCAAGGGGCTTAGACATGGTCAGTCAGTCACTTAGGACAGTCAGAGTCAGGATCCACTCATAATGGGTGAGGAACCAAATGTCACACTAAAATTGGCCTAAATCTTTCCAAATAGGTTTTGGTCAATATACAACAAGGAAAAGGAAAGGGTGCCCTGAATTTAATGTTTTAAGAATATTTAAACAGAGAGAAGAGAAAATTCTAGAAAAAGTACAGCAGTTAAACACAACAGTAAGAATTATTTGAATATTATAACAATATGAGGACAACCAGATAATAGATGATAACATGATAAGACATATTTTTTAAAAATGATTACATATACAAAACAAGTCAATATTCTGAATGATTATTTTCTCCAAGTATTTTGAAATAAAGCACGAGCAATATGCTGTTCATGAATAAATATGGAAAGGCAAGGACTGATTAGAAATAAGGAGAAAGTGAGGACTGCAGATGCTGGAGATCAGAGCTGAAAATGTGTTGCTGGAAAAGTGCAGCAGGTCAGGCAGCATCCAAGGAGCAGGAGAATCGACGTTTCGGGCATAAGCCCTTCAGGAATGAGGAGAGTGTGCCAAGCAGGCTAAGATAAAAGGTAGGGAGGAGGGACTTGGGGAGGGGCGTTGGAAATGCGATAGGTGGAAGGAGGTTAAGGTGAGGGTGATAGGCCGGAGTGGGGGTGGGGGCGGAGAGGTCAGGAAGAAGACTGCAGGTTAGGAAGGTCCCCGGCACCTTCCCCTGCAACCGCAAGAAAAAATTAACCGCCTCAACCTCTCCACCCCTGTCACCCTCGGAACGTGCAGCCCTCCACTCCCTCCGCTCCAACCCCAACCTCACTATCAAACCGGCAGATGAGGGAGGCGCGGTAGTAGTTTGGCACACCGACCTTTACACCGCTGAGGCTAAATGCCAGCTCGCGGACACCTACTCCTACTGCCCCCTTGACCATGACCCCACCTCCCACCACCAAACCATCATCTCCCAAACCATCCATAACCTCATCACCTCAGGGGATCTCCCATCCACCGCCTCCAACCTCATAGTCCCACAACCCCACACCGCCTGTTTCTACCTCCTGCCCAAAATCCACAAACCTGACTGCCCCGGCCGACCCATTGTCTCAGCCTGCACCTGCCCTACCGAACTCATCTCTGCATACCTCGACACGGTCCTGTCCCTCTTAGTCCAAGAACTCCCCAACTACGTTCGGGACACCACCCACGCCCTCCACTTCCTCCATGATTTTCACTTCCCCGGTCCCCAACACCTTATCTTCACCATGGACATCCAGTCCCTATACACTTCCATCCGTCATCACGAAGGACTCAAAGCCCTCCGCTTCTTCCTTTCCCGCCGTACCAACCAGTACCCTTCCACTGACACCCTCCGACTGACTGAACTGGTCCTCACTCTGAACAACTTCTCTTTTCAATCCTCCCACTTCCTCCAACCCAAAGGAGTAGCCATGGGCACCCGCATGGGCCCCAGCTATGCCTGCCTCTTCGTAGGATATGTGGAACAGTCCATCTTCCGCAGCTACACTGGCACCACCCCCCCACCTTTTCCTCCGCTAAATTAATGACTGTATTGGCGCTGCCTCGTGCTCCCATGAGGAGGTTGAACAGTTCATCCACTTTACCAACACCTTTCACCCCGACCTCACATTTACTTGGACCGTCTCAGACTCCTCCCTCTCCTTCCTAGACCTCTCCATTTCTATCTCGGATGACCGAATCAACACGGACATTTACTATACACCGACCGACTCCCACAGCTACCTAGACTACATCTCCTCCCACCCTGCCCCCTGTAAAAACGCCATCCCATATTCCCAATTCCTTTGTCTCCGCCGCATTTGCGCCCAGGAGGACCAGATCCAATACCAAACAACCCAGGTAGCCTTCTTCTTCAAAGACCGCAATTACCCCCCAGACGTGATCGATGAAGCTCTCCACTGTATCTCCTCCACTTCCCGCTCCTCCACACTTGAGCCCCGCCCCTCCAATCACCACCAGGACAGAACCCCACTGGTTCTCACCTACCACCCCACCAACCTCCAAATACATCATATCATCCTTCATCATTTCCGCCACCTCCAAACAGACCCCACCACCAGGGATATATTTCCCTCCCCTCCCCTATCAGCTTTCCGAAAAGACCACTCCCTCCGTGACTCCCTTGTCAGGTCCACACCCCCCACCAACCCAACCTCCACTCCTGGCACCTTCCCCAGCAACCGCAAGAAATGCAAAACCTGCGCCCACACCTCCCCCCTTACTTCCCTCCAAGGCCCCAAGGGATCCTTCCATGTCCATCACAAATTCACCTGCACCTCCACATACATCACTTACTGCATCCGCTGCACCTGATGTGGCCTCCTCTATATTGGGGAGACAGGCCACTTACTTGCGGAACGTTCCAGAGAACACCTCTGGGACACCTGGACCTACCAACCCAACCACCCTATGGCTCAACATTTCAACTCCCCCTCCCACTCCACCAAGGTCATGCAGGTCCTTGGACTCCTCCATCACCAGACCATAGCAACACGACAGCTGGAGGAAGAGCACCTCATCTTCCGCCTAGGAATCCTCCAACCACAAATGATGAACTCAGATTTCTCCAGTTTCCTTATTTCCCCTCCCCCCACCTTGTCTCAGTTCCAACCCTCGAACTCAGCACCACCTTCCTAACCTGCAATCTTCTTCCTGACCTCTCCGCGCCCACCCTCACTCCGGCCTATCACCCTCACCTTAACCTCCTTCCACCTATCGCATTTCCAACGCCTCTCCCCCAAGTCCTTCCTCCCTACCTTTTATCTTAGCCTGCTTGGCACACTCTCCTCATTCCTGAAGAAGTGCTCATGCCCGAAACGTCGATTTTCCTGCTCCTTGGATGTTGCCTGACCTGCTGCGCTTTTCCAGCAACACATTTTCAGCACTGATTAGAAATAGTCAACATGGCTTTGTGTTTGTGAAATCACGTCTCACAAACTTGATTGAGTTTTGAAGAAGTAACAAAGAGGATTGATGAGGGCAGAGCAGTAGATGTGATCTATATGGACTTTGGTAAGGGGTCCAAAAGGTTCCTCATGGGAGACTGGTTAGCAAGGTTAGATCTCATAGAATACAGGAAGAACTATCCATTTGAATACAGAACTGGCTTGAAGGCAGAAGACAGAGGGTGTTGGTGGCATGTTGCTTTTCAGACTGGAGGCCTGTGACCAGTGGTATACCACAAATATCAGTACTGGATCCATTGGTTTTCATTATTAATATAAATGATTTGGATGTGAAGATAGGAAGTATAGTTAGTAAGTTTGTAGATGATATCAAAATTGGAGATATAGTAGACAGTGAAAGTTACCCCATATTACAACAGGATCTTTATCAGATGGATCAATGGGCTGAGGAGTGGCAGATGGAGTTTAATTTAGATAAATGTGGGGTGCTCCAGTTTGGAAAAGCTAACCAGAGCAGGACTTATACACTTAATGGTAAGGTCCTAGGGAGTGTTGCTGAACAAAGAGACCTTGGAGTGCAAGTTCATAGTTCCTTGAAAGTAGAGTCGCAGGTAGATAGGATAGTGAAGTATGCTCTCCTTGATTGGTCAGAGCATTGAGTACGGAATTTGGGAGGTCATGTTGCGTCTGTACAGGACATTGGTTAGACCGCTTTTGTAATAATGTGTGCAATTCTGGTCTCCCTCCTATCTGAAGGATATTGTGAAACTTGAACGGGTTCAGAAAAGATTTACAAGGATGCTATCAGGATTGGAGGATTTGAGCTATAGGGAGAGGCTGAATAGGCTGGAGCTGTTTTCCCTGGAGCTTCTGAGACTGAGGGGTGACCTTATAGAGGTTTATAAAATCATGAGGAGCATGGATAGGATAAACAGACAAGGTGTTTTCCCTGAGGTGGGGGAGTCCAGAACTAGAGGGTATAGGTTCAGAGTTAGAGGGAAAAGATATTAAAGGGACCTAAGAGGCAACTTTTTCATGCAGAGGGTGGTGTGTGTATCAAATGAGTTGCCAGAGGAAGTGGTGGAGGCTAGTACAATTGCAACATTTAAGAGGCATTTGGATGGGTATATGAATAGGAAGAGTTCAGAGGGATATGGGCCGGGTGCTGGCAGGTGGGACTAGATTGGGTTGGGATATCTGGCCGGCGTGGACAGTTTGGACTGAATGGTCTGTTTCCATGCTGTACAGCTCTATGACTCTATGACTCTATGACTCTAAGTGCTGGCAAATGGGGCTAGATTAGGTTAGGATTTCTGGGCAGCATGGACAAATTAGACCAAAGGGTTTCTGTGCTGTATATCTTTATGACTCTATGACTCTAAATATAACCAAAGTAAAATCCATTACTTTAATAAACATGATATGCAAATCTGACACAAGCAAAAACAGCTCAAAACAAATAAATAATGAAAGTAGAGTCCTTGAAAGTAGAGTCGCAGGTAGATAGGATAGTGAAGAAGGCATTTGGTACGCTTTCCTTGATTGGTCAGATAATTGAGTACAGAATTTGGGAGGTCATCTTGCATCTGTACAGAACATTGTTTAGACCGCTTTTAGAATATTGCGTGCAATTCTGGTCTCCCTCCTATCTGAAGGATATTGTGAAACTTGAAGGCCTTTTGCCCGAAATGTTGATTTTGCTGCTCCTTGGGTGCTGCCTGAACTGCTGTGCTCTTCCAGCACCACTAATCCAGAATCTGGTTTCCAGCATCTGCAGTCATTGTTTTTACCCCCCCTAAATAATGAGTTGACACCATTGTTTGTCGATTGGCAAAAGAAGGAAATTTCTCGGGTGCTAACAATTATGAAGATGGCAATAGACAATGGAAGAGGAAAAAGTTGCAATAACACACGAAAAAGGTGCCAACTGGCACTGGGTGCATTAGTTTTGCAGGTAGTCAGAACTATTCCGCCCACAATCCAAAGATGTGCAGCTCAGGTGAATTGGCCATGTTAAATTGCCCAGAGTGTTAGGTGCATTAGTCAGAGGGAAATAGGTCTGGGTGGGTTACTCTTCGGAGGGTCGGTGTGGACCGGTTGGGTCGAAGGGCCTGTTTCCACACTGTAGGAAAATCTAATCTAATCTAATCTAATAGAATAGGCTAAATGGCCTTCTTCTGTACTGCAAACTTTCTATGATTTTATAATTCTATAATTTGTGATTCTTTTTCTTTCGTTTTCTTTTACTTTTCTGCCTTTATATTCTATGTTTTGATTTATTTTTCTGTATCTTAAGGTGACACAATACTTTTCACTGAATGTTTTAATAAAATACAAATGACAATAAATAACTAAAATCAATAACAGACAAGTAGAGGTAACAATGGGTTGAAAATGAGAGGGAGAGCACCTTTATTCAAAAGAGTGATGCTTCGGCCTAACACAACTAATAAACCAAGGTCTGAATATTTTGTTTTCTGGCTATGTCAGTTTTGTTGTGTTTCATGGAGAGTTTCTCTCTGTGAGGCTCAGCAAGATCTCTCACTGCATCATGGTTCAATTCAACATAGTTCATATAATAAAAACTAAAATAACTGCAGATTTCGGAAATCAGAAAAAACAACAGAAATTATAGAAAAGCTCAGCAGGCCTGGCAGCATCTGTGGAAAGAAATCAGATGTTTCAGATCCAGTGACCCTTCCTCAGATCTGATGGTAGCAAGAAAACATTTTTTTTAATGCAGAAGACAGGTTAGGGAGAAGGGATAAGTGATAGGTGCAGATAGAGCCCAGAGAGAACAGTTGGACAGACAAGGAGTGGATAATCATCAGCCTGGAGAATAAGTACTAATGGGAACAATTAGTGGCTAACAATAGGTTGTGAGTAATAGCAGACCATGTGATAACAAGGACTGGTGTGTGGGTGTTGGGGTAAGGATATGGGAGAACGTGCATCAAGCCCTAAGATTGTTGAACTCAATATTGAATCCAGCAGGCTATAGTTCCCAAGATGAAACTTAGGTACTGTTCCTCCAGCTTGTGCTGAGCTGTGCTTGAACGACTGCAGTAAGCCTGAGACAGAAGTATTGGCCAGGGGATATGGTGATGTGTTCAAGTGGCAGGCAACTGGAAGCTTAGGGTCTTTTTTTGCAGAGAGAACATAGGTCTTCTGCAAAACGGTCACCCAGTCTTCGCTTCATTTCCCCAATGTACAGGCGTGAATGACATCGACTCGATTGAGTGAGGTATAGGTGAAATGCTGCTTCACCTGGAAAGTGTGTTTAGGTCTTTTGATACTGAGGAGGAAGGAAATAAACAGGAAGGTGCTACACTTCCTGCAGTTGCAGAAGATGCCATGGGGCAGTGGGGTGTGTTAGGAGTGAGTGAGAATTGGACCAAGATGCCCCAGAGGGAATGGTCTTTGCATAAGACTGACAGGAGAGGAGAGAGGAGAGTGATGCTGACATCCTGCTGGAGGTGGCAGAAATGGCAGCTAATGATCCTCTAGATGTGGTTGCTGGTAGGTTGGTAGATGTGGACAAGAGGAGCCCTAATCGCTGTTGTGAAAGGGAAGGGGGGGAGGGTGAGGGCTGAAATATGAGTGATGGGTCGGATCCAGCCAAGGGGGCTGTCAACTATGATGGGGAATCCTCAGTTGAGCAAGAAGGTGGACATTTCGGAGTTGGCATCATCAGGACAGATGTGAATGAGATGGGAGATGGAGGAACTGGGAGAATTAAAACAGAGTCTGTACAGGAAGTGGGTGTGAGGATATATAGTCAAGGTAACTGTGGGAATCATTTTGGTTTGTAGTGGATATTGTTTGCCAGCGTATCCCCATAAAGTTTGGTTGGTTACACAATGCAGATTGGGTGACTTTGCATGTGTAGATGGATATGCACAAGGAAGCGATATATTTACAGCCCCCCCCACCTCCACAATTCTAGCAGCATCTCTCCCATACACTGCGCTCTGTGTCTGCCACAGATTCAAGAAGAACGGATGGTTGAAACAAAGGCAGAGAAGACTGGTAAACTTAGCATAGGTGAAAGTGAGGACTGCTGATGCTGGAGATCAGAGTGGAAAGTGTGGTGCTGGAAATGCACAGCAGATCAGGCAGCATCCGAGGAGCAGGAGAATCGACGTTTTGGGCAGGTGCTTGGCATGGAGGGAGAGGAAAACAGCGTAAGGAGAAAGAGAATGTAAGACATTGGACACTGCCTCATAGACGTCCTTCAGTATTCGTCCAAATCGCCTCCTCGATGATTGACTGTTACCTCCACCAGTGAGAACCGAGAATGTGAAGCTTTCGGGGAAGGGGGTGGGGCGGTAGGACAAAAGGGACCGCTGATTGGCTAGGATAAGGTATAGGGCGGGAGAAGCGGAGACTTCCGGCTCGGGGAGGATGGCCGTTGCGTTTCCGTCAATAAAGGCCCAGGAAGGGGCGGGACCTTGTCCGCTGTTTGTAAACACAGGTGTCGCGAGTTGTGATTGTCCGTGCGTTCCGATTGCAACCGCCGACTAACGGCCGCGGCGCGAGCGTCAGTAGATGCCCAGTTCCTTCTGACAGTCGGCAAGTGGGGACGGGAAGGCAGCAGGAGCCACCGCTTCCAGCGGGAGGAAAGATGCCGTTCTTAGGGCAGGACTGGCGATCCCCGGGAGGGTATTGGGTGAAATCTGACGACGGCTGGAAACGCTTCGAGTTTTACCGACGGGAGGAGGAAGAGGAGAGCAGCAGCCACCGGCGCCAACCGGAACTCGGACAGTGAGTGCTCAGCAAACGGGGGGGATTGACCCTCCTTCCATAAACACTGGCGACAAGTGTTCTTTACCCCGCAATATCAGGAACGTTAACTAAAAGTTGCACTTTAGCAAACAAATGCTTCCACGTTTTTTGTTTCTGTCATTTTTATTTTGTTTTGCGGGTGGATTCCTCTTCTGTTTTATTTCTCCCTGTTGTTTGGTTTGATTTTCATTTTGTTTGGTATTATGGCTCACTGCTGTGTTCAGGTCCATTCCTGTAATCCTCAACCTCGTGTTGTTTCCAGCTTCCTGTGGCCATCCAGGTTGGATGGGGAGGGAGGGGAGAGATCTCAGGAGCGGATCTGGATAACCAGCCTCACTGTAATTACTCCCAGATCCCAACAGAGACCCTGCACCAACTTCAGAGATTCCGCTTGTTTTGTACCATTTAAGAGAAACAGCAAAAAAGCTTTGTGTCACACTTTTGATATGAAACTGCATCCTTGCAAGAGCTGTCTGCACCTTCTACAGGTTTGACATGGCGGTGGGCATGATAGAACATAGAACAATACAGCACAGAACACAAGGGGGCATAGCTTTAAATTAAGGGGGGGTAGAATCGGACTGATGTTAGGGGTAGGTTCTTCACTCAGCGAGTCGTAAGTTCATGGAATGCCCTGCCAGTAGCAGTAGTGGACTCTCCCACTTTATGGGTATTTAAGCGGGCATTGGATAGGTATATGGAGGATAGTGGGTTAGTGTAGGTTAGGTGGGCTTTGATCGGCGCAACATCGAGGGCCGAAGGGCCTGTACTGCGCTGTAATGTTCTATGTTCTATGTAGAACAGGCCCTTCGGCCCACGATGTTGTGCCGAACTTCTAACCTAGATTAAGCACCCATCCATGTACCTATCCAAATGCCGCTTAAAGGTCGCCAATGATTCTGACTCTACCACTCCCACGGGCAGCGCATTCCATGCCCCCACCACTCTCTGGGTAAAGAACCCACCCCTGACATCTCCCCTATACCTTCCACCCTTCACCTTAAATTTATGTCCCCTTGTAACACTCTGTTGTACCCGGGGAAAAAGTTTCTGACTGTCTACTCTATCTATTCCTCTGATCATCTTATAAATCTCTATCAAGTCACCCCTCATCCTTCACCGTTCCAATGAGAAAAGGCCGAGAACTCTCAACCTATCCTCGTACGACCTACTCTCCATTCCAGGCAACATCTGGTAAATCTTCTCTGCACCCTCTCCAAAGCTTCCACATCTTTCCTAAAGTGAGGCGACCAGAACTGCACACAGTACTCCAACTGTGGCCTAACCAAAGTCCTGTACAGCTGCAACATCACTTCACGACTCTTGAATTCAACCCCTCTGCTAATGAACGATAATACTCCATAGGCCTGCTTACAAACTCTATCCACCTGAGTGGCAACTTTCAAAGATCTATGTACATAGACCCCAAGATCCCTCTGTTCCTCCACCTGACTAAGAACCCTACCATTAACCCTGTTTTCCGCATTCTTATTTGTTCTTCCAAATGATGATGAGCAGCCTCTTTATTAATGGAGAACTTGAGGCGTGGTCCTTACAAAGGTTGTCTAGTGGTCAACAAGCCAGCAGATGTCTTGCAGATACAGGTCTCTGCAGCAGGTTGGATTGTTGAGGTTGATGTGAAGTCAGATTTTCTTTCTGGCCCCCTCATACCTGGTCAGGCATCTACCTCTTTCAGGGTTTGGTCAACACTTTTGTAGGAGGTGTTACTGAGTCACTTTCAGTTATAGATGTTGACGTCCTGGAGTTTTGCAGTGCTTCTGCCAAGTGGTGCATAATTCAGGATTCATTGGTGGGTTGGTGTAATAATCAGCAGAAGATATCTTTGCCTTTGACCTGATGTTGTGAGACTTGATGGGATTTAGACCCTGTGTAGACTCCTGGACCCACTGCACTCCAATATGTTATCACAGCTGCCAGCCGGTGGTCTGTCTTGTTAATCGTACATGATGTAACAAGGGACAATGACTGTTGATAAATTCAGTGACTGATTCTTGTGGATAGTGGAGGCAGCAAAGAGAACTTTTATGGAAATCCATTCTGGCACCAGTGATGTTTGCGATGGAAGATATTATGCGGTCCAGTGACACTGAAGATTACTGAGCCATTTCATGAATATCTCATGTACTCTTGCAGTGGAATTGATGCATCAAGTACATGTATATGCAGTCTCAAGCTTGCAGTTCCTTTTTGACTGTAAAAGAGATGTTCCTAATGTTTGAGCTGAATTTCTCACCTCCACTGATTCTGTAGGAGCATGTGTTATTAATGGTAGTGGGTGTGGGTGTTGGTGTGCTGGGCATAAGTTGGCTGAGGATCTTCTGGTTGGCTTTCTCTAAAGTCTGGTAAAATTCACCATTCACGGGCCTACAATAAACAAAGTAAAGGATATTGGGTGTTCTGGGTACATACTGTAGTTGCCTTAGTAAAGGATCAGTGTTCTTTGGTGTACTGATGAGCAACATTGGATATGTGTTGACTTCAGAAGAGAATTTAGCTATTTTAAAATCTGCATTTTCATCTATTGTGAGTCAGTTGTTTTAGTGACCTGCTTTTGTGTTATAGTCACATGTCAAAAACCAGTTATTATTTTGAAGCAAATGGCAATTGTTTTCAAACAAAATGGAACACAACTGATGCAGACAAACATTAGAAGCTTGGATGGTTAACCATGGGAGATTTTGTGGTCAATAATAAATTTCATTGTATTGTTTACCTGCAGATTTGAGCATAGAGAAGAATGTTTCATATTTGATAGGGATGCTGAGCTGATGTTTTTGAGATGTCACAGTAGTTTCAGGAGGTTCATTTGTTATCATGATAAAATGTAGAATGGGTGTTTTAGAAATTCACGCTTGGCAGTTTATTAGTTTGAAATTGTATAATTACTATCCACATTGTTATCTGCAAGGTTGGTTTGTCTTGCAGTGGGAGAAACAAGGACCTGATAACTTGCAATGTCACGGGTGCTATTTTCATCATGTGATCTGTTTTTTTTTATAATTGTTCTGTTTACAGTGCACTTAAGTAATTAAAAAGGAATTGAATATAATTTGCTATGATTTAAAATAAATATCTATTTCTGTTCAAAGCGTGATTGATTGCAGTGGTATTACCAATTACTGTTTTGCCCTCTTAGTGTCACTTCTCTCATTCTGGATTTATATATGTATATAATTCAAAGAAATGAACAAATGCCAGGGAGTAACTGTTTCAGCAAGGGTCTCTACATAAACCACATCACTGTTGGTCATCATTGATCAGAAATAACCTTCTAGCTCAGCTACTGCTTGAGAAGTTTCATACAGTGCCAGAAAGAGAATTTCACTTGATTGCCACACAATCCAGCACCATTCAAACATTCATTTCTTCCTCTACCAGTACATCCCACAAACATTTTTTTTAAAAATGGAACTGAAAAATGTACTCTCATGCATGTTTAAAACAAGCTTTTCCTAAAAATTGAACTACTTTCCTTGGACATCCTTTAAACTGGGTTAGACACAAGGGATTTATTTTGGAAGTGCATATGCCAAAAGTTTGAATTTACAAATTTGTAAGCCACACTGAAATTTTAAAACCATCTTGTGTATACTGTTTCAATATTTTTCACAAGTTTCAAAACTAAAAAATGATTGCAGTATAACTTTGATGTTGGTGCTTCTACTTTTTCAAAAGGAAAGTTGGGCTTTTCTTTTTAGGACTTGGAGGAATTTCACATGGATGATATACTATCCAAGGAGAATATACACAAAAGACAGAAAGAAACTTCTTTTTGCAGTTGTTCATCAGTAGTCACTTGTTATTGTTAGATCAGTATGGTAACAGTTCCAGTGGAACACTGCATCTGACCTATCAGTAAGTGATGCTTGCCTTTGTTATAAGGATTGATCTTGGTACTGTTCATTTAGTTCAGTTTTCTTTCAATATTCATAGCTGTGTTCTGATGAACATAAGTTCTTCTTTGAATTATCACTGAACCATTAAAGTTAAACCACCTAAACTTCTTCAGCCTACATTACTTCAAACACAATTTTGCAGTCGATGGATTTTCAAATTTTATTGTTGATGTGTTGTTCCAGGAAGACTGGAAAATTTTGGTGAATTTTGACTGGTTCTTGCAATTCCATTCCCTAATGAAGGCATTTTGGGGAGGCTACTAGTAGAACTAATGTCTGATGACTATCTCCCTCACTGCTTAGATGGAAGTTAAATCATGGATATTTTGACTGCAGATTCTCAGAAAATAAATAGACTCAAATTGCACTTGCTTTTGGTTAGCTCTGTTATCTGTCAAATAAAACTCCATTATGCTCTGAACAAGACTAGCAATGCTGCGTTACATATGTGGTCTGTTTGTGTAAAAGTAATAGGATTTTATTTTCCCTTTTTTAGTTTTAAATTTGTCAACCAGGTATAAGATCGTTTATAAAAAGAGCCTTTGTGGTACTTTGGGAATTTAGTTAATGTATGCCCATACTTACTCTGGTGTATAGAACCTTAAAGTATTAAACTGCTTGTTAACTAACACCTGCCCAAGATTTGAATCCTATCTTGAGCAAGTTAATTTTGGAAGTGTTTAGTTGGATAAAGGGAATGTTTCTATCAATGGCGTGGCATGGTGGCTCAGTGGTTAGCACTGCTGCCTCACAGCATGAGAGACTCTGGTTTGATTCCACCCTCAGGCGACTGTCAGTGTGTGGAGTTTGCACATTCTCTCCTTGTCTGCATGGGTTTCCTCCCACAGTCCGGAAATGTGCAGGTTAGGTGGATGGCCATGCTAAATTGCCCATAGTGCACAGAATGTGCAGGTTAGGTGGATTTCTCATGTGAAATGCAGCGTTAAAGCAATTAAGGTTAGTGGGGGTGGGTCTTGGTGGGACGATGTTTGGTGGGTCAGTGCAGACATGATGGGCCGAATAGCCTGGTTCTGCGTTGTAGGGATTCTATGATTCTAATAACTGCTTTTCATCAGATGAACCCCCCCCCCCCCCCCCCCTTGTTGGCAGTAAGCAAAACAGAATATGCCATTGTACCAAATAACACCCTATTTTAGGTGAATAGCAAATTTTGCCTCCTCGAGTCCATGATGACAAATAATCTATCTCTGAATGCAGAGCTAGTTGTATACATAGGGAAAGTAAATACCACCTTCAGAATCTTCACAAAATGTGCATGGAATAACATCAAGCTAATACTTAGGACAAAAATGCGAGGTTTTGAGGCCTCTGCTCTCTCTTGCTGTCTGGAAATGAAACATAAGCCCAATTTTCACCTTGCTGGATGAATTTTTTTTATTGCAAGCAGGGCAGATCACAAATGTGGCAGTCCTCTCAAAGGCACTTCTTCCAAGTATGCTGACTCTCTTAAAGCAGAGGTACCATTGCTGGCTTGGGTGCATATTTGCAGAATGAAAAACTGTTACGACTTAGGGATTTTTTATTCTTACTGGTGAAGTAGCTGGAGACAGACAGTCTCAATATATTGCCCAAAACTCTGCTTCAAGGTTGCTTGCAAGTAAGAAGTGAAGGCCCTGAACAGCAATGAGGAATTCATTGTAGAAAAACTAGATAAATTGAGATTGCTGTCAGTGGAATACAGGAGATTTATTTTAAGAGGTATTGAAGGGGGGGGTGAGCGTGGAAGAAGGTATTTTGATAGTCAATAAGGGGAAACTGTTACATGTAGCAAAGAGTTCCAGAGGGCACCAATTTAAGGTCATTGATGAACCAGAAACACGATAAAGAATATTAATGCCAGTTATTATATCGAATACACTGCCTAAGAAGGACGGTGGAAACAGTTGACAATCCCTTTCAAGAGAAAATGGAGTACCTACCTTTTTTTAGGTGGCTGGAGAAACTTTCATGGCCATGGAAGCATAACCAGCTCTGGACACTGATTTCAGAGCTGACATAAATAACAGGACTGGATGTCTTCTTCCTGTGCATAATCACTTGATTAGAGTCCAGATATCAAGCCTTGATATTTTCTTATCATCTAAATCTACAAATTTATCAAAATCAGATTCTGGTTCTTTCATTAATAAGAGTATCAGAGGTATCTCTGATTAGTGACATGCTTCACCATAGAATGGTAAGGAGAAAATTCTTTGGATCAGTCTGCCACATATATTGATTTGTGTAATTTCATTCCACCTTGTCTTACTTAAATTCAAGTTAGAAGATTTGAATTTTTAAGTATAAAAATCTAAATATTTGCTGAAGACTTAATTTCAAATCACCTTGTTTTAAATTGTTTGAACTTTGCATTATCAAGTCGCCGGAATTCATTTTTTTTTGTATTTAATGTCAAATATACACTTTTGAGTTAAATTTGTCATTGAACTATTGCTATTTATTTCAAGTACAGCAATTTTGCTGAGACATTTGTACCATTTATAAGTGGTACAATTGAATCTCATTCATGCCACCAAATCTGAAGTAAATTGCATGTGTTTCTCCCTTCATTATTTAACAGACATTAAATAAAATGTCCAAATGTTGCTTTTAGTTTACTTACTCAACTATCTTTTTTTCCAAACATGATCATTATGTTTTAATATTTTTAGGATCCTATCTTTAGCTATTTTCAATGTGGGGAAAGTCTTAATTTTGCCCGTCTGTCCTAAGATCAGAAATGTTAAATGCCAGGAATTAGCTGTAATGTCCTTCTCTGCACTGCTTGAGTGTTTTGCTTTTATGACTGAGGGGAAAAATAAAAGAGTTCAACATGCAGTCTGATTGGGACACATTATAATTTAATCATGATATTTTCTGAATTGTACTGAATTGTCTTGGTATTGTGTCCTGATTGCTTTGATTATTGTTACTTCAATAGGTTCTGAATCTATAATCACACACTCTAACCCCTTCTGCTCCACCATTAGGTATTTCTAGCGTGTGATAGTTGTTTGTTCTGTCACTGTGAAATACCTGTATTGCTACAGGCACTATTAATCTGCAACTATTTTTCCTATTTGCATTTGATTTATTCAGATTTGAAGAACTCAGTGAATACATTTCAGGCACCTATGAATATGCTTGGGGTTGTAAAGTACACACAAACATTGCTGAATACCAAATAAAAACCAAAAGAACCGCGGATGCTGTAAATAAAAAAAAAACAGAATTTTTGGAAAGACTCTGCAGCATCTGTGGAGAGAAATCAGAGTTAACGTTTCAGGTCACGTGACTCTTCCTCAACTGAGGAGTGGTTTGCAGGTTGCTGAATACGAACATGTTTTTGTTAATAATTTAACATGGGGAAAGAAAAACTGTTTGGGATCTGTCTGGACCACACACTCATCGTTGTTATAATTGCATGCCACCTCAATCCACAATTACTTACTTAAGGCATGTCTGCAGGAAATCCCCAAAATAAATTATTATTAAATCTAAATACTTGTGCTGGTAATCATTCGCACAATAAATCAGATGAGGCATTCACCATGAGGTAATCTTTGCAACTATATTTTATGCATAAAATATAAACGCGTATTAATTGTTCAATTTGTGTAACATTATTAGAATCCTTGGAACTGTATGCATTCATATCAAATTATAAAATCACCAGTGAAAAATCTGCAACACATATAGAATAAAATAGGATTTTAAAAAAACACTTATTGTCCCCATTTTCATAAGATATAGTTTTTTTAAGAGCTATGAATCCTCTTTGAGTGTATTGTTTCATTACAAGATCTTATTAACACAATAGATCTTAATTTGTAAAAAAAAGTCTTATCTTTACTATATCATGTTTTTTACATAAAGTGTTTTGAACTTCTTTCTTTTCAATAGATTGCAGGAAGAGAGCCAGGAAAATAGAATTATTGGGGAAGACTGTGAGGTGATAGTGAAAAAGAGGAAGAAAGATCACTTCAATAACAACACAAAGACTCAGTGTAAGGTTTTTTAAAGCGACTTATTTTGAAGCGAACATGGTAGGCTTTGGAGCTCCAAATTATTGGAGCTTTTCAGCTATACCAAAACTTGCAAATGATTATCTATGTGTAAATTAGGTACATTAATCAAACTACTCATTAATTAGAGAAAAGTTTGGAATTAATGAAGTACCCTGATTGACTCAGTGCCAAACTGTTAATTTTTTTTAAAAAATGTATCCACATCCATTTTGATTTTAGAGAACAGAATACTTTTTTAAAATGTATGCTCATCCATTTTGTGTTTAGAAAACAGCCGACCTTTCTTTACTGCAGGATTTGTTTTTCTAATTTATTTTTCAAAAGAAAGCCTAACTTCTTTTTTTAAATATAGAAGTAAAGTTGCCAGAGTCCCACCAGCCCCCTCAGGCTACTCTGTCATTGGAGAGCGATTAGCTAGTGGTGGTTTAACCTGAGGGTCACCATGCCACAGGCGAGAAGAGGGGTAGAGAAGGAGAGCTCTCCATGGTAACCTCAGCTGGTGCCTGAATTTAAGCCATACTGTTGTCATTACTCTGCATTGCAAACCAGCTGTCCAGCCAACTCAGCTCACCAACTCCCCTTCTGTTTGAAGTATACATAATTTAGCAAGTTATTCAAACTGTTCCATCTTGAGATACTCAAACATTATCTGTTTTGTAAAAGAGGAAGTTCTGGAGTGTAATTGCTCAGAATGCTTGTTCCCATTAAAGGACCCTCTAGCTCAAAGAACAATATGTGCAACTTTCTGCTTTCAGAATGCTGTGAGGACAGCAACCATCTCCAAGAATGAGCTTGATTTAGCAGCAACTTTTTAACAAAGTCATGTAAAACAAGAACACATTCCTGGTAATGTGCACTAAATATTTGCTAGGTTGTTACTAGATCTATAACAAAAACCACTATGTTCATAATCATCCACATGCCCAAACAATTTTGAAGTTTCTTTGACCTTTTTAGGGAAGCATTTGAGAAATTTTGATAATGGAAAAGGTCAAACTAATAACAAGCAGTAGAATGTGGGGTTAAATTGGACAGTTGTGATGGTACAGTTAACTGGCATCCGTTTACTTTAATGCTCGAAGCATGGCAAATTCAGGCTGCCTTCTGGATGAAATTATTCCATGGACCAAGCAAGCGCTCGCCACACTGTTCAACGGCTGTACTCAGCAGCAGGAATCTGTTAGTGAGTGTGAAGTATTACATGAAGGCAGAAAAGCAGAAAATATTCTGATATGACTGAGAGGAGGATGTTGTGAAACTTGAAAGGGTTCAGAAAAGATTTACAAGGATGTTGCCAGGGTTGGAGGAGTTGAGCTATAGGGAGAGGCTGAATAGGCTGGGCTGTTTTCCCTGGAGTGTCGGAGGCTGAGGGGTGGCCTTATAGAAGTTTATAAAATCACGAGAGACATTGATAGGATAAATAGACAAGGTTTTTTCCCTGGGGTGGGGGAGTCCAGAACTAGAGGCATAGGTTTAGGGTGAGAGAAGAAAGATATAAAGGAGACCTAAGGGGAAACATTTTCACAGAATGGGTGCTGCGTGTGTGGCATGAGCTGCCAGGGGAAGTGGTGGAGGCTGGTACAATTGCAACATTTAAAAGGCATCTGGATGAGTACATGAATAGGAAGGGTTTGGAGGCATATAGGCCGGGTGCTGGTAGGTGAGACTAGATTGGTTTGGGATATCTAGGCAGCATGGATGAGTTGCACCAAAGGGTCTGTTTCTGTGTTGTACATCCCTATGACTCTATCTCTATATAAGAAAGGGAGACTATTAAGTTTCAACCTTTGTCAGAAGTAGAAAAAACTGGAGATGTAACAGGTTTTAAGCAGTGCAGAAATAAGAGAATAAGGAGTGATTGAAGAATGTATGTGATAGGAGAGATTAAAGGGGATGCTGATGCAAAGCAAAAGGAGAGGGTCAAGAAACATAAGAGGCATTGTAAGTAAAATCATTACCAAAAGTTGCTTTTCATGAATTATGTGGAAAATCCCTTTTTTTTTAAATACAGGATCACGCTTTTTTTGTGTGTCAGTGTTGTTATTAGCTGTATTGCCTTTTCCCCAGTAGAAAATGTACTGTCTATGTATGGTGTATCACAAGGATTGGAGCTGGGTCCACAGCTTTTTGTCATTTATATAAATGATTTGGATGTGAACATTTGGAGGTATGGTTAGTAAGATTGCAGATGACACTAAAATAAGTGGTATAGTGGACAGCCAAGAAGGTTATCTCCGAGTACAATGGGATCTTGATCAGATGGGCCACTGAGATGAAGAGTGGCACCTGGAGTTTCATTTAGATAAGTGAGTGCTGCATTTGGGAAAGAAAAATCAGGGCAGGATTGTACACTTAATGCTAAGGTCTTGGAGTGTTGCCAAACAAAAAGACTTGGTTGCAGGTTCAAAGTTCTATGAAAGTATAGTTGTAGTTAGACTGGTTGGTGAAGAAGGCGTTTGTAATGCTTGCCTTTATTGGTTAGTATATTTCGTAAAGGAGTTGGGAGATCTTAGTTAGGCCACTTTTGGAATATTGCATTCAGTTCTGATCTCCCTCTTATAGGAAGAATGTTGTAAAACTTGAAAGGGTTCAGAAAAGATTTACAAGGATGTTGTCAGGTTGGAGGGTTTGAGCTTTAGGGAGAGGTTGAACGGACTGGGGCTATTTTCCCTGGAATGTAGGAGGCTTTGGGGTGACTTTATAGAGGTTTATAAAATCATGAGGGGCATAGAGTCATAGAGATGTACAGCTTGGAAACAGTCCCTTCGGATAGTATAAATAGACAAGATCTTCTTCCCCAGTGTAGCAGAGTCCAAAACTAAGGGACATAGGTATAAGGTGAGAGGGGAAAGAATTAAAAGGGAACAAAAGCGCAACCTTTTCACACAGAGGGTGCTGCGTGTATGGAATGAGCTGCCAGAGGAAGTTGTAGATGCTGCTACAGTAAAGTATTTAAAAGGCATATACCTTTATCGGTATATGAATGGGAAGAGTTTAGAGGGATATGGGTCAAATGCAAGCAAATGGGGCTAGATTAATTTAGGATATCTGGTCAGCATGGGCAAGTTGGTCTGAAGGGTCTGTTTCTGTGCTGTACATCTCGATGACTCTATGCTGCTAATTTTGTGTGGTCTAACTCTTAGCCTCTTTACTTCCTTAACTTTTTCTATCCCCATTTCTGGGGATAGGATTTATGCCACAGTCTGTCATCCCACTCATTCCTGTAACTGTTACTAACTATATTTTCTCTTACTGCTTTTTCTGTAAGGACTGTTTTCTATTTGTGGCCCACTCCATTCAAGTTTGCTAGTGCCTTTGCTACTTCCTGCCTGCCACTGGGAAAAACACTTTTTTTTAAAAAGTACCTCTTCCCTGTGCCTTTGCTTCGTCTAATGTTCCAACAATGTACAAAGGTGACCTTTTTATTGTGTGTTTATTCTCTTGAATTCATTTCTAAATAACTTGTCTTGCATCTCCTTCAGAAGTATGATGCAATGGTCAGAAGAAAGGTGAGAAGTGTGGGACTGTTGCTGAATGGAGAGTTGTGTTTGAGGTAACTGGTATTGCTTTGGCGTTATTTGATAGAAGCCAGACAGCAAGGGAGGCTAGATTTGATTAACTTTTCCTGTTCTATCTGTCTAGTGTCATGTATTTCCTATTTCCTTGTTTCTGCTCTCACCTGACAGATGGCTGCAAAGATTGCTTGCTTGTAATGGCCAGGATGCATGCCACAGATCTTGATAGCTACCCAGCTGACTGTCTTGGGCTCTTCACGTTGTCCAGGAATAGAGTATTTCTGAAGTCAATTGTGTTCTCATTTATAAGTCTGAAGTGTGGATCTAAAGTATGTGGATTCTGCACTAGTCATTTCATGAATAAGTAAATCTTGTTACAGTATTCTTCATGCCTTGCTGTGGTGTATATATTGCATTTGGAACAGAGGAATGTCATAGAGTGAAGGATTGGTGACGACTTCCATTCACCTGTATGATGCATCGTGCAAATATTTTGCAACCTCATGCACTCTGGGTCTGGTATCCCTTTGCATTCAGCAAAATGGCTGAAGTCATGAGGCACACGCAAGTATTATGTGCATGCACACAAAATCCTGCACCACAAGGAAGTCTTTGAAAACTTGTCTCTTGCTCTACTTTCTGCAGCTGTTTCTAACAGTGTCCTTTGATCTATCTTGTGCATAATGTGCCCTATAGAGGGGTGACCTATAGAGGTTTACAAAATTGAGGCGCGTGGATAGGATAAATAGACAAAAGTCTTTTGCCTGGGGTGGGGGAGTCCAGAACTAGAGGTCATAGGTTTAAGGTGAGAGGGGCAAGATATAAAAGAGACCTAAGGGGCAACTTTTTCACGCAGAGGGTGGTACATGTATGGAATGAGCTGCCAGAGAATGTGGTGGAGGCTGGTACAATTGCAACATTTAAGAGGCATTTGGATGGGTATATGAATAGGAAGGGTTTGGAGGGATATGGGCCGGGTGCTGGCAGGTGGGACTAGATTGGGTTGGGATATCTGGTTGGCATGGACGAGTTGGACCGAAGGGTCTGTTTCCATGCTGTACACCTCTATGACTCTATAACTTCTTGGCCTTTTGATGGTTGTAGGCAAAAGTTATTCTGTGCAAGAAATGATGATCTGTTGAGTAGATAGAAGCAGGGATTCAACAATGGGGGAATCTAGATTGAGATTTAAAAGTGGGTTCCAACCCATGCTAAACTTATAGATTCTTCTACCAGCTATAAGTAGAAGATATATTATAGTTTGCATTTTGTACAGGCTAAATTTTAAGAGCAATAATATGAAAATAGTCACAATCAGTCTTTTGATGTTATAACATCCTTTTCTACTGAATTTTAAAAATCTTAATATGCAAAGTACTTTAGTAGTCAGCCATTGTCTTAGCATATATTAATGTCACATCACCTGTTCATGAACAGTGGAGTACTCTGGTTTAAAAAAAGTTCTCATTTTGTTTTTCAGACTTCTGTCAGGAAAAGTGGATCTATGTTCATAAAGGAAGCACCAGAGAAGTAGGTTTATTTGCTATGTAATCTTTGTCATTTTAATTTTTATCCTTTTAAATGTTGTGGCTTTACTTTGTTTGCAGAGACATGGTTATTGTACACTGGGAGAAGCATTTAACCGCTTAGATTTTTCAAGTGCAATTCAAGACATGAGAAGATTCAACTATGTAGTTAAAGTAAGTTGTTTTCCTTGAACTTTGCATTCTTTTAAAGATTATACCTGTATTCTCTACAACTCCCCCCTCAGATGTTTTTGGGCTTTTATTGTCTCCAAAAACACACTAACCATGAAATGTTGACTTGTATTTAATCACACAACTTTGATTGCAAAAATTTCATGGCTTGTTATGCAGAAGATTGCATTGCCATGGAATAATTTTAATGGTAAAAAAAATTAAATATGGGTGTTATGAGTACATTTGATTTATGTACAAAATGAATCAAAATTAACCTCATTCCTGATTAGAATGTGCTAATTTCTATTATTAACTTTCTAATTTACTTGCAGATTTCAGATACTTATATTAGTTTTGAGTAAGAAGCCACATCAAAGAAGTGAGCTTGTAGTTAGGTGGATTTATCCTTATCTGACATATTTAACTTAACTGAGACACCTCAGACATTTAACACCTATCACGGTGTAGGGCACTGGAACTCTATTTCACGTATTCATGAAATAGTTTAGTGCTGTTTGACACCATGGAAATCTGAGATTTTCATATTGATTTTATGTAGCATGAACAGTGCAAATTATTCATGTTGCTTTGTCTGAGTGCTTCTTGTGAAAGAGTTCATTATTTAGAAAAGGCTTACAATTTCAGAAACTGTATTTAACATGAAAGCCAGTTGTTCAATAAGAACTGTTTTATAGCGTGTTACTAAATTTTGCCTTGAGAAAAGATACTTATATGAGCTAAGTTAATTTTTTAAAAACTTAGCTTTTGCAGCTTATAGCAAATTCACAGTTGACCTCTCTAAGTGGAGCTGCACAGAAGAACTACTTCAATATTTTGGAAAAGATCGTTCGGAAAGGTAAACTTGACCATGTTTGTTTTTAATGTGCAAATATGTAAAGCCTGTTTCTCAGAGCAGAAATGCAGAGCACTCCTTTTGCCCAACACACTGAAGCATTAATTGCCAAAAAGTGACTTTTTTTGTTCTGTATTAAGAAGTCTAATTCCACGCAATGTGAAATGATTGTCTTTTTTTTGTATCACCTTATTTTGTCTGGGACACTATAGACTTAGAGTAATAGAATTCTACAGCATGGAAACAAATCTTTTGGTCCATCTCACCCATGCTGACCAGATAGCCTAAATCAATCTAGTCCCATTTGCCAACATTTGGACCATATCCCTCAACCCTTTTCTATTCACTTACCCATCCAGATGCCTTTTAAATGTTGCAATTTTACCAGCCTATACCACTTCCTCTGTCAGCTCGTTACTTACATGCACACACCACCTTCTGTGTGAAAAAGATGCCCCTCAGGTCCCTTTTTAAATCTCTCACCTTAAACCTATGTCCTCTAGTTTTGGACCCCCCTACCCTGGGAAAAAGACCTTGGCTCTTCGTCCCATCCATGCCCTCCATGATTTTATAAGCCTCTACAAGGTCATCCCTCAGCCTCCCATGCTTCAGGGAAAACTGTTCCAACCTATTCACCATCTTCCTGTAGCTTAAACTCTCTGACCTTGGCACATGCTTGTAGATCTTAGCCCTTTTAAGTTTCACCACATGCTTCCTGTAGCAGGAAAACCAGAATTGAATCCAGTATTCCAAAAGTGGCCCAACCAACATCCTGTACATGTGCTTCGTGACATCCCAACTCTTAAACTCAATTCACTTTGCAATAAAGGCCTTTGGAATGCTTGCCTCTAATAAAATAATACTTGTATGTTAGTGGTTTAAACACAAAGTCTTGCATTATTGCATCATTTTTCATGATCTCAAGATACTAGCTTTACTGCTGGTGAATTGTATTATTTTAATGTGGGGAATGCTAACCAATTTTCACCGTTTACTGTGAATTCCCAAGTTGGAACACACTTTGCTCACATAGCTACTGATTGTTCACTTCCCTGTAAGTCCCATAGGTGCCTCACGATTGTTCAAACCAAAAATCCTGTTTATTTCAAGGTTTGCATATTCTTTTTCCAATTTTAGAAAGTACTCTTGACACTTCTGTTAATGTCTTGGGTAAATCCAAATGTTGCTTTCTAAAATAAGTGGCATATCTAAGTTAGTTTACATTGACTTTGATCCAATCTCAAACCAATAACTCATGGATCTCAAAGTTAAATAGTCATGCAGACTCAATGGCAATAGGCTGTACTCCTTTTCTCTTGAAGGTCTGGTTCCATCTCTTCAGTTGTTTTTCTTCAACGTTTTTGCATAGCGAATAGCAGAATAAATTAAACTTCAAAATATAAGAGATGCTGCAGATTAGAGATAGAAGAAAGAAACCTGCTTGTGTTAGCTAGGTTTGCTAACTCTGGATATTTTTCATTTGAGATTTGATCTCATTGCAATAGATCTTATTTCCCCTCTCCTCCTTCCTCCCATCCCTCTCTCTCCCACAGTTACAAATGTGATCCTTCAGTCATTGCTCATGCTCATCCTCAGTTGTTGCCCTTTTACTATCAGATGAACCAGTATAACTTTGTTGGAAAACTTAATGGAATAATAAGTTATGCAACTACTTAACTGTTCCAATGTCATAATATCCCATAAATACACTTGTGGCAAAGACAAATTCAGTAAAACAGATCATCTCACATGCGGTATTTCTCCAGTCTTGGAGGAAACAACAAGAAGAGAAAATTCTGGCAGGGAGAGATGAATGGCAGCTTTCACAACCAACTTCAAAACCTCAGTGACTTAAAGCTAAACCGAAACGCTGGTTCTGTGGGAGCCTGACTCCACCCATTCATGCTCCTTCTATTGTTCTAACTTTAAACACCCCCATCAATATCCAAAGACTATTTCATTTTTAAAAACCTTTAGCTTTACGCCATTAGTACAATACAATACACATACATTACATTGACTCTAAGCATGCAAACATTCAATACCTTTGCCTTCACCAAATTTGTGACGACATGTTAGCAGTTACATTGTCTAGTTCTGCCATCTATATAATTTTCAAATTGAACAGTCTGATATTTTTATCTTTACTTTTTAACATTTTTGGAAAAAAATTAATGATCAGTAATTACAGTTGTCGCAGATGCATTATTAGCACTATAAGTGGTGAAATGTTGCAAAGTCAACACCAACCTCAAGGGATCTTCTCAATTGTGGGATATTTCTGTTGACGAATATTCAACTTTGTGAAAAATACCCAATAGGTCTTTCTATGTCTTTTTCATCTTGCAGTGACATCCACATCATTCACATTGATAGGCACCTGAAATGACTTTCCATAATTAGGTGTGACTAATGCTGGGGTTGTCAAATGTCTTCTGACATTTCTCTATCCACTGAAAGTTTGTGCACTTCAAGTCAACCAATGGAACGACCATGTTGCTAAAATTTGGTCTGATTTTCCAATTTAAAAACCACTCAGGCCCAGCAATTGTGCTACCTCCTTCTTCGATGGTCTGGGAAACTCCCCAATAACCTTTGATTGATGACCTGATGGGATTAAAAAAAAGTCCAATGATGTGGCTTCGGAATGTGACTTGGGCTTTTGTGAGTGAACTCATAGTCAGATTTATTACCAAACACACTTTCTGGAGTTGATCAAACAATTCTGATAAATACTCCAATTATTCCTTCCATGTGTGATTAAAAATCACCCAGTCGTCTATGTACACAACACAATTGGATAATCCAGAAATGACTTTGATGGTTAGTCTTTGAAGTGTTGCTGGTGCATCTTTTGATGCTAAATGGCATAACTTGAAACTGGTAAAGTCCATTTGGTGTCACAATTGCCAAGATTTCCTTCCTTTTTCTTTTTTTTTTTGGTTAAAGGTACAAAGGTATCCTTTGAGTAAGTGCCATTTAGAAATATAAGTTGCTTGTCCCACTTTCTCTACACAGCCAGAGAATAGGACGTGAATCAGATTTTGTAATGGCATTGACTTTGCAGTAATCAACAAACATTGGGTACCATTTTGGTTTTTGCATCATCACTGAGTGAGCTCTGTTCACTGCAACTTACTTCAATTGTAATGTCTTTGAGCATACTTTCAATTTCTTCGAACCTGTACCAATGTTAGATGGTTAAATCTATAACTATGTTGCTTAATTGGAACAGTTTTACATCATGTGTAATAATGTTAGTGTTTCCCAGTTTATTCCCACATATCTCTGTGTGATTGCAATAACTTCAGGTCATTTCAATTTTTCACTGAAAGGTAACTCAATTTATCTCAATTTTTAAGGACTTCTTCATTATCCAACTTAATTTGAGGGCTATCAACTTCAAACTTATCCGTGTTTGGTTCTTCACTCTGAATTGTAACAAGTACCACATTCTTTTGCTTTTCTTCCCTATCAAAATACCATTTGAGCACTGAAGTTTCCTTCTGTCTGATGTTCTTCTGACATAATTCAACTCACCCAATCTGCTTTGAATTTGATAAGACCCACAAAATCTTACTTTTATAGGTTCACTTACCACAGGTAGTATTAGTAGTTTATCTCCTCCTATCAAAACCGTGGGTGGCACAGTGGCACAGCAGTTAGCACTGCTGCCTCACAGTGCCAGAGACCCGGGTTCAGTTCCCACCTCAAGCGACTGTCTGTGTGGAGTTTGCATATTCTCCCCGTGTCTGTGTGGGTTTCCTCCGGGTGCTCCGGTTTCTTCCCAGAGTCCAAAAATGTGCAGGTTAGGTGAATTGGCCATGCTAAATTGCCCGTCGTGTTAGGTGAAGGGATAAATGTAGGGGAATGGGTCTGGGTGGATTGCGCTTCGGCAGGTCAGTGTGGACTTGTTGGGCCGAAGGGCCTGTTTCCACTCTGTAAGTAATCTTAAAAAAAAACTGAATTTTTGATTTCATGTCTGTGGGTAGTCCTCATCTAATTTTTAAAAAAATTTGAGTAACTCTTCTACAACCCTTGATATTATGTAATTGAATGGCCTCTGAAATCTAGCAGATATATCTATTATGGCCAAGTATTGATTTCCAGTTTTTGTTTTAGTGGAGTGTCCTATACAATCAATGAAGACTCTCGTAAAGGTTGCTCAAATGTTAGGAATGATGCTGGTTTTACCACTGCCAAGGTTTTCCTATTACTTGACGTTTATGACATGTCCAGCAAGATTCAACCATATCTCTGTGCAGTCTAGACCAATAAAAATGTTTTTGTTTTCCTTGCTTTCAAACGACAACCTCCTGGTAACTTATGTGCTACCTACAACATCAACTTTCTGTGACTGACTGACTGGTAATACAACTTGCTGAACTTTTGCCTGAATATGCAGTGGTCTCCATTTCCTCAGCAAGACTTCATTTTTAAGATAGCAGCATTCTATAATACACTCAGATTCTTCTTTTGTTATACAACTGCTTTTTTTTTCATTTTTGTTTTGTTGTAATTCAACTAACCTCTCTGAACTAAAAGCACTACTTTTGTCCCCCCACCTATTCTTTGTTTTTTCTCAACCATTTGATCAAATGTAGTTTCTGATAATTGGATTTCAACTTCCTTATCCTTATTCTTTGATTTTTCCTCCTGATTCAACTTGTGGCTTTGTGATCTAGTTACCTCACAGTCAGGAAAAATCCCAGGATATACTATCTATAATAGCTTAGTTACCTGATTTTTCCACTGGCTTTGCAATCACAGTAGGCATCACTTCCACCTGTGACCAAGCTGTTGTTATTCCCAAGGATAAACTGTATCTCTAAAACAGTGAATTTCTTTATTACTCCTACCACTTTTCACCGAACTGTCCAACTTCACCGTATACAATGGAACAGTACTCCTCTCACCGTGAATTCCACATATTACCACCTTTTCTGGCAATACTCCTTCCGCAGTACACATCTCCTCATCTCTCACATCAAAGATTGACTTGTTCCTGTATCTCTTAAAATTTTAACTTCTTTACCTATTTACTTATTTCAATGCAAGGGGCCGAACAGGGAAGGCAGATGAATTCTGGGCATGGTTAGGAACATGGGACTGGGATATCATAGCAATTACAGAAACGTGGCTCAGGGATAGACAGGACTGGCAACTTAATGTTTCAGGATACAAATGCTACAGGAAGGACAGAAAGGGAGGCAAGAGAGGAGGGGGAGTGGTGTTTTTGATAAGGGGTAGCAATGATAGTTGCACTGGGGGGGATATTCCTGGAAATATATCCAGGGAAGTTATTTGGGTGGAACTGAGAAATAAGGAAGGGATGATCACCTTTATTGGGATTGTAACATAGACCCCTAATAGTCAGATGGAAATTCAGAAGCAAATTTGTAAGGAGATCAGTTATCTGTAAGAATAATAGGGTGATTATGATAGGGGTCTGCCATAGTGTTAAGGGTTTAGATGGAGAGGAATTTGTCAATTGTATGTAAGAGGATTTTCTAATTCTTATTGGTATGTCCACATACTGAGAGAGTGCAAAACTTGACCTACTCTTGGGCAATAAGGCAGGGCAGGTGACTGAGACGTCAGTGGGGGAGCACTTTGGGGCTAGCGGCCATAATTCTATTAGTTTTAAAATAGTGATGGAAAAGGAAAGACCAGATCTAAAAGTTGAAGTTCTAAATTGGAGAAAGGCCAATATTGATGGTATTAGGCAAGAACTTTCAAAAGCTGATTGGGGGCAGATGTTCATAGGTAAAAGGATAGCTGGAAAATGGGAAGCCTTCAGAAATGAGACAACAAGATTCAGAGCCAGTATAATCTTGTTCGGGTGAAACGAAAGGTTGGTTGGTGTAGAGAATGCTGGATGACTAAAGAAATTGAGGGTTTGTTTAAGAAAAAGAAGGAAGTATATGTCAGGTATAGAAAGGATAGATCTAATGAAGCCTAAGAGTATAAAGACAGTAGGAGCATACTTTAAGAGGGAAATCAAGAGGGCAAAAAGGGGAATGAGATAGCTTTGGCAAATAGAGTTAAGGAGAATCCAAAAGGTTTTTATAAATACATTAAGGACAAAAGGGTAACTAGGGAGAGAATTGGGCTCCTCAAAGATCAGCAAGGCGGCCTTTGTGTGGAGCCACTGAAGATGGGGGAGATACTAAACGAGTTATTTGCATCGGTGTTTACTGTGGAAAAGGACATGGAAGATATACAATGTAGGGAACTAGATGGTGACATCTTGAAAAATATTCATATTACAGAGAAGGAAGTGTTGGATGTCTTGAAATGCATAAAAGTGGATAAATCCTCAGGACCTGATCAGCTGTACCCTAGAACTCTGGGAAGCTAGGGAAGTGATTACTGGGCCTCTGGATGAGATATTTCTATTGTCAGTAGTCACAGGTGAGGTGCCAGAAGACTGGATATTGGCTTACGTGGTGCCATTGTTTAAGAAGGGTGGTAAGGACAAGCCAGGGAACTATAGACCAGTGAGCCTGACATCAGTGGTGGGCAAGTTATTGGAGGGAATCCTGAGGGACAGGGTGTACGTGTATTTAGAAAAGCAAGGACTGATTAAGGATAGTCAACATGGCTTTGTGCATAGGAAATCATGTCTCACAAACTTGATTGATTTTTTTGAACAAGTAACAAAGAGGATTGATGAGGGCAGAGTGGTAGACGTGATCGAAATGCACTTCAGTAAGGCTTTCGATAAGGTTCCCCATGGGACACTGGTTAGCAAGATTAGATCTCATTGAATACAGGGAGAACTCGCCATTTGGATACAGAACTGGCTCAAGGGTAAAAGACAGACAGTAGTGGTGCAGGGTTGTTTTTGAGACTGGAGGCCTGTGACCAGTGGAGTGATACGAGGTTTGGTGCTGGGTCCACTACCTTTCCTCATTTTATATAAATGATTTGGATGTGAGCATATGAGGTATAGTTAGTAAGTTTGCAGATGACACCAGAATTGGAGGTGTAGTGGACAACAAAGAAGGTTACCTCTAATTACAATAGGATCTTGATCAGATGGGCCAAGAGTGGCAGATGGAGTTTAATTTGAGGTGCTGCATTTGGGAAAGCAAATCTTAGCAGGACACATACACCTTACTGGTAAGGTTCTAGGGAGTGTTGCTGACCAAAGAGACCTTGGAGTGTAGGTTCATAGCTCCTTGAAAGTAGAGTTGCAGGTAGAGAGGGCAGTGAAGAAGGTGTTTGGTATGCCTTCCTTTATTGGTCTGATTATTGAGTGCAGGTGTCGGGAGCTCATGTTTCAGCTGTACAGGACATTGGTTAGGCCACTGTTGGGATATTATGTGTAATTCTGGTCTCCTTCCTATCGGAAGGATGTTGTGAAACTTGAAAGGGTTCAGAAAAGATTTAAAAGATGTTGCCAGGGTTGGAGGATTGCAGCTGTAGGGAGAGGTTGAATAGGCTGGGGCTGTTTTCCTAGAGCGTCGGAGGCTGAGGGTTGACCTTATGGAGTTTATAAAATCATGAGGGACATGGAGAGGGTAAATAGACAAGGTATTTTCCCTGGGGTGGGGGAGTCCAGAAGTAGAGGGCATAGGTTTAGGGTGACAGGGGCAAGATGAACTTTTTCACGCAGAGGGTGGTGAGTGTGAAATGAGCTGCCAGAGGAAGTTGTGGAGGCTGGTACAATTGCAACTTGGATATATGAATAGGAAGAGTTTTTAGATGGATATGGGCCGGATGCTGGCAGGTGGGACTAGATTGGGTTGGGATATCTGGTCAGCATTGACGAGTTGGACCGAAGGGTCTGTTTCTGTGCTGTACATCTCTTACTGTATGGTACACATGAGTGAACCTTACCCATACAGGTAAATTCTTTAAACAGATCTGATATTTTCCTATTAACCAATCCTGACCAGGCTGTTCATTCTTTTGCATCTCTTTATCTTCCACTGGGATTACCTTTTACCACTTTTACAGGCCTTACTTGCTTATCCTGTTTTACCACATTTGTCTTCCCAGTGCTTTTCTTAAACCACCAACATTGCAACTTCATGTGTCCTGGTTTATTACAGTGAAAACACCCGATGATTTTTACTTCTCTACCTGCCCCCATCTAGTGTGTTTCCTTTTTAACCTGTGGTCAACTTTCTTTTCCATCTTCAATAAGATCTCCTTTTCCATTACCACGAGGAGGTCTCTTTCCCCCTGCCTCTTCCCCCTCTCTTTCTTCCCTCCCCCCCCCCCCCCCCCCATTTCTATCCCTTGCAGATTGAAATTGATGTGGAAGCCAAACTTTGGTTTATGAACAAACTCTTAATTATCTGCCATTTCTGTTGTTAATCTTTGTAGTTTTAACTCTGTTTTTCCACAGGAGTTCTCATGACTTTAGGAAGTTAATTTTTGAACTCCTCCAAAATAAGTCTCTGTAAGAGCATCACATGTCTGATCTGTTTTCAATGTCTTTATCCACCTATCAAAGTTATTTTGTTTGATCCTTTCAAACCCTTTGTAGTTTGGTCAGGTTCCCTCTTTAAACACTAGGTCATATGCACTTGAGATGGCTTTTTTTCTCCTCACCACACTTCCCAGATACCTCCTCTGACAGTGATGCAAATGCCTCACTAGCCCTACGTACCAGTTTATTTGAATCAAGAAATACCACCTGATCATAAAGGTATGGAGTCATACAGCGCGGAAACAGACCCTTTGGTCCAACCAGTCCATGCTGAATATCATCCCAAACTAAACTAGTTCCACCTGCTTGCTCCTGGCCCATATCCCTCCAAATTTCTCCTTTTCATGTAATAATCCAAATGTCTTTTAAACATTGTAATTGTACCTGCATCCATTACTTTCTCAGCAAGTTTGTTCCATGTGTGAACCACCCTATGTGTGTAAAAACAAAGTTTGCCTCATGTTTTTTTAAATGTCTCTGCTTTCACCTTAAAAAGTGCCCCCGAGTCTTGAATTCCCCCATCCTAGGGAAAATACAATTACCATTAACTCCGATCTATACCTTTCATTATTTTATAAACTACTATCAGATTGCCTCTCATTCTCCTATGTTCCAGTGAAAAACGTCCCAGTCTATCCAGCCTTTCTTTTAAAACTCGAACCTTCCATACCTGGCAACATCCTCCTAAATCTTTTCTGAACACTCTCTAGCTTGATTAATATCCTTCCTATAACCAGGCAATTGCCATTTTGATTTCTTAGCCTCTTTCTCAAATGAAATGAAAAAGGCTTCTATGTCCTTCTCCTCAAACATTGGTCACACTTGGACATATTTAAAGAGATCCCCATCACGTTTTTGACTATGATGGGTTTACTCTTCATCACTGACCTCGTCACTACTCCTGCCTTTGACCTTGCCAACTTCTGAAATTCAAAAGTTCTTTCTCCCTCTTTTCTATCTTTTTTTCTTCCCTTCTTCTAATAGGGCCATTTTGCTTCTGCTTTTGAACGTAATTCAAGCTGTTACGTTTTCTTTTCTCTTTTTTTTTCTTCACCATTCCTCAAATTCAAGCTGCTTCATTTGCAATTGAATTTTAGCCATTTCCAATTATTCTGAATACATTCTGGGCAGTTTTCAATGTTGACTTATTGCCTCAATTATTTCCTCTTTCCTCTCCAATACAGGCAACTGCAAATTCAGCTTGCTCATCAGTTCCGAAAATTTTGTCTTGCAAGTTTTTTTTATAAACTATCCATGGTGACTTCTTCCTCCCCCAAGAAGGTCTTTGCAACTGAAAGAGCAAATATTACGCAAAGCACTTCAGATTAAACCAACCAAATACAACAGCAAAAACCCAATACTCACCACTCTCTACTTTGTGTCCAATAGTCCTAAACCCAACCTGTAATTAGAGATTTTGATACTGAGAAGAGTCCCCAATTTATGAACCAGATCAAACCCCCTCAAAATATCAAGGAGATAGCCTAACTTTCTTATTTACAGGCAAGTGCAAGGTGCTGCATTCCAGATGGGATTTGATTGGTTGGACTATTCGGCTTTAAACAAAACACACACTTTTTACTCTTGCACTACAGTTAAAATACAAACAAAAAGAAAGAAAAATTGGTACAACTTGAACTCTTGGAGAACTTAACAGAATAATAGATTATTTGACTATTAAACAGCAACTGTTCCAATATGGTAACATTCCATAAACACACCCTTAGCAAAGGCAAATTCAGTAAAATAGATATCTCATGTGGTGTTTCTCTAATCCAGGAGGAAAGAACACCAAGAGAACATTCTGGCGAAGAGGGATGTATGACATCTTCCACAACTAACTTCAAAACTCCAACAACTAAAAAAACTAATCTAAATCCTTGCTACCGTGGGAGCCTGACTCCACTCGTTCATGCTACTTCTACTGTTCTAACTTTTAAAAAAAAAAATAAATCCAGGCCCTCACATTTACTACAGTCTCCTGATTTATTCTTTCTGCTACCTGACCCTTTTATAGCCACTTGTTCCTGGTAGCTTAATACACCAGAAAGATAAAATGGTACCAGTAAAGCAGATACTGTCCTTGCTGATGAAATTGGTGGTGTTTGGTATATCTGTCTTTGGGTCTTCTAATAGTTTAGATTAGATTACTTACAGTGTGGAAATAGGCCCTTCAGCCCAACAAGTCCACACCATCCTGCCAAAGCGCAACCTACCCATACCCCTACATTTACCCCTTACCTAACACTACAGGCAATTTAGCATGGCCAATTTGCCTAACCTGCAAATCTTTGGACTGTGGGAGGAAACCGGAGCACCCGGAGGAAACCCACGCAGACACTGGGAGAACGTGCAAGCTCCACACAGTCAGTCGCCTGAGGTGGGAATTGAACCCAGGTCTCTGGCGCTGTGAGGCGGCAGTGCTAACCACTGTGCCACCGTGGCTATAGTGTAGCCATACAGATAAGGAAGAACACCACTTCGACTGGGACAACACATCCACCCTAGGACAAGCCAAGCAGAGACACTCGCAAGAATTCCTGGAAGCATGGCATTCCAACTGGAACTCTATCAACAAATACATTGACTTGAATCCCATTTACCATCCCTTGAGAAAAAGAACAGGAAATGACATCATCAAGCCAAGGAAACCCAAACCTATAAATAGAAAGCAGGACACACCAGCGGTGCTTCATCCAGAGGCTCACTGAAGATGTTACCTAGTATAGTGATGAAATGTCTGAAAATGAACCTTCCAACTCAGCAAGCAAACCTACATCCATTTATATTTCACTTTTTAAAAAATCTTTTTCAGATTGATGTCTGCTGGCTTCTGCATAGCAAGCCAGATAGCTTGGCTGATGTGGTTTTGGTTTAATGGGCTTTTATTTTGTTTTGTGTTTCCTGGAGCCGTAGCAGTTTTTGTTTCTGCCTGATTTTTGTTTATAAAATTCACAAACTAGTCAGTGATTTAATGCATTAATGTGTATTCTATAGGATTGAGTTTAGCCACTTCAGTCATGAATTATCCAGTCATTGCCATAGGTTGCATTGAAATGATTGCGCGCTCTCTCTCTTGCGCATTTTCTCTCGCTCTCTCCTGTAACTATGGCAGTCTTTAGCCTTGAATTATGGATTTTATCCTTGCCTCATGACTTCTTAATTTGTAAGCAGAAATAACTTTTTTAACATGTCAAGATTATACCAAAGAATGTAAACAAAATTTAGTACATTACTTATGTAAACCTGCAACTCCCTTATCCTGCCGTACCCAAAATCAACCTTCATATGTATAGTATCCCTAGATATAGGAACAGTTACGAAACCTACACCTTTTACATCTTGCCCATCTCACCTTAATCCTATGTCCTTTAAATGGTAGGGGAATCCAAAATTAAACAAAGACCTTGGCCAGTAAATTCTTTCTTGGGTAATTGGATAATCAAAGTATGCCTCTTCTGAAAGAGGTAGCAGTTCTAAATAGTGAAGCTAAATAGTATGGTAGGTTTCATGCTATGCAAGTCCTTTTTTTTTAAGTCTCTTTAGCCTTTACTAAGGAATGAAACAACTTTTGAGAAAGTGAGGACTGCAGATGCTGGAAATGAGAGTCAAAATCTGTGGTGCTGGCAAAGCACAGTAAGTCAGGCAGCATCTGAGGAGCAGGAGTGTCAATGTTTCAGGCATAAGCCCTTCAGGAATATTTGGGGTAGTGGGGGGGGAAGCTGAGAGATAAATAGGAAGGGATTGGGGCTGGGGGGAAAGCGGGGGTGTGGAGGTAGTTAGGAAGGCGATCGGTAAATGCAGTGGAGGAGTGGTGGTGATAGGTCAGAGCGGATAGGCGGAAAGGAAGATGAAGAGGTGGAAGAAGTTAGAGGGTGGTGCTGAGTTAGAGGTTAGAGGGTTGGATCTGGGATAAGGTGAGGGGAGGGGACTTGAGGAAAATGGTGAAATCAGTGTTGATGCTTTTTTGGTTGGAGGGTCCCTAGGTGGAAGATGAGGTGTTCTTCCTCCAGACTGTAAATAGAGGTGGCTAGGATTTGGCGTGGAGGAGGCCCAGGACTTGCGTGACCTTGGTGGAGTGGGATGGGGTGTTGAAGGAAGAGTTGAAACAACTTTGCCAACTACCAAAGGTGGAACATTGTCTTCGGGCAGGTAATTATTACCAACTCAGTGTGAAATATCCCTTGGTCTGCTTAAATGAGCTGAATCATAATTGTGGGGCACTACCTTCACTCCTATCCCACCCAGCCTAATGATCCCCAAATAAAGATTTTGTTCATATTAAATCTGAAATTATTTTGCACAAACTAGTAACTGAGCTGGTGTTTGCCAAACACATCTGTAACTAGAAAAACATAAGGTTCATTCATCTCATCAGTCGATTTTAATTGGTCTGAACAAACTCAAAACTGAAACAATCATTTGTAAACCACTGCACAATCTAGGCTAGCTACAATTATATCCTTTTTTTTCTTAGTTGTATAGCATTGAAGTATGATTTTTCCGGTTCTCTTACAGTGCTTGAGGACCAACAGAATCCTCGACTAATCAAAAACCTTCTTCAGGATTTGGGTTCTGCCCTCTGTATCCTAGTCCGTGAGGTGGGAAGGTGTGTCCTTGTTGGGAACATTAACATCTGGGTTTGCCGTATAGAAACAATTCTGAATTGGCAACACCAGCTAAATAATCTGCAAATTACCAGGGTGAGCGTATTAACCTTGCATTTTTATTATTTGTTTATTTGTCTAAGTTTTGACTGTCTTGTTGATCATATCTGAGTCTTTTATGTTGATAGTTGATCAGAATGTGAGATTAACTTGAATTTGAGGCTGATCTCTTTAAACTGGTCACCACGCTGGAGTTGCTTCTGGACAAGTTAAGTGCAGTCCTGTATTTATCTGTACATTATATTGCATTCCAGAGATTTAAGGCAATGATGTCATGAATTGTTTTTTTTTTTGAACATCTGCTGGACGATAGTCCAATATATTCAACATCATCTGGCAGTGCAAAGAGAAGAAGCCGGGAAATGAGTGGAAATCATGTGGGAATCAAACCTGTGACTTAACTGATCTGTGAAGAAGTTGAATGCCCTTTTTGTTCAGCCTTGCACCAGGCAGGATATACCCGCCAGGCAGGATTTACCTGCCATGCATGTAGGCCAGATTTGGATTCTTCACTCGCCTAAGCTTTCACATTCTTATAATACAAAGTCTGGATGAGTTTGCAAGGTCTCACTTTGAAGAGAGGTGAGAAATAAAAAATATTTGTATAAGCACCAGTTTAAGGTGAGGATTTGGAGATCTGGATGTAGGAATTGCTGATTAATGGAAGGAGGTCCAGATCCCTATAAAGATTCTCTGTTTGGTTAAAAGCTTTAGTCACTGTGATAGCTCTGGAGACGCTTAAATATTTCCAATAATTTCTCACCACCCCGGTACAGTTAGTATCTTATAATTGTCATTTGCATTTTGGGCATAAAAATTAGAATACTTTTACACTTCCAAGTCTGATGCTTTGCATACAGTTTGGATGACATAAATGTTTTTAGTTGTAAGGCAGGATTGTGCACTAAGAGTATCAGGTCTGCCTGTCCCCTTTGGATCTTATTGTGGGTTGGGGATGGGGTGCAATGGTTGGAGTTTGTCTGTCCTGCCAAGACAACTATCTTAAAACAGCTTGCTGAAAGGCAACTGACTAAAGAATGCTAATATGCATAAATATCCTGGGCAATGGATAATTTTGACATGTATTTGTATGTTTACATTTGCCATTCAACTCTCGTGCTCAGCTGGAAAATCATGTGGAAAACCTCAACCTGTCATGGGAGAAAGTGGCCTCAAGGCTTCCATAATGGAAGATACCACTCCTTGTCATAGATAGATAGATCATTTTGTCTTTGGCCATACTTCTGCAAAATGGCAACTTTAAATACCTAAAAATGGAGCAATGGGAGGCTGACATCTTTCGAATGTCCATTCTGCTCTCTTCTGGTTTACCATGGATCTGGGGATAAGCAGTCAATCTGCTCTCTGGCAGTGGCTTAGTAAAAAGACATTTGGGTACATTTTCCATTGGCTGGACACTTGTTGTTGTTCCATTGTAAATTTGAGTTGTGCTTAGGGACACTGGGGAATTTCCATGGTAAGCATATTCTGAAAGAATTGCAAGTGATATTGAATTTTCCTCCTGGGCAATTTCTGTGACTGGAACCCTCCAAAATATTTCTTAAAAGTGGAAACTTCAGATGGCTCCTGAAATTAAGTAAAATAGTTACATAGGAAAAATTTTTGACTACTAAATACACAGTCTAACTTCTGAGTAATTATTAAAGAACCTGCCTTTATCTTGCAGACACATGCAAGGCACCATCTTTAAACCACTTAGTCACTACCCTATCCTTATCTATTAAGCACCCTTCCAGCACACTAATACTGAGCTTATATTCAACTGTTACTCTTTTTTGATAGAAACTGTCAAAATTGTTTAAATTTCAAATACAGCAGCTGACTCCTGTGAAAAAGGGGCATGGTTTACCTTCCTTTGACAGTTCTGTGCAATGAAAAAACTGTTGGATTGGGAATATAGCTCTACATTTCTGAAGGAGATCTGAGCGGAATCTTCTCTCAGATATACAGAACTCCCTTCTTCCCTTAAAAAGAAATGGCCAAAGTGGCAATTTACATGAAATTTCATGCAGGCCTTCGGTTTTTCTATTTTTTTTAGATTATTAGATTCCCTACAGTGTGGAACCAGGCTCTTCGGCCCAACAAGTCCACACCGACCCTCTGAAGAGTAACCCACCCAGGCCCATTACCCTCTGACTAATGCACCTAACACTATGGGCAATTTAACATGGCCAATTCACCTGACCTGCACATCTTTGGACTGTGGGAGGAAACCGAAGCACCCGGAGGAAACCTACGCAGACACTGGGAGAATGTGCGAACTCAACACGGTCACCCAAGGCTGGAATCGAACGTGGGACCCTGGTGCTGCGAGGCACTGAGCCACCGTGCCACCCCAAATTGCTTTATTGCTCACTCATGGAGTTTGGTTTGCAGGGCATCAGGTAGCCTAGCACATAAAAAAGGAGGTAGAAATGGCTTTAAATTTCTTTTTAATAGAACATAGAAAAATACAGTGCAGTACAGGCCCTTTGGCCCTCAATGTTGCGCCGATCCAAGCCACCTAACCTACACTAGCCCACTATCCTCCATATGCCTATCCAATGCCCGTTTAAATGCCCATAAAGAGGGAGAGTCCACCACTGCTACTGGCAGGGCATTCCATGAACTCATGATTCGCTGAGTAAAGAATCTACCCCTAATATCTGTCCTATACCTACCACCCCTTAATTTAAAGCTATGCCCCCTCGTAATGATGTGGGTATTACTGGTGAAGCCAGCATTTATTGCTCATCCTAATTGTCCTTGAAGGTGATTGGGTGAGCTACTTTCTTAAATTGTTCAAAAACAGGAATTGCTGATAAAACTCAGCAGGTCTGGCCATATCTGTGGCAGTTCTGACAAAGTCACCAGACTCCATGTTAACTCTGCTTTCTTCCAAATGCTGCCACACCTATTGAATTTCATCTGCAATTTTTGTTTTTGTTTTGGTCTCTAGCATCGCATTCCTTGTTTTATTTCTTAAATTTTTAGCAGTCTTGCATGGTATTGGTATATCCAGATGCATCAACAGGAAAGGAACCTTTTTAATATATATTATCAGGATGGTGTGCAATTTAGGAAGCTTTCTGATGGCATTTCCATATATCTGCTGCCTTGTTGCTCAAAGTTAACTACAAGGTTAATTATTGGAAAGTGTCATCAAAGAAACTTTAATAGAATATTGTAATGCAGTTGCAAATGCTGCTCACTGCAGTCATGTAGCAAAGATGGTGAAGGGAATTAATGTTGAAGGTGATAGGTGAGGTGTTGATCAAGTCAGCTGTTAAAGATGACAGTTAGCTTGTATTGTTGGCACTGCAATCATCCAAGCTAGTGGAGTTTATTCCATCACACACCTGACTTTGTGCCTTGCAGATGGTGGGCAAATTGGAAGGTAAATCATTTGCTTCAAAATTTCCAACCTTTGATCTGTTCTTGTGGTTGCACTCTCTATTGGTTGGTTCAATTCTGGTTCTGTCCAGTCATCATTATTCTGAATGTTAATGGTGGAAGATCCAGATGATGTTCTCTTGAATGGGTAGTTACACTCTCTTTCTTTACTGAAGGTAATCTAACAATTGCGCTATTTAAATGTTACTTGCCATTTATTAACCCAAACTTGATTGTAGTTAAAATCTTGCAACTTTTGGACATAACGCTTCAAATATTGAAGCAGCATATAAACTGAACACTGCAACTATCAGTGGAAATTGCACTTTTGACCTTTTTTATGGTAGTGGGGAAATCATTGATAAAGCCACTGTAAATGCTTAGTACCTTGAGGAAATCCCTGGGGCTGGGATGATTGGCCATCAGTAATTCATTAAATATTATTCAGACAGTGAAGATTTTTAAAAAATCCATTCATACAATTCCTTAGTGTCACACACAATTTAATGCTGTCTTGATATCAAGTGCATTTATCTCTCCCCTCTGGAATTTACTTTTTTGTCCATGTTTGGCCTAGAACTGCAATGAGGTCTGAAATAGTGTGTCGTGGCAAAATATTGGTGAGTAAGTGCTACTTGAATGCTGTCTTGAGAACAGCAAAGTTATTGGACAAGGATCCGTGTCCAATTTTCCACTTCTGATAGCTACCAATGATTCAATCATTGTAATAACTCACTGCAGTAAGTTCTGGAACACAAGTCTTCAGCTCTGCATTTGGACTATTCTCAAGACTCATAACATTTTGCTGTACTCTATGTCCTAATGATGAATGTGCATTCACAAAAGTTCTTGAGATGGAGCCAGTGTGGTTTTTGTTTGTGATTTTAGATGCATCCATAAATAACTTCTGGTTATCAAGCATTCAGTTTTCTGGCTATTTTCTCACCCAGTGGGAGAGCTGCTGAATTGCAAGAAGATTTTATATCTGCCCGGTTTTTTTCCCTTTTGTCTTTCAAGCAATATTCTCTCTCTCCCCCTCTCCAGCGTAAGCTGTAGCTGCCTTAAGGAGGTGGTGTGGTATACCCCAGTTCTGGCAGACTATAAGAGCCCTAATATATATTGCTTTCTCCAGTTTCGAATGAGGCTAATGGCAGTAACTCCCTTGTTTTGTATTTACAGCAAATGAATAACAGAACAACACTGAGTGACCTTCCACTTCACATGCAGAACAGCATCCTATATAGGTTTTCTGATGGTCTGGATATTATCAGTTTAGGTCAGGTGACTTCTACCCTGCACATGCTCAGTGAAGATAGACGTCTGTGGAAAAAACTTTGCCAGTACCATTTTGCAGAAACACAGGTAAGTCTAGCAGATGAAGTTACAAACAATCTAATAAAATACAAACACTCCATTGAAGACCTAATACTGTACATAAGTGTATAGTTTTACTTTTAAAATGCTGTTTTACTCCTAGAATATATGAAAAATGAGGATAGTAAAAGTAAAGTAGCTGCACGTAGAGTCACTACTTCAGTATTTTGCAAGTGTACATTGTCTCTGTATTTAGGATGACTCCTACTCTTAGAGTAAATGTTGGATTTCATTGTGGCACTTTGCACTCAGAACTGTGGCTGTCTTCTGTTGTCTGACTCCTCCAATTCCATCTACTTGGCACCATTCGTGGTAGGAACTCTTGTGTATTCCCTGTTCCCATGATCATGTCAAAAATGCAATTTTTTTTACCTCACTTATGGTGCAGTAATACGAGAGTCGTGATACGAGTTCAGATTATGCATTCAGAGCCGAGAGATTTGATGCTGTCCATTCACTCTTTTTAAAAGGGGTGGGGTATCCATGGCTTTTTGTGGGCTATTAATCATTCCTCTTCATTGGATAGCTAGCCACCTCTACTGGATCTGTGGTATGTATGCAAGCAACAGCATAGCTTTACATATAATAAGATTTGAGAATACTTGCAGAGTCTTAACCAGGCAAAATCAATAGACAATAGGTGCAGGAGTAGGCCATTCAGCTCTTCTAAGTAATTGATTCATTGTAAGATCATGAACAGAATGCAAAGTAAAGAAGTATGAAAAACATGAATGCTGCTTTAAACCTTAATGTTCAATATTATTTTTGATATTTTTCTTCAAGAAATGTTCGACCTTCATTTTCCCAGAGTAGGGGAGTCTAAAGCTAGAAGGCTTGGGTTTGAGGTGAGAGGGGAAAGATTTAAGAGATGTAAGGGACAACATTTTCATGCAGAGCATGGTGCGTGTATGGAATGAGCTGCCAGAGGAAATGGTGGAGGCCGGTACAATTACAATATTTAGGCATCTAGATCGATACACGAATAGGAAGGTTTTAGGGGGACATAGGCTAAATGCTGGCAAACGGGACTGGATTAATTTAGGATTTCTGGTCTGCACTGATGAGTTGGACTTAAAGGTCTGTTTCGCTGCTGTATAACTTTCTATGACTTTATAACCGAAAATTAAACTCCATTTTCCACCTGCTTTCGAATCTGAATTCTAAAATAGTAACAGTACATTGTGAATTTTCCTCACACTTTTTTTGGATTGTTTTGTCAATCACCTTGATTCAATTAACTTTGGTTGTCATGCCACATGGCTTTGGGAACAGTTTTTCATTACTACTCTGTTCAGACCCCTTATTGTTTTGGACATCTCTGTCAAGTCTTCTATCAACCTTCTCTAAAGGAAATAGTTCCACCTCTCCATTAATTCATGTAATGGAAGCCCCTATCTCTGTCTATTTGCATAATTTTTTTCTTTTCCCTTTCTAATGTCTTAACAGTTTTCCAGTTGAAACTAAACCAATGAGTTCTCATAACTTTCTTACATCTTGTACTCTGTGCTTCTGTTTACAAAGCCAAAGACTCCTTCATATCATCTTAACCTTTACCACCTACCATCTTTTTAACCTTTGTCCACCCATACCACCAGGTCCTTTTTTATATAATTTTATCCATGTATTTCATATTGCCTTTCCTCTTCTTCCAAATAAAATGTATCAAATTGTAATTTTGTGCACTAAATTTCAACTGCTACCTGGTCACCCATGTGATAAGCCCATTCCTAGTCCTTTTGAAGTCTATTGCTATCCTCACTGTTCATTATTTTGGCATCTAAATTTTGCAAGTATGTCCTCTACACTCAAGCCTAGATTTTAAAATAGGTCCGGGAGAAAGAGATGGGCCTAATATCAACCCTGAGAATCCCATCAAATACCTTGTTTCCAATTAAACCATTGCAGATTTCCATCAAAATCCAAAATCAAACAGTAGGTCTTCCAATCTATTTAAGAGTTCCTGTAACAATGGTAGTGCCCCCTATCTCTAAGTCAGAAGACCAAGTTCAAGTTCCAGAGGTGTGTCCGAACACATCTATTAAAAATCTCTCAATGCCAGGTTTATTTTGTTGTGGAGTATAAGATTATAAGACACAGAATTTATAGCAAAAGTTTACAGTGTCATACAGTGATATATTGAACAAACCTGGATTGTTAAATCTTACATCTTTTAGAATGGATTTCAGGTTTCGAATCATGAATATGTAAATTCCAGAACTACTTTTAAGTCACCTTCTTGAGAAACCTTAAGGTTTTATTTGGAAAAAAAAGTGACATCTCGGCTCAGATAATGCATTAAATGTGTGAGGTCAGTCTATCTGTATCCCATTCTTAAGTCAGACTGGTTCTATTTCCAAAGAGGAATTTACAAAATATTACATGTATTGACTGCCTGCATTGTACATTTTTTGAGCAAAGTAGAATGTATCTACAAATATAATTCTGCAAATACAAAATCACTTCATGGAATTGTGTGCATGCATGTGAGAGAGAGGGATTGCGTGCGTGCATGTGAGTGCACATGAGAGTGTGTTTGCATGTGTGAAAGCTTTGTAAAGTGTGTGTGGGCATGACCGAGTATAAACCTGTGTGGGGGGTGGTGTGTGTATGAGAGAGAGCATGTGTATTTGTGTGGGTATATGTGTGAGACTGTATAGTGTAGTGGGGTCACCTGTCGTCTGACGTGAACCCAGTATCCTGGTTGAGGCCATCCTCATGGGTACCGAACTTGGTTATTAGCCTCTGCTCAGCAACTTTGCATTGTTGCCTATCCCAAAGTCTGCCTTGGAGGATGGCCATCCGAGCTAAATATTTCTGACCACTGAAGTGCTTCCTGACTGGGAGGGAGCACCCCTATCTGTTGATTGTTGTGTGGTGTCCATTCATCTGTTGTCATAGTGTCTGTTTGTTCTCGCTAATGTACCATACCTCAGGGCATGTCACACAACAGGTGACCCCACTACACTATACACACTCAGTATTGCACACATTCCTACATACGCATACCCTCTCTCATACACATGCTCTCTCATACACACACGCGCGCACACACACATATACACCATTATAATCCATCGCACCCAAACACAATTTCCCAAGCTTTCATACACGCATGCACTCTCATGCTCGCTCTCTCTCATGCATGTACACACATGCACATCCATGAAGTGTATTTGTATTTGCAGAATTATATTTGTAGATACATTCTAGTTTTGCTCAAAAAATGCACAATGCAGGCAGTAAATGCATGTAAATTTCTGTATTCCACTTTCACACACTAATTAACTCCTGTACTTCAAGTATCTTAATTAAAACAAAGTTAATGTAAAAGCCCAACACAACTCTGTACTACAGTTGTTTTGGCTTTCTAATAGTTGTTGTTCCACTTTTGCAAGTGATCTTATCTATTTGAGTTTCTTTCTGCCTATCCAACATTACCCAAGGCTAATTATTCCACCAGCAGTCTTTTTATGAAAATTAAACTTTAAATAAGAAAACAAAACTTGGAGTGTTAACCTTGCCACTGACCATTTTCTTTTGTGGGCTTCAAATTTGCTGACAAACATGTTGGATGGCACTTTATCCATCTCCGTCTGGAAGTCCATTTACACCATGTTAGCTCCATTGCCTTCAATACTCTTTTATCTCAATTAAGAAACTTTTTTGAAGGATGAAGTTATGTCAAACTTTTGAATCTAATGTCCTTTACAGTTCTGCAGACACCTGATGCTGACTGAGAATGGCTGTGTTGACTGGAAGCTAATGTATTTCACACTACAAAAATATTGTCCAAAAAAGGAACAATATGGCGATGCCCTGCAGTTTTGTCGCCATTGCAGTATTTTGTTCTGGAAGGTAATTTTTAATTTCCATATTAAATTCGCCTGAAAATCATCTCTTATATTTTATGCTGTTTCTAATGCTTAAAAAAAACCTGTCTGTCATTTTGAGTAGCATTAACAGACTAATAAACAGTATTCTGCATGCATAAGGTTCTCACTCGCAGTCTCTTGCGCTCTCTCTTTCACTCTAGAGATGTGTCTATATGCATAATTTAGCTGGTTATTTGTATCCATTTCAAACATTAACTTTTGGTCAAATTTCATCATTTTCAAATGTTCATTATTCAGAAGTAGAGAAAATAGCTCAGGCTAATACACAATTTTATACTTGTTTTGGCATGGTAACTTTTGTGGTTTTATGCTTTAACATATACAGACAGCACAGCAGTAGCTGAGTATACCACAACAACCACAGAGAGATGTAACTGAAGAAACATAATGTAAGGTTGAATCTGGGTTACAGTGTACATGTCTTCGTCTTTAGGTTGGCTATTGTTCAGTTAATTTAAATTTTTTTTAATGGTTAATGTTTTTAGAAGTGAGTTTTGCTGCTAACTGAACAGTTTTAAATATGCTTTCTAAAAGGAAAAAAGTATCAATTTCTGCAAGAACGGAAACAGTTAAAAGTTGTGGTCACATTGACAGGCTAGGATTGAGTTCTACAGGTAGAATGATCTAGGGAAAAATGTCAAGGACCTTCAAAGATGATGGTGGTGAACACCTGGCTTAAGAGGGGTTCAGGAATGAAGTCTTCAGGCTCTTTGGGTAAGAAGGATCTGTATTTAAACAAAGCAGCTGAACCGGGCTGACCTTTAACTTCTCCACAATGACACCTAGTGGTACAAGGTGGATTTAGATGGCACCACAACAGCAGAAAGGTGAGATCTGATGGAGAGAAAACAAGGAAGAACAATTTGTAATAGAACAACGAGTAATGGAATAAAAACAGAGTGAATAGAGAAAAATAGCAAAGTGGTTAAGATGGTGTTAAAATGCATGTGTATTAATATGAGAAGTAACTGCAGACTCAAATTTCAACTTGGAATTATAATGTAATAGCCAGAGATGTAGTTTCAACTTGGATGAATGGCAACTCAAAATTCCTGCTAAAAATATATAACTGAGGGATAACGAGTTTCAAAATAATGGTAGGGACAAAAATGTCAGATAATACTCAACATTTCAGAGGCAATTTCAATGATTTTGGAGGGGGGACTAGAGCAGGTAGAGTCATAGAGCTAGGTAAAAAAATGACTGCAGATGCTGGAAACCAGAGTCTAGATTAGAATGGTGCTGGAAAAGCACAGCAGTTCAGGCAGCACCAAGGAGCAGTAAAATCGACGTTTCCGGCAAAAACCCTTCATCAAGAATACAGGCGGAGAGCCTGAAGGGTGGAGAGATAAATGAGAGGAGGATGGGGGTGGGGAGAAAGTAGTATAGTTCCAGGACATGGTTGAAGAGCTTCAAGGCAGAGGAAATGACCTGGGAGTTGCAGTGGGAGAGGGACTCCCTGAGATTCTTGTAGAGAGAGGAGGAAAACTTCTTCAAGGCAGGCATCCTTGTAAGAGAGGTCCTAGAGCTGTGCAGCATGGAAACCGACCCTTCAGTCCAACTCGTCCATGCTGACCAGATATCCTAAATTAAATCTCGTCCCATTTGCCAGCATTTGGCCCATATCCTTCTAAACCCTCATATACCTGAAGCCTCTTAAATGTTGTAATTGTACCAGCCTGCACCACTTCCTCTGGCAGCTAATTCCATACACGCCCCACCATCTGTGTGAAAAAGTTGCCCCAAGGTCCCTTTTAAAGTGTCCCTCCGCCCCCCGCACCCCCAATGCCCTCTAGTATAGACTGAAACAAGCTGGAAAGGAGTAAATAAGCTCTCTTTTTTATATAAATGCACGAGAACTAGGTGGACATTTAAAACATGTCATGTAGTAAATTGTGAGCATGATAGAGATCAGGTGAACTAAAACTGACTGACTAAATCAGTAACTGCACAGCAGATAAACTTATTGTAGGTTTTGGCCTTTGGAGAACATTGCAAACAGTTGAATCTAATGGATTCTACATCGATAGCACTGTAAAAATGGAGACCCGGGTACACATTTACTAATCTTTGAAGGTGACAGGGTAAGTTTGAAAATGCATGTAAGAAATCTAATAGTCATAGAGATGTAGAACATGGAAACAGACCCTTCGATCCAACCCGTCCATGCCGACCAGATATCCCAACCCCAATCTAGTCCCACCCTGCCAGCACCCGGCCCATATCCCTCCAAACCCTTCCTATTCACATACCCATCTAAATGCCTCTTAAATGTTGCAATTGTACCAGCCTCCACCACATCCTCTGGAAGCTTATTCCATACACGCACCAACCTCTGCGTGTAAAAGTTTCCCCTGAGGTCTCATTTATATCTTTCCCTTCTCACCCTAAACTTATGCCCTCTTGTTCTGGACTGCCTGACCCCAGGGAAAAGACTTTGTCTATTTATCCTATCCATGCTCCTCAGCTTTGTAAGCCTCTATAAGGTCATCCCTCGGCCTCCGACGCTCCAGGGAAAACAGCCCCAGCCTATTCAGCCTCTCTCTATAGCTCAAATCCTCCGACAATTGGTGTCATAAGTACAGATATTGAGAACAGAAAGAAAGAAGTTGTGCTAAAACTTTACATAATACTCTGGTTGAAGTCCAAGTAGCATCATGTACAGTTCTGGCCTCCACACATTCTTTTTTAAAGAAGGATGCCAGGGTCTTGAAAGGTTTTACTAGAATAGTATGAACAAAGATTAAGTTCAGTCCTATACAGAAAGGAAGACTTAATGTAGATATTCTTAATTGAGAGTGTTTAATTCTTCAAGAAAAGAAAATGAGAAATTAGTCCAAACGTGTAAGTGAAAAAGAATTTGCAAAAGTACAAGATGGGAAATGAGGCATTTCTTTATACGGGTTGCTAAAATCAAGTGTAGAGTATGTAATGATATTAATGAGATCAGTTAAATGAACTGTATACAATGAGTTCCCTGATTGGGGATGAGTTGACAAAACTGGGTTACACCCTTTGGAAGATAAAATGAGAGCTTTCAGAAGTGCCCTGGCCCATGCCTGTACCAGAGCATAGGTCTTTCCTTGGTTTGGTGAATTATTACAGAAAGTTCATGCGTAACCTGGCCTCCATCCAAGAACTTTCTTTTTATCAATTCTTACAGGGTCAGCCTTGGAAATAATTACATGGCCAAGCCATAGGTTTCAGGGAAGTAAAGAAACAGTAATCATCCTCTAAGGTAATGGCACACTATGATCCCAAGCGAGATCTGGTATTGACATGTGATGCCTCCCCATAATGCATCAGGGTAGTATTTGCTCATAGGTGGCCCAATAGAGAGAAATGTCCAAGAGTGAATGTTTCTAGGACTTTGACTAATGTAGAATGTAAATCTTCACAGATAGAGAAGGTCATATTTGGATTCGGGAATTTTACCTTTTACGGACCTAAAGTTAAATAATAACAGGCCACAAACCTCTGCTAGGTCTATTTCAAAGGGACAAGCAGTGCTACCCATAGCTTCAGGTCAAATTCAGCAGTAGGCTCTAACATTAAGTATGTATAATTTTAGAGAATGATATAGAATTCCTACAGTGTGGAAACAGGCCCTTCAGCCCAACAAGTTCACACCAACCCTGCAAAGAGTAACCCAGCCAGACCCATTCCCTTACTGTTCTACATTTACCCCAAACTAACACACCTAACATACACATCCCTGAACACTATGGGCAGTTTTAACATGGCCAATTCACCTAACCTGCATATCTTTTGGATTGTGGGAGGAAACCGGAGCACCCAGAGGAAACCCACAGAGGGATGAAACCCACGGAGACACTGGGAGGATGCACGAACTCCTCACAGACAGTCGCCCATTGTGGGAATTGAACTCTGGTCCATGACGCTGTGAGGCAGCAGTGCTAACCACTGAGCCACCGTGCCACCCATGCATTAGTGAACCAGATGGGTTTTTCCTGACAATTGATTCATGGTCATTATTGGACTCTTAATTCCAGAATTTTACTGAATTTAAATTCCACTATCTGTAACCTGGGTCCCCAGAACATTACCTTGGTCTGTGGATTAACAGTCCAGTGATAGTACCACGAGGCCATCACCTTCCCCCACTAGGCTATCACCTCCAATAAGTCAGAACACCATCAGGATGCCAAGTAGCAAATAAGGGTGCATGGAGTTGCCTGCCATTGGGAGATATACCACTGGTGGTACTGCCACTAGAGTCCATAATGGTTCTAAATCTTCTGTACTCCTTCCAATCACAGCTGACAATATTAGACTTTGGATGCAGGAAAATCTGGTAATGGCAAAACTGAAACAGTTGGTAATGGGGGCAACAAAAGGGCTGTTACAACCAGAATTGAAACCTTTTTGGACCCGAAGTGACCAGATCACTACAGAATGAATTTCTTCTGAAAAGTTCTGGGCGCAAGAGGCAAGCTATTGTATGTTGCATGCTACCTGTACAGAGGCAGTGTTGGAATTGCCTGACCAATGCTAAAGTGCGCTAGGAGAAGCTACAAAAAAAAGAAGTGGCCGATGTCGTCTGTCTTGGAGAGGGGAGAGATAGTGATTGTAACAATGTCAGCCAGATGGACCTTATACAATGAGTTCCCTGTTAATCTGGTCCAAACAGGGAGCCCTGACTGACAGATAAGAACAAGAGTGTTAAACATCCTGCTCACTGAGAGGGAGCTAGATCAGTGTCAAGGACTCTCCACATGTAAATAAAGGGTGACTTGATGATTGGCTACTGATCTCTGGAGTTATTTCAGTGTATGTACCTGAAAAGATGGTGAAATCAAACTGTGTAGCAACTTTTTGAAGATGTTTGGGATATTTAATTGAAGAGGTGTGATTTCCAGTATTCTGAGTGAAAAGTAGAGAAGTGAGACTAATTTGGCAGCTTTGTCTTTAATGAGCCAGCACAGGCCTGATAATGTCTTCCTCTGTGCCATAAGATTCTTATTCCATTCATTTTATACTCTTATTAAAAGTGCTATATTATTTTCATAGCAATAGATGTTGTAGCTCTGTTCTTGAATTCATGAGCTCAGAACAGTTGGGATACAACTGAGGTAAGGTCACAGAAAGGTTTAAACATAAGAATGTTAAAATTGTTTCCTGGTTCCCAGACACTTTATTGTAGGTTATTGAGCAGTGGGTGAATTGGGATATTGCAAGTTGAGATACAAGCAATTTTGGATGAGCCCAAGCTTGTGGATGGCGGAGTCTGAACAAGAGATCAGTTGGTCAACTCTGGAAGTAGAGTATGGATGAAACTTTGAGCAGCAGATGGACTGAGGCAGAACAAGAATCATTATGCAGTGTTAGAATTTGGTAATGTTGATGGAGAAAATTTGTATTTGAAAATTTGGCTGGGGTCAAAAATAGGCATTGCAAAAATCTAAAACTATCATGTTCATGGTTCTCTTCCTGTCATATTTAGCCAAGATGCATTTTCTGCAAATGATCAGTATGTGCACCGATTGTAAAATTTGTGTGAACAAAGCCACTATAAAAGGAGATATGGTCATCTTCCTGTAAGCTATGGAAAGTTTAAAGCCTCTTGGCGCTCAACCATTACATTTACCATAGATCTGAGTTTTTGTTCTATTTGTGTTCCCCAATTATTGAATCAAAATAGGGGCATTATACTGGTATTTCATATCTGCTGTGGGCAGTAAGGAATCTAGCATTTTCAATTCATCAATTCTGTTCTGAATTAGTCTGTTTTAATTCTTTACAGTTGGCTCAAACCACAAATGAGTGAATATAATCAATTTTTTCAATATCTCGAAATTATCAGCAATATTGTTACTTAATTTATTTGTTTCCCATTAACAAATTAAAAGAAATATCACAACAGGACCTTTTTATTTTAAGTTTCTCTGGAAGAAGAGAACCTATTCATCATTTTTCTTCCTTCTTCTTTCATGCGTGCCCTTCCTGCTCCTTCCTTGATCTCAAAGGACTACCATCTTGCTTTATTATTCAAGGTATTTTGAAACATTTGTGTCCTCTAATTCTAACCCTTTAGCAAATCAGATGAACAGTACAACAGTCAAAATGTTGAAGCCTTAGTTAAGCATAATCTACAAGACAAGAACTGGATTGTAAAACTGCTTATAGAATTTTTCATAAGGATATATTATGTTGACTTGTTTGAGAAGCAGGAAGCAAAGGGAACCCAGTTTTTCTGATTTCTGACCAAAGTATCTAATTTGCTATTTCTCTTTTTTGTTTAAATCAGGATACAGGACATCCATGCACAGCCAACAATCCTGAAAGCTGTTCTACACCAGTGTCACCTCAGCACTTCATAGACCTTTTTAAGTTTTAAACAGAACTATGTATGCTTTAAAGATTTTATTTTCAAGGGACCCTGTTTTGTAGGCAAGCACTTTGCTGCTTTTCTTATTCTAGTGCAATACTCATTGTTCTTCCTACAATTTAAGAGAAGGTTTTTAAAATAAAAAAACTGCAGATGAAACAAGGCCTACATTAGGGGAAAAAAAAATCATGTAGACTTGTTTCCATAAACAATAAACACCTAACTCTTAGGTGTTTGCATGGAGTTAATTCTTAATTTGAAAGCTTCAATAATGTTACAACTTGAGTTAAAGTGGATATTTTTGCACAGTGGTACATCTAGTCTGAAATGTGATTTTCGTTAACAAAAGAATTGCTTTAGCTTTTGTTTTAGCAGCCCATGTTTAAGATCCATTGAGATTGATGCAATCTATAATTTAGTGTACAATAATTTTAAAACATAAAGCACTTTGTTATGTTTTTAAGCTGTCTTTTGAAGAGAACATTGGCCCTTACAAAGCATTATGTACGATCATTATTCTTTAAGATTCCATGTGAATGGGATTAAACTATGTTACTGCTTTGAATCATAATACCTAAGGTATGTTCAAAGATATATTGCAAATGTACAGTAATTTGTAAAATAATCATTCCAGCTGCCTATAATGTTACTGGTATAAAAAGCTTATTTGAAAGTAAATACTATATTCTTATAAGCTTATGGTGCAGAATGCACCGTTGCTGTTTAATACTGGAAAAATTTCCCATGTATGAATTAAATATGTAACTTTTTTTAAGTGCAAAAACAGTAATATACTTCCAAACCTTCTATCATGTAAACATTTGGAGAATTGAAGGAAATAAAGAGAATTTGATTGACTTCTGATTGTTTAATCTATTCATTTGTATTTTACTAAAAACTGAAATCTTCGGAGATATACTCTGTTCATAAAGTGCCAACTGTTGTATTCATTTTTACTTGAAATTGAAGAATAACTGCTTTGTTTCCATTTTTATTTTTGTGCTGCATTTGCTGTGGTAGAGTTTATGATAACAAACTGACTCCTCTTTGTGTAAGGCATAGAAGATGCAGTGGTTATTCAGTATACAGTCAATATAAATGTCCACAGTCTTACTAGTGTGAGATTACAAATTATTTGTCATTCTTTCTCATATTTGAATTAGTATTTACGGATAAACAACCATATACAGAGGAATCTTAATTATCCGAAGGACACTGGCGGGGAGTATTTCATTCAGTTAATTCAATTTCGGATAATCGAATGCCAGATAACATAGTTTAGCCAAGCATTGGGACTTTGCAATCTTGCTGGATAATCTGATATTCGGATAATTGAATGCCGGATAACAGAGGTTCCTCTGTATGTTTTTTTTCCCCAAATTGCCCTATTCAAGCATGTTTTGCAGTTCTATGGCAACCTCCACCTGAGGTGGGAATTTGATTTGTCATTCTAGTCCAGAGGTAGGGACAATACCGCTATACTGCTAGACCTTTTCTGTTTTGAACAGCCCTTTTTTTCAGTACGAAACAGGACCCACTCCCACAGTCCTTTCTGTAATTTTAATGATTATGTCATTGGTGCTGCTTCCCGATCTCATCTGGAAATAAAAATGCTTAGCAATTATTTTTTGGTTTCCCATGTTGATCCTTCTCTCTGCTTTACCAGGTCCACCTGACGCTGCCCTACCTTAATGTCATGTTTCCTTTCCTAAGGGCCAGCTGCTCACCAATATCCACTACAAATTCATTAACTCCCACATTTATGGTACAGAATTGGCTCAAAGGTAGAAGACAGAGGGTGGTAGTGGAGGGTTGTTTTTCAGACTGGAGGCCTGTAACCAGTGGAGTGCCACAAGGATCGGTGCTGGGTCACTACTTTTCATTATTTTATATAAATGATTTGGATGTGAGCATAAGAGGTGTAGTTAGTGAGTTTGCTAATGACACCAAAATTGGAGGTTACCTCCGATTACAACAGGATCTTGATCAGATGGGCCAATTGGCTGAGAAGTGGCAAATGGAGTTTAATTTAGATAAATGCAAGGTGCTGCATTTTGGGAAAGCAAGTCTTTAGCAGGACTTGTACACTTAACGGTAAGGTCCTGGGGAGTGTTTCTGAACAAAGAGACCTTGGAGTGCAGGTTCACAGCTCCTTGAAAGTGGAGTCGCAGGTAGATAGGATAGTGAAGAAGGCATTTGGTATGCTTTCCTTTGTGGTCAGAGTATTGCATACAGGAGTTGGGAGGTCATGTTGTGGCTGTACAGGACATTGGTTAGGCCACTGTTGGAATATTGTGTGCAATTCTGGTCTCCTTATTGGAAAGATGTTGTGAAACTTGAAAGGGTTCAGAAAAGACTTACAAGGATGTCGCCAGGGTTGGAGGATTTGAGCTATAGGGCGAAATTGAATAGGCTAGGGCTGTTTTCCCTGGAACATTGGAGGCTGAGGGGTGACCTTAGAAGTTTATAAAATCATGAGGGGCATGGCTAGGGTAAGTAGGCAAAATATTTTCCCTGGGGTGGGGGAGTCCAGAACTAGAGGGTCTAGGTTTAGGGTGAGAGGGGAAAGATATAAAAGAGACCTAAGGGGCAACTGTTTCATGCAGAGGGTGGTGCGTGTATGGAATGAGCTGCCAGAGGAAGTGGTGGAGGCTAGTACAATTGCAACATTTAAAAGGCATCTGGATGGGTATATGAATAGGAAGGGTTTGGAGAGATATGGGACAAGTGGGACTAGATTTGGGTTGGGATATCTGGTCGGTATGGACGAGTTGGACTGAAGGGTCTATTTCTGCACTGTACATCTCTATCATTCTATGACTCTAACTATACTTTCTTATGCCCTGCCAAAGATCCTATTCCATTTTTCCCAGTTTCTCCATCTCTGTCGCATCTGGGCTGATGATGGTATCTGCCATTGGAATGCCTTCTAATGTATCATCCATTTTTCTTAAATGACAAATTCAACCCCACGCCAATTTCTCAGACTTTGTCTCTACTGTCCATTCCAGAATGCAAGGGTTGCCTTTGTCTTCACTTTCACCACCAGTCAATGCATTCAAAGAATAATTTACTGCCATCTCCAGCAGGATACCACAACCAAACAGCTTCCACTGCAACATTCTGCAAAGATCCATTGTTTCTGAAGCCCTGGGCCATTTTTCTATCACAGCAAACACTTATTCCCGCATGTCACCTTACAATGCAATTGCAGAAAGAGTAATGCAGACAATTCTTCTCCTTCCTTACCATTTGTATCCACCAATCCACCTTCCAGGTGAAGTAGCGTTTTACATGCATTTCTTTCAATCTAGTATACTAAGTTGACTCTTCTCACAGCAGTCTTTTTTTTACATTGGCAAAACCAAACATTGACCGGGTGACTGCTTTGCTTTGCAAAACACCTTTGCTCTGTCTGTCAGAATGACATCAATCACTTCTCTTCCAGTTATGTCCACCTTGAATATCTTTGGAAGTTCTGTTTTTATCTTTGTTTATTTACCTTCATTGCTTTCAAACTCTCCTAGTATTTGAGAACACTAACTTTCATAATTATATCTGCTTCCTTGATGACTGACTGACCAACTGGCTCTGCCTTACCACCCACAATTTCAATTGTTTTGAATCCACCAAAGATTGCAAGTATTTTTGAAGTACTGTGTTCCTCAAAGCTGTTCCCACTCTTTCTGAGATCCACACTCTTCTTGCAGCAATACATGCACATTTTGACTGTGCTATCCGTGCTGCTTTACACTAGCTCAAAACTAAATTGGTTCACAATACCATTTCATTCTTTTGTCTCATTTGAGATGTCAAAAATGTCAAAAGAGAATAACTTTTTTTTTAAGGAACTCTAGTTCCAAAACCTCATAGATGTTGATGTCCCTCTGGATTCTTCCTCCATGAATCCACTGCTTGTTCTAATCCTACCTTTTGTCATGTATTCCCTATACCCTCTGACCTTTCCATCCTTGATGCTGAACAGTCTGTGCTCAACGCAAACTTAGTTTATCCTTTTTGTGCTTAGTTATACTTAAGTAAACAAATATTGCTTATATTTTCAAGTGAATTCATGAAGAGAACAGTTAGGATGAACATAAGGTGGCTAATATACTGGCTTTTTAAAACCCATCCTGATTCTAGCATATTTTGTGGTGTTGTGTTTTCATCTGAAGGAATCACAGTGGATCTCCCCTAACAAAATATTTTTATGACCCACTGGGTATCTTGCTGGAGATTGAGACTTACTATTCCGAAGGTTGAAAATGTGTTGCTGGAAAAGCGCAGCAGGTCAGGCAGCATCCAAGGAAAAGGAGAATCGACGTTTCGGGCATAAGCTCTTCTTCAGGAATGAGGAAAGTGTGTCCAGCAGGCTAAGATAAAAGTTAGGGAGGAGGGACTTGGGGGAGGGGCATTGGAAATGAGATAGCTGGAAGGAGGTCAAGGTGAGGGTGATAGCCAGAGTGGGGGTGGAGGCGGAGAGGTCAGGAAGAAGATTGCAGGTTAGGAAGGCGGTGCTGAGTTCGAGGGATTTGACTGAGACAAGGTGGGGGGGAGGGGAATTGAGGAAACTGGAGAAATCTGAGTTCATCCCTTGTGATTGGAGGGTTCCTAGACAGAAGATGAGGCGCTCTTCCTCCAACCGTCGTGTTGCTATGGTCTGGCGATGGAGGAGTCCAAAGGACCTGCATGTCCTTGGCGGAGTGGGAGGGGGAGTTGAAGGGTTGAGCCACGGGGTGGTTGGGTTGGTTGGTCTGGGTGTCCCAGAAATGTTCTCTGAAACGTTCCGCAAGTAGGCGGCCTGTCTCCCCAATATAGAGGAGACCACATCGGGTGCAGCGGATGCAATAGATGATGTGTGTGGAGGAGCAGGTGAATTTGTGGCAGATATGGAAGTATCCCTTGGGGCCTTGGCGGAAGTAAGGGGGGAGGTGTGGGCGCAAGTTTTGCATTTCTTGCAGTTGCAGGGAAAGGTACCGGGAGTGGAGGTTGGGTTGGTGGGGGATGTGGACCTGACGAGGGAGTCACGGAGGAAGTGGTCTTTTCGGAACGCTGATAGGGGAGGGGAGGGAAATATATACCTGGTGGTGGGGTCCGTTTGGAGGTGGCAGAAATGACGTTGGATGATATGCTGTACGTAGAGGTTGGTGGGGTGGTAGGTGAGGACCAGTGAGGTTCTGTCCTGGTGGCGATTGGAGGGGCGGGAAGTGGAAGAGATGCGGTGGAGGGCATCGTCGACCACGTCTGGGGGGGAAATTGCGGTCCTTGAAGAAGGAGGCCATCTGGGTTGTACGGTTTTGGAACTGGTCTTCCGGGAGCAGATGCGGTGGAGAGGAAGGAATTGGGAATATGGGATGGCGTTTTTGCGGTGGAGACGAAGGAATTGGGGTCCTTCGTCTCCACCGGAAAAACGGCATCCCATATTCCCAATTCCTTCGTCTCCACCGCATCTGCTCCCAGGAGGACCAGTTCCAAAACCGTACAACCCAGATGGCCTCCTTCAAATACCGCAATTTCCCCCCAGACGTGGTCGACGATGCCCTCCACCGCATCTCTTCCACTTCCCGCTCCTCCACCCTTGAGTCCCGCCCCTCCAATCGCCACCAGGACAGAACCCCACTGGTCCTCACCTACCACCCCACCAACCTCCATGTACAGCGTATCATCCGCCGTCATTTCCGCCACCTCCAAACGGACCCCACCACCAGGGATATATTTCCCTCCCCTCTCCTATCAGCGTTCCGAAAAGACCACTTCCTCCGTGACTCCCTCGTCAGGTCCACATCACCCACCAACCCAATCTCCACTCCCGGCACTTTCCCCTGCATCCGCAAGAAATGCAAAACTTGCACCCACACCTCCCCCCTTACTTCCCTCCAAGGCCCCAAGGGATACTTCCATATCCGCCACAAATTCACCTGCACCTCCACAACATCATCTATTGCATCCGCTGCACCCGATGTGGCCTCCTCTATATTGGGGAGACAGGCCGCCTACTTGCGGAACGTTTCAGCGAGCACCTCTGGGACACCTGGACCAACCAACCCAACCACCCCATGGCTCAACACTTCAACTCCCCCTCCCACTCCACCAAGGACATGCAGGTCCTTTGGACTCCTCCATCGCCAGTCCATAGCAACATGACGGTTGGAGGAAGAGCGCCTCATCTTGCGTCTAGGAACCCTCCAACCACAAGGGATGAACTCAGATTTCTCCAGTTTCCTCATTTCCCCTCCCCCCCCCCCCCACCTTGTTTCAGTCAAATCCCTCGAACTCAGCCCTGCCTTCCTAACCTGCAATCTTCTTCCTGACCTCTCCGCCCCCACCCCCACTCCGGCCTATCACCCTCACCTTGACCTCCTTCCACCTATCGCATTTCCAACACCCCTCCCCCAAGTCACTCCTCCCTACCTTTTATCCTCATCTGCTGGACACACTTTCCTCATTCCTGAAGAAGGGCTTATGCCCGAAACATCGATTCTCCTGTTCCTTGGATGCTGCCTGACCTGCTGCGCTTTTCCAGCAACACATTTTCAGCTCTGATCTACAGTATCTGCAGTCCTCATTTTCTCCTCGAAGATTTATTCCTCAGGTTGTCCAAATGTGAACAGATTCTGTTAAACTATTCAATTTACCTGACTAACAAACTTGGTGAAAAGAATATATAATACCAAAACGTTTGTTCACTTCAGCAGAAGAAAACCATTTAATGTGAAATTGACATTAACTGATGAAAGCAATAAAAATGAATTTAAAACTGCAAACTCTGCAATTTTACTCCTGCTTAATGACTTAAGCACACCTATCTACACACGTGGATTTTAAAGGTGAAAAGAAATGCGAGAAGTCCGAAGTATCAATCTGGAGTGCAGGATTCAGTGAGTGGTTTTAGTTTGAAGTCTTTTCCGTTTCTTTTTGATATCTTTTCAGGGTTTTTCGCTGGTGTAAACAACCTCATGTTGCCAAAGAACATCTGTCAGTTGTTGGTTGCAAATTGATACTTTAAATGGCCTAAAAGGCTTACCTTTTACCTTGCTTCACAGGGGAATTTTACAGGGAAAAAGTGGGGGAGAACAGTTAGCAGGAGCTGAATTCACTTACTTTTTTGCGCCCAGAATAAAAAGGAACTATATTTTGATGCTTTTCCTTCTGAAGTTGGGTCCTTTTGTGTATTTCCATTAAGCCCAGTTGCTGTATTAATACCTGAGCTATTTCTGCCTCCTATTTTTGGCAGACAACATCTTGTGTTTTTTTTTAATAACGCATTTTTAGGAAGGATATCTCTTCCACTTGTAGGAAAACCTTTGCAATTTCTAATGCTATGTTTTACTGTTAAGCCTATACCTGGTGTTTCCTTTTACATTTTATCTCTTAGTTTAAACTTTGTAATTCCAAAACATTTTTTTTTTAAATCATAACTCATATTAATTATATTCTTGTGATGAATAAGGATTCAATGAAGGGAATAAACCAACATTTAACGAGTAACAAGGAAGGCAAATGAAATATTGACCTTTTATTTCAAAGAAGGGACTGTAAAAAAGTGGGGAGATTTTGATAAAACTACACGAGGTTCTAGTCAAATCACATCTGGAATATTGTGAACAGTTCTAGCCCTCTTGTCCAAGGTAAAATATACTGGTGTAGAAGACAGTCCAGAGAAAGTTCACTAGGTTAACGCCAGATATGGTGAGACTGTCTCATGAGGAGAGGTTAGGTAGGTTGGCCTGTACTCTGTGGAATTTAGAAGAATAATAGCTAACATTATTGAAACATTAAATATTTGGAGGACTTGAAAGGTAGATCCACTGAGGTGTTTTCTCCTTGTGGGAGCAATCAAGACCAGAGGATATAATTTCAGAATAAGGAGTCGCTATTGAAAACAGATTTAAGAAGGGTGTCTTTTTTTTTCTCCCTGATGGAGGTGAATCTGTGGAATTCGTTACAACAGAGAAGTGAAGAGGCTGGGCCGTTAAGTGTAAATATCAGGCTGAGATTTTTAATCAGTAAGTGAATCAAAGGTTATAAGAAAATGGAGTTGAGGACTATCAGATCAACCATGATGTCATTGAATGGCAAAACAGATTCCGTGTGCTGAAATGCTTACTACTACTCATGGCTTGTGGTATTTTGTTTCAAAATCTCATGCTCCTGAAGCTTTATTAAAGATGGTGTATTTAAAAAAAATAAACTAATGACAAATATATAATTATGGATATTTATTCTGCACTTACCAACAATAGCCAGCATTTGTATTTCCAGCATATTTGGCTGTATGCCTGAATAAAAATGCACCACTAACCTGATAACTGTTCAGGAAACCGTTTGAGCTGCCTCCACGTTTTCAAACGTTTTTGTTAAATTACGGAATGTACTTGGCTCTTGATCCAGACGATGAAGAAATATAAAATTCAGGGCAGCAAGGTGGCTCAGTGGTTAGCACTGCTGCCTCACAGCACCAGGCACTTAGGTTTAATTCCAACCTCAGCCTACTGTGTGGAGTTTGCACATTCTCCCCGTCTCTTCTCGGGTTTCCTCCTCCGGGTGCTCCGGTTTCCTCCCACAGTCCAAAGATGTGCAGGTCAAGTGAAATGGCCATGCTAAATTGCCCAGAGTGTGTTAGGTGCATTAGTCAGAGGGAAATGGGTCTGGTGGATTACTCTTTGGAGGGTCAGTGTGGACTTTTTAGGCCAAATGGCCTGTTTCCACACTGTAGGGAATCTAAAGAAACAGGAGGAAAAATTGGCCATATGTTCCCTTGAGCATGCTCCGTCATTCAATAAGATTAATTCCACATAGTGCACAAAGGGATATAGGCATAAGGTCTCCTTTCTCACGTAAATAGTAACAAAGATTGGTAACCCTTTTGGTAAATAGAGTTTTCCTCATTTCTATCATAAATGGTCAACCTCTTGTATCTTGAGACTATGACCCCCATGTTTTATACTTTGTGGCAATGGGTTGTCAGCACCAATGTTCAAAACTTGGGAGAGTATTAGAGAAAGTGAAAGGTGATCTACAAGCTACCAGTTTTTTAAAATGGAAAAGTGCCCAGATGATGTCCTGTTCAGGGACTTTTCCCTGCGCTCCAGCAAAATCAGTTTCTTGGCCATCAGCAAATGATGGAATGTGTCATCGGGCTAAGAAACACTTTCTTAGTAGCCAGCAGCTCAGTGATGCTCAGTTTGAACAATTCTGTCATGGTCACTCAGCTCAAGGCCTTATTACACTTGGTCCAAACGTGGACAAAAGATATGTGCCGGGCGCTGGCAGGTGGGACTAGATTGGGTGGCATATCTGGTTGGTATGGACGAGTTGGACCGAAGAGTTTGCTTCCGTAATCTACACCTCTATGACTCTATGTGGAATCACTACTGAAAATTTAAAAAAGCTGAAAAAGTCACAGCGGTTCAGGAGGCAGCCATGTAGACCAAGTTAATGTTGCGAGTCTAGATGACTCTTCGTCAGAGCTGACATGAAGTGACTCAATGTTTACTGCATTTCTGTCCACACATGCTGAGCTTCTCTAACAATTTCTGGTTTTGTTTCAATAGCCCTTGAGCCTTTCTCTGACCCAGTGATTATGGTGGATAGATCATCTGTCTACCAGCACTATAATACCAATCATATGTACTTTGCAAGATCAAGTTATTAACATGTTTAATCATGCATCAAAAGTGCAACTCCTGTGTAATGCTGGGCAGCAGTCTAAATTGCTGAGGGGATAAGGAAACTTGTACATGCAGAATCTTAAAACCTTTGTGGCTGAAAGGTCTTAAAGCCATAGCAGGTTTGCATTAGAAATGCTCTGGAAAATTGCTCTCCAAACTTTTGAGGTGATCAAAATCTTCTGAAGATCACTTGGCTCAAGTGGTGTCTGTAAAGTCACCTACCTTCTATATGTAATACAGTCACAGCCAAAGTTAGGAATTCGGCCAGCAACTTTACAAAAGTCTAGCGAGTCAGTACAAACCATACCTGATGGTGGTAGGTTGCAGCGGTCAGGATGGCAGAAGAGCTGTCTAACATGCTATTTAAAAGTACAAAGCAGCTGAATGACAAGTTTTCACTTACCATGCAGTCACTTTATGGTTCTCTAACTATGTCTTGTGTACAGGATCTTTTCAAATTCAATGTTTCATTACACAATTCTTCAAGCATCTTTCTTCTACTATGGAGATTTCCCAGATTCTTTCCTTCACCTAATACAGTAATGTAGCTCCATGACAAAATGGCACAGAACATATGAGCAATGCAAGTCATTAGCTAGCTGGCAAATAGTTGATATGAAACATGAAAGCGTTGCAAATTCTGAAGCTGACAATGTAGGACTTCGAAAGGGGTACCACTCTAAAGAGGGACCAGACGCACAGAAGCAGAGAGACCTGACAGCGATCAGTCAATTGCAGGACAGGCGAAAAGAGCAGCTAATTAAACATTCAGCATCCTGCACTTTACTAATGGGGCATAAAGAGATTATATTGGGCTTGTATAAGACACTAATTTGGCCTCAGCTGAAGTGGTGCACCCAGTTTTCAATGTCACATTTTACGAAAGATAGAGTCATAGAGATGTACAGCATGGAAACAGACCCTTCGGTCCAACCCATCCATGCTGACCAGATATTCCAACCCAATCTAGTCCCACCTGCCAGCACCCGACCCATATACCTCCAAACTCCTTCTATTCATATACCCATCCAAATGCCTTGTGTGAAGACATTGGAGAGAGTTCACAAGAGATTTGCAACATTGGCGCAAGGAATGAGCAATTTCATCTACAAAGATAACCTTCTTCAATCTAAGAGGTGGTCTGATAGAAGTTTTCACATCAGGAAGTTCTGGACAAAGTAAAAAAAAAGTCACAATAAGACTCTCATTAGAGAGAACCGATTGGTGGCAGTTTAACTGGAGGGTGGAGAGAGGTTGAGAAGAGCCCGAACAATCTCATGAGTGAAAGAACTGTGCAGCTCCAATGGGCTGAATGCTTTCCTTCTACACTGTAACAATTCTGTCTTACTGCACAGATCCTACTGATTTTCAAGAGGGTCTAGAGAACTGCTGTTCTGAAAGTCAGTGATAGGTAGGCCTATGGCAGCTGCAGATGGGTGGCTGTAACTGTCAAGCTTTTAGAAAATGCATATCCTTTGGTTTTACAATTTAAAGAAAAAAAGACAATATAGTTTATTTTAATGGAATTAATTCCTCTGTGTCACTGATTTTACATACCGTACAGACACTAATGGCAAGGTTACAGCACTCTGGCTGATACAGCATGTCCCACACAACTGTGATGCCTGGTATATCGCAATGTATACATCCATCATCTCACAAATTCTCTAAAGGGAGAGTTGGGCAAGTTTTGATTTCAAAGTGTGAAGAGTGTGCTGCTTCCCAGAGTAAGCAAGAACAGTAGTAAATGGTATGTTAACTTGCCATTCCTAATAAGGTAATGGAATTTCTTTCAGCACTATCCCACGATCTTGTTACAAAAAAAATGAGGTATTACCTATCTCCAGTTTACATATAACAGTGTAAGATAGCAGTAGAAATAAGCCATGTCATTCCTTGAAGTCTACTCTACCAGATGGTAAGATATTGGTTGAACTTCCACATTTTTAAAGTTTGTCCATGGAAGGTGGGCATTACTGCTCAGACTAGCATTAATTTGACCATCCCTAATTGCCTGCAGTCAACCACATTGCTGTTGGTCTGGAGTCACATGTAGGCCAGATCAAATAAAGGTAGCAGATTTCCTTCCATAAAGGATGGGTTTTTACTATATGGTTGCCACACACCCAGTTCTCTATTCCAGATTTTTTTATTGAACACAAATTTCACCATCTGCCATGTTGGGACTTGAACCCATGTCCTTAGAACATTAGGTTAAGGTTCTAGAATGCTATTTCAGTGACATTACCACCATCTTAATTTCATTTTCCCAGCCTATCTACACATCCTTTGATAATTATCAAACTCTGTTGTCTTGAGTATGCTGATTGAGTGAGCATCTAAAAACCTAAACAAAAGATCCCAATCTCGAAAAATGCAAAGTTTGAAAAATAATTTGTCCACACCTCAGTTCAAAATGCATCCTCCTCATCTTAAGACTATGATCGCGGGTTTTCACATCTTTGTCCAAAGATAGCATCATCTCTGCACCTATCTCAGTCAAACCCTCAGCATTTTGTACATTTCAAAACAATTAGCTTTCAGTCTTTTAAATAGTAGGTGCCCACTTGTTTGCTGTTTCTGGTCTTTCTCATACTTGGAGTCAATCTAGTGCACATTTGATTTACTCTGACCAAACATTATATTTTTCCCCATCGGGGAAAGAAAATAAAACAGTACACAGTCTCACCAAGGTCTCACAGAATCATAAGGAGACTTTTCACTATTGTACTCCAATCTTCTTAAATAAAAGTGATAATTCTGGCTGACATATTTATCTTGGAGCCTGTGCCAAAACTCAATTTCTTTCAGTTGAACATGTGTTTGATGCCAATCACTATACCAGTGAGTATACAAATAAGCTTAGTAAGGAGAATCTTATCTAATGACCTAAATGGCAAATCCAAAACTTTCTCAAACAGTGGCATAACTGAGAAAATTCACTGTCTGTATTTTAGGTTCACTGTCCTTTTAATTGATAATTTCAATTATTTGTTTGTGATTCATTTTTGTAAAGGTTGAGGTTTTTTTCCTGTTTCTTATATTTGTAAGAAATCTCTCGACTCAAAAGAGAGGTTTAATTTTACATATTCAATTTGTTCCATGTTTCTATTCCAGAATTTTCCAACTTGCGTTTGCTGCAAGTGAAAATTGGCAATAATTGTACAATGTTGATGAGAGGATTATATTTCAGCATCACATCCTGGAATCTAGTTTGAGTGTATATCAATAAATTCTTCAATTCCAAGTAAGTGAAAAGCAAAAATATTGTTGTTATAATATTTTATTGATGTAAAGCAGTATTGTCTGGCAAAACAAAACAACCAGAGAAAACAAGGTGCTAACTATGAATCAAGTTTCAAATTCAACTCTCAATATAAAATGTCTTCTGCTTTTATATTTTTTAAACATTTTGCATCGAAATCAAATGAAAGTATTTACTGTATACAAAGCAAGAAGCCTTGCATTAAAATTACACTATAAGGTTTAGGTGGAAAATTCTCTCACTGGTTACAAAGATACATTTATAACAACAATGTATTAAAAGAAAATGGTCCTCCCATCTTTAAAATTTAACAAGGTAAATGTCCAAACAATACCACAGATTTTGCATAGTTATATTTATTCATTATGTCTGCCTTTGTTCAGTTTACAAATAAACAATAAAGTATATAGTATGTATACCAGAAATTTTGGTCTGGCAATTAGAAATATATTTCATTTGTGTATTAAATTACTTTGGCAGCATTGTTTGACATGTAAGCAGACAAAAAATAATAAAAGTGTGTTAGAAAATGAAACAATGATCTTGCAGAAAGCAAAGAAATTAGTAAGGTTTCGTAGATGAAAATGCTGATCCACCTTGAAGCTTGCACTACCTGACAGCATGTCAAAAACAAACAACCTTTCTAAACAATAAAGTGTATTATCACCCTGAGATGTGATTTGATGAAACAGTTTTGTACTCCTATTATCATTTGCCAACTATGCATCACTGAGGAATGGCAAAACTCTAGTAGTTTTGTTTTCATCTCCAGCATATAATCAGTCTTCCAACTATATTTTAACTAGACACTGGGTTAGGGTGAGCACTTAAGCAGTCTTATCCAAGGCAACAGCTAATAAATCACTCATTGCTTTGAAATGATTTTATTACACTCCTTCCCAAACCAGAATCTTCTTGGCTATTTATGCTTTAATCGTAACAACATGCTTCTGACTCATGGTATAATGCACCTTGAAATCTGACCATCCTACATTACAACACCACAAAATAGTAAAACTTCAATGATTAAGGATCTTATTTGTAATGGTCAGATTTCAAAGCCATAATTGGAACATTAAAACCTATAACATTTTATTTATGTTTTTACTCATATTCATTTTAAGATATTTTGGGAATGATTCAATGAACATCATTTTTTTAAGCATATGCCTGGTTTTTAACTGAAGAACCAAATTTATTTCAATCTATTAGGCAACTAAGATATTCTCCAGCCACTGGTACTTGCATCATGTCAGAAATATTTTGCAAACATTACGACAAAGTGTTCTAGCACCATATAGCTGGCATACAACAAATCTCCTGCTTAAAGTCTAATTTAGGAACTATAGCACAATTTCAGAATAATCCACATGAAAAAAGGCAACCATGAACATTGTCTATTGCTTGGGTGCTTTTTTGTTGGGGTATGGTTCCAAGAGTGTCAGGCCTTGCCCAAAATTTGTGAGAGAGTATTAGAAGGCAAAGCCAACCTCAGGAGCAATCACCACAACCAAACCTAGTGTTGTCACTACTTGACACAGAGAAACACACAGGAAAAGCAGTAGATAACTCAATCTCTGTAGCTAATTTTGAACATGGCTGATCTATGCTCCAACCCCAACGTACTCACATTTGCACTACAGCCTGTGATACCTTAAACTAACAGAAATTTATCAATCTCAAACAGACTATGTTGATTGGCAAAATGTGCACAGACTTTTGAGTGATGTGGGTGGGTGGATTTGAACGGGGAATGAGAAAGGAAGTTCCAAGTTTTTAACATCCTCCTTATGAAAAACTACTTCTTCAATGCGCTCCTAAACATTTTCATTGTAATTTCATAATTAGTTTTATGCAATCCAAATATAAAAAGAGAGAGAACCAGGACAAATTTAATACAGTTGACCCTTAATGATGGCCTAAAACAGGTACTAGAACCCTTTCATAAAATTACTTTTTCAGCAGGTTATTACAATAACTATTAATTTAGTCCAGTGTTTCTCTAATTGTACTTGAGTAACAATTTACACACAAAAAACACATTTTTGGAGATTTTATACAAAAGGATTAAGACAAAATATGAAAGAGATTTGCAGTCTTAGAAAGGCATGTATAAATCTGGAGACACAGATTTATAAATTCTGGTTTCAATCTCGAGCTGTTAGAAATATTTTTTAAGATGTTGGAATATACAGTTAAGTTAGGAAATTGCCTTTTAAGAAAATGTCTCCTCTGTACTTTCACCATATTCATTTCCTCAGTACACATTGTAAATTACTGCTCTCTTGTGGTTCTCTATTGAGATGTGACTCAGAATTCTCCAATTAGACCCAATGTCTCCAATTGTGATTAAAGAAACAATTTAGCAATTATTCCTAATTTATTGTTGGAAGCATGTGAATGTCCTTCGGAGTAGGGATTTGTATTTGTAACAATTCTCATGATCAATAACTCTCATTCTTCAGATTCACATTATGGAACTGTATGAATAATACCACTACTGTAACTAAGCAGAAATTAGCATTTTCAGGTAAGAGAAGAGCAAAATGACATTTGTAAAACTAAAAATTATGGTATATACTACATAATGTCACTGACCTGGATTTTTGTTTTTTAAAATGCATGTTGGCATCTCTGGCTGATGTCCGACTCTAATTACCCAAAGGGCAGTTAAAACACAGTTACATTGCTTTGGATCTGAGTCACATCCAGGTCATACCACATAAGGGTTTACCTTCCCCGAAGGACATTAAAAAACCAGAGGGGTTCTATTGACAATACTTACATTGTGGTCTTTAGAGCAGCTTTTCATTTCAGATTTTTATTGAATGCAAGTATCATCTGCCATGGTCCTCAGAACATTAGCATGGGGTTCTAGATTACTAGTCGAGAGTGTGTTGCTGGAAAAGTACAGGCAGCATCAAAGGAGCAGGAGAATCAACGTTTCAGGCCAGAGCCCTTCATGAGGAAGACCTTCTAGATTACTAATCCAGCGACATTAGCACCACACCATGAATTGAAAATGAAGATTTTTGGATCACTGAGATGAAATATCTCTCACAGTGGTGCCTGTTGTAACTGGGCACTAGGTTGCTCTAGAATGCTTGCCAAAACAAGATAATAATGCGTGGCACACTTGGCCCAGAATGACACCCAGTGCTGGGAAGACATTGGTCTCCATACAAATCCTAGCTTTGACAATCATTCAAATTCAATACCTGAATGGTATTTTATTTCCTCTCACAGACTAACAAAACATCATACAGCATAGTTACATACCAGGAGGAGGAGCAAAAACAGTGGTTTCTTCCTTCATTTAAAGGCAATATCACTTGTACCATCAGTAGTCGTTCCATCATCTCCTTTGTATGGTACAGAAAGGGTAGTGAGAACTATTTCTTTTGATAAGAGTGAGATAAAATATTAATACATATAACTGTATTTAGGCACTCAGTTAAGCTGATGTCAAAGAGTCACAAATAATGAACGCTAAGGGAGTAATTTGCTGTGAAAGGTCTGAATGGAAATGTGTACTTATGTGTATTGGAATAATTATGGCACAAACAGAAAGGAGGTTATCAACTCTTCCACTTAATTAAAATAGAGTGCTGATCAGGCACCAATTTCATTCACTAGTGCACAAAATTGCTCAGAATTTGAAACAAAATTTTGACTCAGAAAATATTCATAGAAAGCATGACTATAAATACAAGAAGTGAAGAATGGTGCAAACTAAATCTTGAATTAATATTAAGGCAGATAACTAAATATTACTCTGTCTCTTCCCAGCAGTCAGTCAGATTTCCTTTGCTACGTCTTCTAATTCCAGGCAGCTTCCCTGCTGTCATAATGCTCCACTTGGAGCCACTCGTGTTTGTTTCACTGTCCAGGCTTGTGTATTTGGAACTGCCACAAGTCTCACTCGTCCAGTCAGACCAGGCACTGGAATCAGTTAGACCACTACAAGGGTTCTCCATCTTTACCTGTGGATCCCAACCCTCGTCCTCTGTGGGAATCTTGCTGGCTGAATTCTGTTTAATTCCTAAACTGTCCCAGAAACTAGATTTCTTCTCCATTTTCACTTCTTCTTTTAGTTTGACTGTGGTCCTGCCAAGATACAAAGGAAAAAAAGATCATTGCAGCCACTGGACATACAATCTGCTCGAGAGTTTTTGTTTATCGCATAAAGCTTTCTGCCACAATGTGACTAACTCACTTTTACGATATGATCGTCCATCCTCAGTGACCTGCACAGGTAAGTCACCATTTGCTATCATTCTCAATTAAGGATGAGTTTAGTTTATAGGAAGGAATGGTGGTCAATAGGATTTTAAGATAGGCGAGAGTAGGTGCCAGAGGAGTAACATGAGAGAATAATGCCAGCTGGTAAATTAGTAATTTTGTTTTGAAACTAATACTTTCAGTAAATATACCATGTGTCCCTGAAAGAAAGAAAGGTGAGTCGAGAGGAGAGAAAAGACAAAAAAAAATGACACTGTTCAGAATCAGTACATTCCACGTACTTTGTACAGTTACAATTCAAAGGAACTGCAATGGCACAACAGCAATGCTTAGGATCCAAACATGATCTTATGAAGTAAGTTATCTGGAAGATTTTAGAAATAATGAACCTTTTTACCTCAAAAATGAATGTTTGAAGTTCAACCTTCGATAACTGATGAATAAATAACACCCTGTATATCAGAGTGTTCTGAACACTGAATCCCAAGTACAAATGAAATAAGAAAATGCAATCAATTATACCAGATTGAAATGAAATGATTTTCACAAATGTTAGAAATACAAGAAAACAATTAATCTCAATTATGCCCTTGATACAAACATTTATAGCAGAAAGCCAAGCTCTGAGTTTTCCATTTGCCTCCAGCTAAGTTGATTATAGAAAAAATAACTTTTTCCTTTGAATATTAGAAATTGGAGCTGGAGTAGGTCATACGGCCCATCAAAGCTGGTCTTCCATCTCAACTTCCCTCTCCTTTCCTGCCTATCCCTCAATTCCCGTAATCTTGAAATAGCTATTGATCTATATCTTGAACACACTCCAAGACTGAGCATCCACAGTTAGTAAATAATTCCGAAGATTCTGAACTGTGTGTGAAGAAATTTACTCTCAACTCAACCCTAAATAGCCAGCATCCTTATTCTGAGTATCTGCCACTAGTTCTAGACCTGATAGCCAGGGTGACAGCATCTATTGCATCAATCCCTCTCAGAATCTTCTACATTTTACTGAGATCGCCTCTAACTCTTCTTAAAGATAATATGGGTCCCCTCTACTCATTCTGGGTTTGAAATTACATTTTCATACAAGACATATGAATGGCTCACTCTTTACATTCATATAATCACAAAAAAACAAATTAACTAATTTAAAAGCCTTATATTCTCCTTATAGACTAGTGATAACATCTTAAAATAATATGGTCTAGATTTTTTAATGAAATTGATCAAGATGATCACACACGTTTGTGAAATACATTTCCATGTGAGGTTGTTCGATTGAATATTTATAACTGGACTGTGTGCTAATCCAAGGTTTGTATTTCACTGGGTTAGGGAGATTTTGAAGGTTCTTCCCAAATACCAAATAATTTTACAGGTTTGGTTCACCACTCTTATTGAGGCATTGCATTGGGTTTATAGCTCGTTGCACCATTCCAGCTTTAGTGGGGAGTGTGTTGGGAGGGTTTGACAGATATCTTGGTGATGTCATATGGATTACTACAAAAATGTACCAGCATATCTGCCACCATATAAGTTTCAGGAAAAAAACTACTGTTCCAGGTGGGCGTATCATCTGTTTCATTGTGCTTGGGCCTTTGCAATAGGAAAATGCATCACAAACCTATTTATTGACAAGGCTTAATCTCTGTTAAACATTTTCTGCTTTTGAAATCATGGCTGACACTTTTAGAACCTCAAGTATTCCCTTGCACTCGATCTCTGAGCAATGCTGAAACCTGCTGCTGTCCATGATGCAGCAAACACTGCATCTTCATTTAAAATAGAATAGAATATCCTTTATTGTCACATGTGCTCCAGGACAAAAGTACAGGAGTACAGTAAAACGTTTTTACAGTGACTGCCTTTAATGGCACTATCTTTGGTACAAAATTTACAGAGTAAAAAATGTGGTGTTGTTACAGAGTAGAAAATATAGGTGAGCATGAAAAGGTGAAGTTGTCCAGAATGGTAATCAGTCACCGCAAGTATTTAGGTTCCAGTCTGTGGCTGCAGGCCCCAGAACACGAGCCCACACTGCCTCCACGTGCTGACCTCCATCCAGTACTTACTGCATCGTCACTCCAGGAATCACCAGTGTGTTCCACTGCCACTGTGGGACTCAGCCCGTACTCGCTCTGCTATGTGACTTGGCATGTTCTTGCTCAGCTGGGGGATTCAGCCTCTGCTTCTCCACCGTGAAACTAAGCCCCTCCTCACTCCACAGGTGGACTTGGCCCATGATCGCTCTGCCAGGGGACTCGGCCTGTGATCCCTCCACTGGGGGGACTAGGCCCATACTCGCTCCACCGGGGAACGTGGCCTGTGGTCCCTCCACTGGGGGACTCGGCCCATATTTGCTCTGCCAGGGGACTTGGCCTATGATCCCTCTATTGGGGGGACTAGGCCCATACTCGCTCCACTGGGGGGACTCTGCCTGTGATCTCTCCACTGGGGGGACTAGGCCCATATGCGCTCCACCGGGGACTCGGCCTGTGATCTCTCCACTGGGGGGACTAGGCCCATACGCGCTCCACCGGGGACTCGGCCTGTGATCCCTCCACTGGTGGACTTGGCCTGTGATCTCTCCACTGGGGGGACTAGGCCCATATGCGCTCCACCGGGGACTCGGCCTGTGATCCCTCCACTGGGGGACTCGGCCTGTACTTGCTCTGCCGGATGACTCGGCCTGTGCTAGTGCGGGTGTGATTTCCCACAGGTTCACAGAGAAGGGACGATGGAGCTGGGAGGGTGGATTGGGAGGTTTTACAAACACGTTGGAAACAATTTAAAGCCTGAGAAGAAAGTCACAGTTCTATCACATGAACCAGAGATAACTGCTTGGCTTTTCTCAGCAGTGAGGCCCCTGTCAGCAGGGTGAGTCTAGGTCACAAACTGCTCCATGAAATTTGTGTCAAGCTAACACCTCTGAGCAAATTTAAATTTTGATTAGAAGCAATTAGGATGAAATTGCATGCTGAAACCAGACTTTCAAACAGTTGTGTTGTACCCATTTGCTGACTGTTTTTGTCCTTCAACCACAAAGTGTCTCTGTGCATTCCCGAGGTAATTAAGAATAAGTGGATGGGATTGAATTATTGTTTGCAGTCATAATCGATTTCATGTTATTTTGCTGACACAGCCTTGAGCTACATTTATGCCCTCAATACACCATTGAGGTTAAATCCACAATTGATTGATTCTGTGAAAGCTACAAGCATGACAAGCGCAGAAGACATCAAAGCCATTGTAGATAAGACAGTGTTACTCCAAGTCTCTCCACTTTATAAGATAAAACAAGCTTTGGAGTTTAAGTCAACATTGAAACAGACTAAGTGCCAAACCACAATATACACAAAAAAAACTTTACAATTGTATAAGGAACCTAATCAGGTGGATGGCTGGGTTTACAGTAAACGGGTAAAGGACTATGACAACAATTAAGAGGATCCCAACCCAAAACATTTTGCTCTTCATTAAGACTAAAACAAAAAACATAAATGGGTACAAAATGTTTAATTCAGAGAGGGTCACTTTCACACCAGCTGCAAAGCAACCACACACAAGCTACAACAATTGTGTTGCCAAACATACTATTACAGTAGCGCCTCGACATACGAACGACCCTGTTCATGAACAAATCGGTTTACGAACAGCATTGCATATAAAATTTTGCTTCACCGTAACATACAAAATTCAAGGCACGAGCCATTCGTCTTTGGAGCGTGCGCAGTTCGGCTTTGGCGCGTGCGCAGTTCGTCTTTGGAGAGTGCGCTGTGAACATGGGAAAAATTGATTCAGTTCGCGAACTTTTCGGTTCGCGAACCAGGTCCCGGAACGGATTAAGTTCGTAAGTCGAGGTGCTACTGTATTTACAACAATCACACCTAAACTAAAAAGTTGCGGATTGCACCATGTGGTAGCCCTGAAAATAAACAGAATCTAACTGTGAGAGTACAGATTAGAATCACTGGATCTGTATGGTGCATGAAATGAGCCATTCAGCCCATCAAGTCCACACCGACCACTTAAAGAGCATCCTCACCAGAGCCACCATTCCCCCCTACTCTATCCCCGTAACCCTGCATTTCCTATGGCTAATCTACCTAGCCTGCGCATCCCTAGACACTATGGGCAATTTAGCATGGCCAAGGAACCAAATCTGCGCATCTTTCGTATTGTGGGAGGAAATCGGAGCACCCAGAGGAAACCCACACAGACACGGGGAGAACGTGCAATCTCCATGCAGACAGTCGCCCCAAGGGTGGATTCGAACCCGGGTGCTGTGAGGCAGCAGTGCTAACCACTGAGCCACTGTGAGTAGGCATCATAAACTGAAACTTCTACTGCTTTATGATTAATATATCTCAAGATCATGCATGGGAGAAGGAAAGTAATTGTTCATTTATTTCTGAAATCACTTAGCAGTAGAAACATTGTACAATTTCCAGCTAGGAGATAGTGAGGTCAGGATGAAGGGTTAAACCCGATACATCATCTCTCTTGCTCCTCAGATGCTGCCTCACCTGCTGTGCTTTTTCCAGCACCACACTTTATTGACAATTTACAGTGACACAACCAACTTGTGTAACAACAGTCAAAACAGTGGGGCACCAAATTCACGGGCTGAATGCATACTCCAACTACAAGACAAATGTAAAACAGGGAATTCTGAACAACTTGCAAGTACCACCTTCTCACGACTTCATTGATAAATTGGTGCTGGGAAGTAAAGGGATTTTGTTTCGTTGTGTGTTTTGCCATCTTTCCCCCTGTGTTATACTTACATAGCTTGATTTGTTTGTTTTTATTCCTTTTGTGTTATAAACTTCTGTTTTATTCTTAAAACTACGCCTGCAGCCTTGAGTGTGAATGTTCCAGTGAAAGACGATCACTTGAAATTAAAGAAAACAAGAGATCTAGCAGGCCAAATGTCATTCTGGGATTGGACTTGTCCAGCAGCAACAACAGGGAATCAAAAGAGTGTACATTCGTTTATCAGTTGCAGGGGAGGATATGATGAAGGAGATCAAGCCAAACAGCCCTCAGGTGTTTCCTAAGTAGAATTCAGAACCACAGCCTGGTCATCATGGACTGCGCTCAATGTTTCACCTTAAGGGACATGAAAAGCGATTGAACATTGGGAACCGCAGATGTTTGTTTTCAAACTTCGTGTCCATAGGTTGCCTTCAATGCAACTTATGATCCCTCAAGCCAAGGGCTGAAGTCATCCTGGAATATCATTCAGCAGAAATGGAAAAACATTGCTGAATAGTTTGGAGAAGGTCTATAAAAATGCTAGAGAGATATGGCCTGGATACTTGAGGCTGTAATGAGGCTCTGAAGTGTCTTAAGCTGAAATGTTTGGTTCGCCCATGTTGAGTGCAAGAAGCCAATTCATAAAAGAGTTGACATACACAGCATTGAATACCACCCAGAGGACTGATAAACAGTTGATGGTCAACTAAATTGCCTGCCACCACTGACCAATAAGTAAGTAATGGAAGTGAACTTGTTGCTGCTGAGGATTTTGAGTATTATTATGTCACCTTTTTCTTGCCCTTTGAGATTAAGAGCACTTTTAAATCATATCGGAAGACATTGTACAACAGTTTTCCCAGGCTTCAATGGTCAAGCAACATTCATTCCAAAAATTATCTGAAAACTTTACCTTAAAAGATTGAGTGTCTTGTGACTTTGTTTTATAAGATACCAGGAGAAAGTGTGTGCTTGCCAGAGGCATATCAAAATTGCCCTTAATCTTGAGAGAACTGGCAGGGTCATGCAGCCCAAGTGTAGTGTTGCAGACAGATGTATACTTAACTGCCTTTGAACTAATCATAGATAAAAGACCAACTTCTGCATGTGTGTGTAACAAGTTTTATTCACAGTCATTTAAAATTCCTGCTCCATACTTACCTTGTTTAGTCTTCTCCAAGGCTATACCTAAACTTAACTAATCAAGTTAACTAACCTGGGATGTTCCCAGAACTGCTGAGCTTCTTCAGCACTCATTATTTCAGATCTCAAGTTTCTGCAGTACTTTGCTCCAAATTGAGGTACAAACAGGCAATCACAATGCAGTAGTGGTGAAAACATTTACTTGGCACCCATGCAGAAGAGGTGTTGAAGACATCAGCCAGAATTATTGGTCCTGAAACCAAACCAGTAACTGCCACAAAGTCTGCATTTGAGCCTCAGATGTTGATGGAATTACACAGACAATATTCAGCTTTTCAACAATCTCTATCTAGACTCACTATGAAGGATAACCACTGGGACAAGGTATCAGAAAGATGACAGCGCACACAAAGCTGTACCCCGACAAGCGAGTCTGGGTAATCCAAGATGGAGGACAGGAAACATTTCTGGCTGTAACAGCTGCTCCTTTTTTTGAGGTATTTTAGGTGCTGGAGGGGACTTCCTCAAATTCCAGGAGCAGCAATTACTGTTTTATATGCTGTTAAATTTTTTTTCAAAGTTCCAAAACAGCAGCAGTTTTAAAAGGGAGGAGAACAGACAAGGAAGCACATGGTGAAGTAAGTGCAGGAAAGATAGAGAGAGAAAGAAACTAACCATTGCCTTTGCTGTTGGAATTCATGTATCGCTGGACATCGGAGTGCATGTTGGAAAATTAATAAACAGTGAAATTCACAACTGATCTTCAAGGAACTGTTGGGTGAAGTTCACAGCACAGAATCAGATAAGTTAATTGTTGTTTTAAGTGTGGCCTACAGAAAGCCTGCAGTAGTGAGTAGAGTGGATTCTTTCTTGATAATATGTTTTTGGAGATATATTTTAAGTTTAATCAAGAAACATAAGCCATAACTATTGATTTAACCTGGGGCAATGTTTGTAGAGGAATAAGATGGTGTTATTTTCTGGGTCTGTAGATTGTGAAGGAGCAAAAATGGATTTTAGTAGAGTGATATATGCTTCTTGTCAAATGTGAGAGTTTAAAGAGAGCTTAAGGGTAACTGCAGATTATATCTGCCATAAATGCTATTGGTTGCAAATCTTAGCAGATCAAATGGATCAGTTGGATGAACAGTTAGAAGCAATGAGGAATTTGCAACAGCAACAGTATGTGATGAATGGCAGTTATAGGAAGGAGGGGAAAATCTCAGATACAGTCATATAGAAAGGAAAGGGAAGGGAAGAGAGGTAGGCACCGAGGGCAGGAGTCTTTTGTGCATATACCCATTTCAAACAGGTATGCTGTTTTGGAAAATGTAGGGGATAATGGATTCTCAGGGGAATGTAGCACGAACAGCCAGGTTTCTGGTATTAAGACTAGGTCTAATGCAACAAGGGGTACGTCGGGTTCTAAGAGATCAATTGTGTTAGGGGATTCTCTAGTCCGAAGTACAGACAGACGTTTCTGTGGCCAGCAGCGAAACATCAGAATAGTGTGTTGCTTCCCTGGTGCCAGGATCAAGGATGTCTCAGCGAGGGTACAGAATGTTCTCACGGGAGAGAGGGGCAAACAAAAGGTCATTGTTACATTGGAACCAATAACATAGAAAGGGAAAAGGTTGAGATTCTGAAAGGAGATTACAGAGAGTTAGGCAGGAATTTTAAAAGGAGGTCCTCAAGGGTAGTAATATCTGGATTACTCCTGGTGCTACGAGCTAGTGAGGGCAGGAATAGGAGGAGAGCAGATGAATGCATGGCTAAGGAGCTGGTGGAGGGAGAAGAATTCACATTTTTGGATCATTGGAATCTCTTTTGGGGTAGAAGTGACCTGTACAAGAAGGACGGATTGCACCTAAATTGGAAAGGGACTAACATACTAGCAGGGAAATTTGCTAGAGCTGCTCAGGAGGATTTAAACTAGTAAGATGGTGGGTTGGGATCCAGGAAGATAGTGAAGAAAGAGATCAACCTGAGACTGGTACAGTTGAGAACAGAGAGAGTCAAACAGTCAGGGCAGGCAGGGACAAGGTAGGACTAATAAATTAAACTGCATTTATTTCAATGCAAGAGGCCTAACAAGGAAGGCAGATGAACTCAGGGCATGGTTAGGAACATGGGACTAGGATATCATAGCAATTACAGAAACATGGCTCAGGGATGGGCAGGACTGGCAACTTAATGTTTCAGGATACAAATGCTCCAAGATGGGTCGAAAGGGAGGCAAGAGAGGAGGGGGGAGTGGCATTTTTGATAAGAGATAGCATTACAGCTGTGCTGAGGATATTCCTGAAAATACATCCAGGGAAGTTATTTGGGTAGAATTGAGAAATAATAAAGGGATGATCACCTTATTGGGATTGTATTATAGACCCCCGAATAGTCAGAGGGAAATTGAGAAACAAACTTGTAAGGAGATCTCAGTTATCTGTAAGAATAATAGGGTGGTTATGGTAGGGGATTTTAACTTTACAAACATAAACTGGGACTGCCATAGTGTTAAAGGTCTAGATGGAGAGAAATTTGTTAGGTGTGTACAAGAAAATTTTCTGATTCAGTATGTGGATGTACCTACTAGAGAAGGTGTGAAATTTGACCTACTCATGGGAAATAAGGCAGGGGATGTGACTGAGGTGTCAGTGGGGGAGCACTTTGGGGCCAGCGACCATAATTCTATTCGATTTAAAATAGTGATGGAAAAGGATAGACTAGATCTAAAAGTTGAAGTTCTAACTTGGACCAATTTTGACGATATTAGATTAGATTCCTGAAAGTGTGGAAACAGACCCTTTGACCCAACAAGTCCACATCGACCCTCTGAAGAGTAACCCACCCAGACCGATTTCCCTCTGACTAATGCACCTAACACTATGGGAAACTTAGCATGGCCAATTCACCTAACCTGCACATCTTTGGACTGTGGGAGGAAACAGGAACACCTGGAGGAAACCCACGCAGACACAGGGAGAATGTGCAAACTCCACACAGATAGTTGCCCTCAGCTGGAATTGAAACTGGGATCATAGTGCTGTGATGCAGCAGTGCTAACCATTGAGCCACTGTGCCTGCCCCAATTCTTGCCACATTAGGCAAGGACTTTCAAAAGCTGACTGGGGGCAGATGTTCACAGATAAAGGGATGGCTGGAAAATGGAAAGCCTTCAGAAATGAGATAACGAGAATCCAGAGGAAGTATATCCCTGTTAGGGTGAAAGGAAAGGCTGGTAGGTGTAGGGAATGCTGGATGACTAAAGAAATTGAGGGTTTGGCTAAGAAAAAGAAGGAAGCATATGTCAGGTATAGACAGGATAGATCGAGTGAATCCTTAGAAGAGTATAAAGGAAGTAGGAGTATACTTAAGAGGGAAATCAGGAGGGCAAAAAGGGGACATGAGATAGCTTTGGCAAATAGAATTAAGGAGAAGCCAAAGGGTTTTTACAAATACATTAAGGACAAAAGGGTAACTAGGGAGAGAATACGGCCCCTCAAAGATCAGCAAGGCGGCCTTTGTGTGGAGCCGCAGAAAATGGGGGAGATAGCATACGAGTATTTTGCATCAGTATTTACTGTGGAAAAGGAGATGGAAGATATAGACTGTAGGGAAATAGATGGTGACATCTTACAAAATGTCCATATTACATAGGAAGAAGTTCTGGATATCTTGAAATGCGTAAAGGTGGATAAATCCCCATGACCTGATCAGGTGTACCCAAGAACTCTGTGGGAAGCTAGAGAAGTGATTGCTGGGCCTCTTGTTGAGATATTTTTATCATCGATAGTCACAGGTGAGGTGCCGGAAGACTGGAGGTTGGCTAACATGGTGCCACTGTTTAAAAAGGATAGTAAGGACAAGGCAGGGAACTATACACCAGTGAGCCTGACATCGGTAGTGGGCAAGTTGTTGGAGGGAATCCTGAGGGACATGATTTACATGTATTTGGAAAGGCAAGATTAGGGATAGTCAACATGGCTTTGTGCGTGGGAAATCATGTCTCACAAACTTGATTTGAGTTTTTTGAAGAAGTAACAAAGAGGATTCATGAGGGCAGAGCGGTAGATGTGATCTATATGGACGTTCGATAAGGGTCTCCATGGGAGACTGGTCAGCAAGGTCAGATCTCAGGGAATACAGGGAGAACTAGCCATTTGGATACAGAACTGGCTCAAAGGTAGAAGACAGAGAGTGGTGGTGGTGGATGGTTGTTTTTCAGACTGGAGGACTGTAACCAGTGGAGTGATACGAGGTTTGGTGCTGGGTCCACTACTTTTCCTCATTTATATAAATGATTTGGATGTGAGCATAAGAGGTACAAGTTAGTAAGTTTGCAGATGACACCAAAATTGGAGGTGTAGTGGAGAGCGAAGAGGGTTACCTCAGATTGAAACAGGATCTTGATCAGATGGGGCAATTGGCTAAGAAGTGGCAGATAGAGTTTAATTCAGATAAATGCAGGGTGCTGCATTTTGGGAGAGCAAATCTTAGCAGGACTTATACACTTAATAGTAAGGTCCTAGAGAGTGTTGCTGAACAAAGAGACCTTGGAGTGCAGGTTCATAGCTCCTTGAAAGTGGAGTCACAGATAGATAGGATAGTGAAGACGGCATTTCGTTTGCTTTCCTTTATTGGTCAGAGTATTGAGTACAGGAGTTGGGAGGTCATGTTGCAGCTGTACAGGACATTGGTTAGGCCACTGTTGGAATATTGCGTGCAATTCTGGTCTCCTTCCTATCGGAAAGATGTTGTGAAACTTGAAAGGGTTCAGAAAAGATTTACAAGGATGTTGCCAGGGTTGGAGAATTTGAGCTATAGGGTGAGGCTAAACAGGCTGGGGCTGTTTTCCCTAGAGTGTCAGAAGCTGAGGGGTAACCTTATAGAGGTTTACAAAATTATGGATAGGGTAAATAGACAAAGTCTTTTCCCTGGGATCGGGGAGTCCAGAACTAGAAGGCATAGGTTTAGGGTGAGTGGGGAAAGATATAAAAGGGACCTAAGGGGCAACTTTTTCACACAGAGGATGGTACATGTATGGAATGAGCTGCCAGAGGATGTGGTGGAGGCTGGTACAATTGCAACATTTAAGAGGCATTCGAATGGGTATATGAATAGGAAGGGTTTGGAGGGATATGGGCCGGGTGCTGGCAGGTGGGACTAGATTAGGTTGGGATATCTGGTCGGCATGGAACGAAATGTCTGTTTCCGTCCTGTACATCTCTATCACTCTAAGTTAGCATGAAGGGATGAGAGAGGATAGCTAGCTAGATACAAACAGACAACGCAAACCTTTTATACTAATACAATTAACACCATTTATATTAATAGAAATATTAATATATTCTTACTGACATGTCTGTTACAGAAAAGTATTAGGTACTAATTTACTTGGTTAATAAACTATAAAATGATTAATAGTGGCATAGAGAAAAAGATGAGGAAGGATATGCTGAACCTTCAAAAGGCACTAAATAGATCTCAGTTGGAATAGGTGTACTGTTCTGGCCACCACTCTTTGGGAAAGACATGAACAATTTGGAATGGGAGTACAGAAGTTTTTTTGAGAATGATTCCAAGGATGAGGAGCTTAGATGGTTGACAGTTTTCAGAAGTTGGAACTGTTTTTCTTGCAGAGTTAAAAAAACACAACACCAGGTTATCGTCCAACAGATTTATTTGGAAGTACTAGCTTTCGGAAATAAGCTCCGAAAGTTAGTGCTGCCGAACAAACCTCTTGGAGTATCATCTGTGTTGTTTCACTTTGTCCACCCCAGTCCAACACCAGCTCCTCTTCATCATTTTCTCATAGATGAGAAAGCTGAGGGGAAATTGAGTAGGTGCAGATTTACATTAATTTTCAAATGAAGAAAATGTGATGCAACAGGAAAAAGAACTTTTTCACACAGTGAGTGGTTTGGGTCTGGAATGTACTGCCAGCAAGCATAGTGAAGGCAGGTTCAAGTGAATCAGTCAATTAGATGATTATTTGCATAGAAACAATGTGCAGCGCAAAAAGGCAGGAAGTTAAAATTCATAAAGGTCAACATTCTCTAAAGGTCAACATGCAGGTTGAGTCTGTGATTAAGAAAGCGAATGCGATGTTGTCACTTATCTCAAGAGGGTTGGAATATAAAAGCACCATTGTGCTACTGAGACTTTATAAAGCTCTGGTTAGGCCCCATTTGGAGTACTGTGTCCAGTTTTGGTCCCCACACCTCAGGAAGGACATACTGGCACTGGAACGTGTCCAGCGGAGATTCACACGGATGATCCCTGGAATGGTAGGTCTAACATATGAGGAATGGCTGAGGATCCTGGGATTGTATTCATTGGAGTTTAGAAGATTAAGGGGAGACTTAATAGAGACGTACAAGATAATGCATGGCTTGGAAAGGGTGGATGCTAGGAAATTGTTTCCGTTAGGTGAGGAGACTAGGACCCGTGGACACAGGCTTAGAATTAGAGGGGGTAAATTCAGAACAGAAATGCGGAGACATTTCTTCAGCCAGAGAGTGGTGGGCCTGTGGAATTCATTGCCGCAGAGTGCAGTGGAAGCCGGGACGCTAAATGTCTTCAAGACAGAGATTGATAGATTCTTGTTGTCTCGGGGAATTAAGGGCTATGGGGAGAATGCGGATAAGTGGAGTTGAAGTGCCCAGCAGCCATGATTGAATGGTGGAGTGGACTCGATGAGCCAAATGGCCTTACTTCCACTCCTATGTCTTATGGTCTTATGCTCTTTAGGAGAGTTGGTGCTGCCACATTAGACTGAATGGTCATCTTCAACACTAACAATTCTGTGACATGCAGATGCCGAGATTTGGTTGACACCTCTGCGTTCTTGAACTGTCAGGATTCTGGATGGCCCGTGGACTAGCTTTCAATGAGCCCACATAATTTAAGGAAATGACTCCAATACCGGAATTTAACTAGCAAACTTTATCCTGCAGATTAACCATTATATAAAAAAAGCATAAGAAAAGCAAAGCATTAGTAAAGTGATTCCCTCATTACATGCAGAATTGGTTAAACAGAATTCAACAAAGCTTTATTTGTCAGTGAATATTGTTAAAATTGACAACCAGCTTCTGTATCATATAATGGAAAGTTAATGCTGATGGTATAATAAAAAAGCTTTTTTTTAACATTTGTGTATCAGTGTTTTGATATCTTTACTATCCAGATAATAAAACAAGAAATACAAATACAGTTAAATGATGCAGAAGATGATGTTAAAAGCTCTGGAATGTACTGCCTTTGTTCACAGGGTAATGGAGAAATTGTAGAGCCTACATCAGAGAAACAGTGAATAACCAGCATAAACTAGGAACTAAAAGACAAACTGAGCAGATGGGAGATTAAGACATAAGCATCTGTAAAGCTATACTTACGAGATACAATTTACAAATGACAGAGTAGTTGGACAGGACTGACATTAATAAGCAAATGCCTCACAAAATTTTTATCTATTCTTCTGAAGTTCTGTTTTAGAAAAATCTGGCCTCTCCCCAAGTTTTGAGGTGTAAGAGAAGAAAGCATTACATGCACAGCCACTCCCTCTGCTACAGTACTCAGAAAATACCAACAAGAGATGAAGGCTGGTGAGGTTATCACAGCTCCAAGGTCAACAACAGTCAAAACACAATTGATCTCTAGGGAAAAGGGCTTGTTTCATTAATTAGAAATAGATCCAGATTAAAAGCTGTAAAGCTGAGAGCACAAATACAATGGAACTTAAAATATTCACCATAATGAAGGTGAGACACCCCATACTTTAGTAGATGAAGGAAACATTAGTTAATCATGGGTTCCCATATTGTATTATTGATTGATTACTGCTTCAGTATTTAATTGCTCTCCCATCTGTCAGACTCAGCCCTCTCTAGCACCAGCCTCCGTTCTTTCTGCTGGCAACAATGGACTGGCACTAGAATAGCTGAACTGCTCGCTTACGTTCCTAAATTGGAGCAGTCCACAACTGAAGCCACCAGAACAGCTACAGATGTAGGAGAGCTGACCAAACCTCTATCCTATCTGTGGGGATGCTTAGTTACAGAGGGGAATGCTTACCCAACACAGAAAATTGTGGATCTAAGTCTCTCTCTATAACTTGAGTGCAAAGATGCTCCAGTGCAGAACTGAGGAGATGCACATTGAGACATCTGGTAGTCATGAAAGGGACCATGTAAATGTAAATCTTTCTTCCCTGAATTGGTCAGTTCCAGTGTTCTATCAGCAGTTTATACAGTTTGATTTTGGCAGCATTTTAGTGTGAAGCCTTTCTGCTTTTATGCAATGTACCAGGGAGGTTGAGGAATATTGGCTGGGCTGAGCTATTAATTCCATCCACATTTGGCTGTGCTGCCTTTATCAATGAAGGACAAAAATCAGTACCTCAAATAGGTTTTATTTACCTGACATGCTTAAGTGATTGTCAAGTTGAACACTGATAACAACGCCGAAAGAGAAAGTAACTTAACTAATCATAGAATCTCTACAATGCAAAAGGAGGCTGTTCAGCCTATTGTATCTGCACCAACCCTCAAAGCAGCCCCCATCTTATCACTGTAACCCTGCATTTCCCAGGGCTAATCCACCTAGCCTGGACACTATAGACAATTTAACATGGTCAATCCACTTAGCCTGCACATCTTTGGACTGTAGGAGGAAACCAGAACATCCAGTGGAAACTCACACAGATGTGGCAAGAACATGCAAACTCCACACAGTCATCCAAGGCTGGAATTGAACCTGGGTCCCAGCAGTGCTAACCACAGACACTAATGCTGCTCATTATACTTCCAGTAGCACACAGTACCTCCTGAAAGTCGCTAAATTGAATTTAGCTCCATCTTCAAAACTATAATTCCAAACAAACTTATGTCCAAACTCCTAGACTCAGGACTCTGCTCCGCCCTCTCCAACTGGATCCTCAATTTTCTGACCAGACCACAATCTGCAAGGAAAGGCTACTTCACCTCGTCCACAATAATCTTCAACAATGGTGTCCTGCAAGCTGCATACTCAGTCCCTTAACTGTACTCCATATACAATGTGTGACCAATTTCAGCTCTAACTCCATTTACAAATTTGCTGATGACACCATTGTAGTAGGTCGGATCTCAAACAATGTCAAGACTGTACAGGAAAGAGGTAGAGAGCTTAGTGGCATTGTGAGAAGACAGTGATTTCTCCCTCAATGTTAGCGGAGAGGAGTTGGTCATTGAATTCAGGAAGCAGACTAAACCTGATGTATCGATGTCTGAATAGCACGCAAAACAATACTTGTCACTGTGCCTTGGTACATGTGACAATGATAAATCAAATCAAAATCAAAATATCAAATTGGATCAGGAAAGACTACTTGCATTTTCTAGATGTGACAGTGAGGAACTTTTTAATAGAATTATCAACCAAACTATTACAGGAGACTAATACTCTATGCTAATTGGAAGTACTAGAAAAACATGGAGCAACTCTTAGAACACTAAAATGACTCCAACCAAAGTTTTGAAAGCTCTCAATCCGGGTCTCACAATGTGGTTTCCCAACAGGTGGAATTTACATCGCAGGTGATGGGATAGGACTGTCTGAAGAAGTCTAATATAGCTTGAGTTCTTTATACTCAGTGGTCAACCAGGAGTGCTCTCCCAAATTATATTGTCATATTCATATCAACATGCATTCAAAGCAATTTTATATTAATGCAGAAGTGACAATATAACTGCATGCTTCAGGACACATGAAAAATTCAATCAGCCTATTTAAAGAACATTTCATTCTATCATTCGAGAATATATTTATTACTTAACAATTCAACAAAGCTTTTTCTACTCAACCATTCAACCAGAGGTTCTCTTATGAATTCAAGGTCGTGGGGCAGCTTGAACAAAAGAATTTATTTTGTTAGTTGTATTGTTTTTGAAAATTCATAAATTAGAAAGTTAGGACCAAATGGCCTATGAGATTCTTGATTGGGGTTGTTAATGTGGGCCAAATAGGAATGACTAATATAACTAGGAGAGAGATTTGAGGTTTGTCCTCATCTCCCTGTAAACTGGTTGAATGATAGGGTTTGGGGTCTGGCTTTGCTGCTCCTCTCCCTTGTAAAATGGCAGGCCTCGATTCTGTCTCAGGGCCTGTTTTACTGAGTGAGTCTGCACCTCTGGTAAGATTTTTTAACATTTCACCATAAAACTGTGAATATTCTGAAATCTGAAAATTCTGAATTCCGAAAACCAGCTAGTCCTGAGCATTTCAGATAAGGGATTGTGTGCTGTATATATAAAACCAGGATATTCGAACCTCTTCAGCTGAGGACTGACTCTGAGCTAGCTGGCCATAGCCATAGTACTGTGCACTGGTAAGGGCTGACTTGGTGATTGGACCCGGCCTCTGTGCAGTTATTCCATCGAACATCAGGCTTAATGGCTTTTGTTTTTAGAGGAGCACTGTCGATATAGCCCGAAACGTTGAATCTCCTGCTCCTCAGATGCTGCCTGACCTGCTGCGCATTTCCAGCATCACTCTAATCTAGACGTTGATTTCCAGCATTTGCAGTCCTCACTTTTGCCTATATGTGCGAATCAAACTGAAATTCTCACTCTGGCTTTAAGCATTATTGAATTGTTTCTGGATGTCACTACCACATCGATCATATTAAATGAGAAACTTAAACTTCTAAACAGAAAATGTTGCTGTTGGCCAGGTCTTATGATCTTATTCTGGTCAAATTGTCGGTGGAAAGCATTTTATCCATTTGGTGCCAGTGAACATGACAATGAAAGACCAGGCATGCTAAACATTCTGCACAGACTGCCACTGATTTTGACTTTGCATTGATGAATATTGTCTATGTATTTGGAAATTCACGTTGCCAGATTTAGCAAGGAGGTCTTGCCCAAAACATTGATTCTCCTGCTCCTTGGATGGTGCCTGACCTGCTGTGCTTTTCCAGCACCACATTCTCCACTCTGATCTCCGGCATCTGCAGTCCTCACTTTCTTCTGGTTGATTTGAACCTTTAGAGGACACTGGCTTAAACCTCACTGGATAGCTGTGTCTAATTCTGGCCATCACACTTTAGAAACGGGATAAAGGGTTTAAGGAGGATGCAGAAAAGTTCTATGAGAATGCAGTTACACAGATGGATTGGAGAAACTGGAGAAGAGATGGTTGAGAGGAGAACTGATTGAGGTGTTCAAAATCACGAGGGATCAACACAATCAATAGAAACTATTCCTATTGACTAGTAAGTTTAATAAACAAATCTTCTCTTAACAGCAATATGGACTTGCCCAACATCAAGTGGATTGTAGCAGTTCAGGAAGACATCTCAGCATAACCTTCTCAAAAGCAACTCATGATGAGCAATTAACATTGGCCCAACTGGCCCAACCAACCAATCCCACAAATGAAAGAAAAGAAACAAAGGCACAGATTTAAAATAATTGACTAAAGAATCATAGGCAACACAAAAAAATACAGTTAAGTGTTTATAATCTCCCGAGACAAGTGGAAACAAATTCAGATGCAGCTTTTTAAAGTGAATTGCGTGTGTATCTGAAGAGAAAAACACTTACAGGACTCTTGAGGCAAGGGTCGAGGAGTAGGCGGAGCTAAATTGTTGCTGGAGAGGGTCACATGGTCCAATGGGCCCAACAGGATTTAAAAATGCTCAGTGGTTAGAAAATTGTGAAACTCACACAATGTGCACATTAGGAGCACAGGCTCAGTTTGGGGCCAATTTAATCCTAACCTGCTTAACAGGAAGCTACCTGGATCAGGAGAAACACTGGTTTCACTGTGTGTCACTTGATTTCATTCTGCACTCCTCTTTTATACATGAGGAACAGAAGAGAGTAACTAGGAGGGTAACTGCCAATATCCATGTCAGACATTCAAGCCCAAGAGGGTGGCACAGTGACTCAGTGGTTAGCATTGCTGCCTCACAGTGCCAGGGACCTGTGTGATTCCAGCCTCAGGTGACTGTCTGTGTGGAGTCCACACATTCTCTCCTTGTCTGCATGGGCTTCCTCCGGCTTCTCCAGTTTCCTCCCACAATCCAAAGATGTGCAGGTTAGGTGAATTGGCCACGTTAAACTGCCCCAGTGTTCAAGGATGTGTAGGCTTAGTGCATTAGTCAGGGGTAAATGTAGGAAAATGGGTCTGGATGGGTTTCTCTTCGGTGGGTCGGAGTGCACTTGTTGGGCTGAAGGGCTGTTTCCAAACTGTAGGGACTCTATTCTATAAGCTTCCAGTGCATCAGAATGAATATTTATGGATTGCTTGTGAGGGAGCAGAGTCTTGGTGAGGTTTTCCAGGGTTTGATTAAAAGTTGCATTATGGTCAATGGGAAGAGTATAAAACGAACATTCTAGCCAATGTTGAAGATTTACCACACAGCAAAAGAAGGCAAAATTACTCTTGCAATTTCAGAGCTTAAAATAATTGTAATCTATAAATAACAAACTTCCAAAAGATCCTCACACCGACTTAGAGATAGTGATGTACCACATGGAAACAGACCCTTTGGTCCAAATCGTCCATGCCGACCCGATATCCTAAATTAATCTAGTCCCATTTGCCAATCTCCCTATTCGTATACCCATGCTGTAATTATACCAGCCTCCACCACTTCCTCTGGCAGCTTATTCCATGCATACAACATCCTTTGCGTGAAAAAGTTGCCCCTTAGGTCCCTTTCAAATCTTTCCCCTCTCACTCTAAACCTAGAATTCTACTCATCTTGGTTACAGAGCAGTCCGTAACTGGGAATGATTTGTTCTGGACTGATATATGGACATGGACTGGATTGGACTCAGCACTAGTGCCAATAATTCAAGCACAATTATTACTTCTAAAGTACAACAGGCTTATGAGCATGTCTGAATGCTAGTCCCTGAATACAAGTCAAATCCAAGCTGAAAAGATGATGGAACAGATGTGTAAAACTGTGAAGGAACTTTTTTTTTGTTTTTCTAGCTTTTTCTCCTGCCTGTTAAGGAAGGTCTATGAAGCTCACCATTAACAGCCAAATGAGGAAGATCTTCCATTTCCCATAGAAAGGACTTGAATACAGGAGTACAAGAGTGGAGAAGTCTTGCTTCAATTGTATAGGAGCGTGTTACATGGGAAATATTATGTGTAGTTTTGGTCTCTATCTCATTAAAGCTACTATTGCCATACAGCAAGAGTAACAAAAGGTTTACTAGACTTGTTCCTGGGATGGAGGAACTGTCTGATGAAGAGAGATTGGGAAAACTGGTGCTGCATTCTGTAGATTTTCCAAGAATGAGGGATGATCTCATTGAAAACCTACAAAATACTTAAGGTTTAGACAGGGTAGATGTTGGAGTGAGTGAAACCAGGCAATGCAATTAAAAAATACAAGTGGGTACCACCAATATTCCCTCTACATTCTTTTGTACATGCTGATTGATAGGTCACTGCATTGATGTCTGGTTTTGGAATTCATTGTGTGCACAAACCTCGGAGGTCTGTGTGCCAAAGAAAAGCTAGCGGGAGTACGGAATGCCACTTGGTTCTGAGATATGGAGAAATTATTCCATTCAGAGGGTTGTGAGCGTTTGGAATTGTCTACCCCAGAAGGCTGTGGAGACTCAGTCTTTGATTATATTTAAGGTAGAGGTTGATAGGTTGCTGATTACCATTAGCATGCAAATGTATGGAGATGGGGTGAATAAAAGGCATTGAAGTGTCCATTCATCCATGACCATATTGAATGGTGAGGGAGTCTGATGAGGTGAATGGGTTTAGATCAGAGTGGTGCTGGAAAAGCACAGCAGGTCAGGCAGCATCCAAGGAGCAGGAAAATCGATGTTTCGGGCAAAAGCCCTTCATCAGGAATAGAGGCAGGAAGCCCCCAGAACGGAGTAATGAGCTGAATGGCTTACTCCAGATTCCTGTGCCTAGGCATCAAGGATCACCAAGCCTGAAAACACCAAGGTAAAGTAGTCTTCCTCGGACTGTTTCCTTCTATGCAGTCCATCCAACCTAATTCATTGTAATGTAGAAATTGGGTTTCAGCATCTCAATACTCAATATGCTGTGGTGCTGCATTATGTATGAGCCATTGGGACAGTCCAATCAATTTTGCTGGCCATCAGCAAGTTAAACACAACTTCATTTCATTATACAAATTTGTACAGTTATATTAATAGATATTAATACAAATGTTACTGTCTCAGAACTCCCAAAGTAGCACTTGGGTAGTTTCCTGAAATCACTTGGACAATGAAGTCCTATCTTGTTATCAGTTTAGGGCAGAATTCAAAATAGTTTCTATTCATAAAAGCTTGACATTGCAATATAAAGGAAATTGTTTGGTTTTCATGAAGAAAACTGGTACTTCAGCAAGATGTGCAGAAAAGGAGGACTGGATAACTTAGAAATCTTAGGCTCTGGAAGATATACCTCTATAGTAGGATATAGTCAGACTGGCACAGGACTGGTCACCAAGGGTTGAGCTACGGATGTCTTACATATTAGCCAATGTTCCATTATGCGCTTAGTTAAGGAGTACCACAAGTGCAACTAGTGGACTTGTCCTCCATTATCACCAGACCTTCTTTCAAGATGCCAGGTACATTCATGGTAGCTGTGGACAAGTCCAACATATTGATGTGTGCAACCTTGTATGAAAGCATTTAACAGATATTCAGTTCACCAAGAAGCATGTTGCAACTCCAAAGAACACCTGTTACACAGCCTCAACATGGCTTTGTGCGTGGGAAATCATGTCTCACAAACTTGATTGAGTTTTTTGAAGAAGTAACAAAGATGATTGATCAGGGCAGAGCAGCAGATGTGATCTATATGGACTTCAGTAAGGCGTTCAATAAGGTCCCCCATAGGAGACTGTTTAGCAAGGTTAGATCTCATGGAATACAGGGAGAACTAGCCATTTGGATAAAGAACTGGCTCAAAGGTAGAAGACAGAGGGTGGTGGTGGAGGGTTGTTTTTCAGACTGGAGGCCTGTGACCAGTGGAGTGCCACAAGGCTCGGTACTGGGTCCTTTAATTTTTGTCATTTACATAAATGATTTAGATGCGAGCATAAGGGGTACAGTTAGTAAGTTTGCAGATGACATCAAAATTGGAGGTGTAGTGGACAGCGAAGAGGATCACCTCAGATTACAACAGGATCTGGACCTGATGTGCCAATGGGCTGAGAAGTGGCAGATGGAGTTTAATTCTGATAAATGCAAGTATTGAGTACAGGAGTTGGAAGGTCATGTTGCAGCTGTATAGGACATTGGTTAGGCCACTGTTGGAATATTGCATGCAATTCTGGTCTCCTTCCTATCGGAAAGATGTTGTGAAACTTGAAAGGGTTCAGAAAAGATTTACAAGGAGGTTGCCAGGGTTGGAGGATTTGAGGTATAGGGAGAGGCTGAACAGGCTGGGGCTGTTTTTCCTGGAGTGTTGGAGGCTGAGGGGTGACCTTATAGCGGTTTACAAAATTGAGGGGCATGGATAGGGTAAATAGGCAAAGTCTTTTCTCTGTGGTCAGGGAGTCTAGAACTAGAGGGCAAAGGTTTAGGGTGAGAGGGGAAAGATATAAAAGAGACCTAAGGGGCAACATTTTCACAGAGAGGGTGGTACATGTGTGGAATGAGCTGCCAGAGGATGTGGTGGAGGCTGGTACAATTGCAACATTTAAGAAGCATTTGGATGGGTATGTGAATAGGAAGGGTTTGAAGGGATATGGGCCGGGTGCTGGCAGGTGGGACTAGATTGGGTTGGGATATCTGGTCGACATGGAGAGGTTGGACCGAAGGGTCTGTTTCCATGCTGTACATCTCTATGAGTCTATGGCTCCTGGGTCAAAACTTCCAAGATCAGTGGAACTTCCACTTGGAAATATTATTCTGCTGCTATAAAGTGTCAAATTTGAATCAAATGTAGCACTCTTTTTGAGTCAGGTAGTTGTGCATTCATTTCCCACTTAAAATTGGAACAAATAATTCAATTGGGCTATATGGTGAAACACCGAGAAGGAATTTTCCTTAACCATCCTGGAATAAGAGCATCTGACTTTAAGTGACAGCCTTGGTTTCTATATTGACTTCATCACACCTTCACTTACTGTGAAATGTGACCAACGCAATGGGTTTGAGAGTGAAATATTAAATTCCAAAGTTCCAGGAGAGATCGATTTCTGATTAAATATAAAACCTAGCAGTAAGTAGTATCATGATAAGAGGTAACAACTACTGAATTTGTGACTATCTAGATAGAAAGGTGCCACTCCAAAATCCTGATATTGCAAATGGTTCAATTCCCAGTATTTCAGACAGATTCATTTGGGTGGGGAATGAGTGGAGATATGCACCATCACTACAGTTTCTGGACTTCAATGTTTTTACTGAAGTTCAGTACAACTTGGTTACAAATCATGACCTGAATGCTCACATTGGTTACCACCAGATTATGAGAAGCTTTCCATTATAGAACTGAAGGGTAGTACTGTAAAGGAGACCTGAAAGTTGTTATCCATGTGGAAACTTTTGCTTTTTTGGTATAAGTGGAGGAAACCATTTACAACCAACAGCACAGGATGAAGCAAATATATAACTGTGTGGACATCTGTAGAAAATTACATTGATATTCACATATTTTGAGATATTGATAAATCTCATACTAGAAATCTATGGACTAAGAAAATGATAATGATAACATTTCAGGAAATTTGAAGTTTAATCAGCACTTTATCCAAATATATATGAAAATTTTAAATAGCATGATCTGGACAACAATAACAGTTACAATCTGCTTCAGTCACTATGAAAGTGTATAGAACTCTGAAATATCCATGTCATTTTTTTATTATGTAAGCTTACATGTTAAACACAAGTATGAAAATTTATGGCCTCAGCATGGTTGAGTAACTAAAAATTATGAAATGTTGTATGGGTCAGATGTAAGTACAGCATCATCCTTTGTCATTCTATACAAAATTTTATTATGTACAGCAATTAATTCAAAGTGTTGGTGGAGTTTAACATTTTTATTATGTATGGTAATTATAGTTGGGGCAGCATGGTGGCTCAGTGGTTAGCACTGTTGCCTCACAGTGCCAGCGACCCAGATTTGATTCCAGTCTCGGGTGATTGTCTGTGTGGAGTTTGCACACTCTCCCCATGTCTGTGTGTGTTTCCTCTGGGTGCTCTGGTTTTCTCTGGGTGCTCTAGTTTTCTCCCACAGTCCAAAGATGTGCAGATTAGGTGAATTAACTGTGCTAAATTGCCTATGGTGTTCAGGGATGTGTAGGTTAGGTGCATTAGTCAGTAGTAAAATATAGGGTAGGAGGAATGGGGCTGGGTGGGTTACTCTTCGGAGGGTCGGTGTGGACTTGTTGGGCCAAAGGGCCTGTTTCCATACTGTATGGAATTCTATGACTCAAAACGTCAACATAATAAATGTTATTGATCAGCTTGCAATTTTGATAGGGTGATGAGGGCAATATTGTTCTGCATTTAATAGCTATTTTCAGAAAGTTTCAGGGTGACGGAGGAAGATCAATGTGACTAGCATTATGGCTACAGTCAGGATCTTTGATTTCCAGGTGGTATTCAGTATGGCTGGTGTTATTGGTGAGCAATATTTCGGAGGAGGAGATGGATGCGTAGCGTTGGAATTATTTATGGGTGATGCTAAGGTTTGTTCAAAGTAGTAGTCACAGGCTTGAATCAACAGACAGGGAAACACTAATATAGGAGAATAAAAATATGTTGCTATGACATTCGAAATTCCCCTTGGGTCTCTCCATATCTCAAGGTGTGAAGTTTCATAATTGCAGGCACTGGCTGCTAACTGTAACTTCATAACAAGAAAAGCAAATCAGAGAAAATGGATAGAATAAGAATTTGGTATAAACGGAGAGAAATGCGGTCACAAAGTTGTAAAGGATCAGGGATGATCAGAGTTGAGATCTGGAGCTAGAGATGGGGAAGATTATTAATTTGTATCTGCAAATGAGAGAGTTCCTTTACTTTTTATTTCAAGATGTTGTAATTATTTTCTATATTTAAATAAGTGATGAAACTCTCTCACCTACAGATACAAATCATTTGTCTCCCCATTGCTAGCTCCAGTTCTCAATTTTTATCATCCCTAATCCTTTCCAACTTTGTTACTGCATTGCTCTCTTTTTGTAGCAAATTCTTATTGTATCCATTTTCTCCGATTTGCTGAAATCAATGATAACTATTTTAATTAATTCATCTAATCGTTTAGAAAGCCATAATTGTTTTCAATCCCCACATGAAATGGTGAAACTACTTACCATTTAGGTTCACTGTCAGTCAGCAGTTTGTGCTCGTCATCTTTGTTGAAAAGTGAGGTGACTTCTTTCCAACCTTTTAGACTTGCTCCTTGAACCTAAATGAAGGAAAAAATTTATTAATGCGGTTATGACTCGTACACAAAAATGTGTTAGGACAGAAATCATGCCTGGATTCTATTGATGGACTCTGTTGACAAATGCAGTGTCTAGCATGGAACAGCCACACAGATCAAAGTAGCCCCTGTGTTGAGTTGACTCCTGCTCTGGGTTGTGCGCTGACTTCAGCCTGATCAACAGTAAAGATGTTAGAATTGATGGTTTTGGAAGGAAGTCAAAATATTCTCAATATTTTGCTCCTGCTCCTCAATACTAACTACTGAATCATTCGAAAATAAACATGAGGTGCACTGGTTGGATAAGCTTCAGGAGAGAGCCTAAATCCCTAGCTCATCTGGGCTATAAGTAACTCCACTCTTACACAACACGCTTGACAATGCTATGGTTTTAGGAGGTATATTTTATTTTAATGAAGGTTAAGATCAAGCAGTCTGCTTCAAAGCCCATAAAGTAAACAACTTGTGAGGCCTTGGGGTTCTTTTCCAAATTTGGAACAATAGAAGCAGCCCGAATGGGTGGGGTCACATTCCCACTGAAACAGGTTTTTTAGTTTTAGTCTTTCAGTAGCAGTTGCTGGGGTTTTGAAACTGGATTAGGAAGCTACAGTACACCTCCCCCTGCTACTTTTTCACTGTTTTGTCTTGAGGTGAATCCTCCTCAACTGGAGAATTGTAATGTGAGACAACCTAGTTTCCTGAATTTGCCTTTGCCAAGAGTGTTTCTTTTTAAAAAAGTCTTCACAAGATGAGGGCATTGCTGACAAGGGCAGCACTTATTTGCCCAGAGGGCAGTTAAGTGTCAACCGCACTGCTGTGGGTCTGGAGTCACATGTAGTCCAACTAAGTAAAGACAGAAGTTTCCTTCCCTAAAGGACAGTAGTAAACCAAATGGATTTTTCCAACAATCAGCAATGGATTCATGGTCATTGTTGGTCTCCTATTTCCAGAATTTTATTGAATTCAAATTCCACCACCTGCCATGGCAGGATTTGAACCTAGGCCCCCAGAACTTTAACCGGGTCTCTGGATTTAAAAGTCCAGTGATGATAGCCCTAGGCCATGTCTTTATGAGATGTTGCTATATTGGAACAGTCACTGTTTAGTAGTTAAACAACCTACAATTCTGTTAACTTGTTCAATAGCCTTAAGTTATTCCAATTTCTCCTTTCTTTTGCTGTATTTTAACTATAGCGTCTGAAGAAAGTGTGTTTTTCTTCAAGAATGGTAGTTTGACCAATCTAATTGCATGTGGAATGCTAAGCCAGGCATTTGTCTTTGAAGTAAAAAAAGTTAGGGTCAAGACTGCCTTTCTTAATATAGTTTGAGGGGGTTTGGTCTGGTCCAGAACAACTTTGACTTTCTGACGAGACCTAGCAAGATAGAAATACAGATGTAAAAGTTGTTATGCTAGCAGAAGGAGGGAGAAGGCAGAAAAGGAAAAAGATCTACAAGAAAAAAGATTAAATACCAAAATATTTATGATGAAGAGTGGTAATGGATATAGCGAAGAAATAAGAAAATGTGAATTTCCCACAATGACTCCATTCTATTCTCCTGGTTTCAGAATTCCCATCATATCTTCCAATGCTGCCACCTTTCATCCCACTGCTTTTAAAATGTTCTCCTTTTCCCTCAGCTGAGATTTCCCCACTTGGCATATTTGAATAGACCTTCCAACATGTCCAAGTGACCTCATGCTTCTCTGCTTTTACCCTTACCCCTCCCAAAACCACAAGGGTCCCTCTTGTCTTCAACTTCAACTCCACTCACCTCTACATTTAATGGCTTATCCTTCACCCTTTCCATCAGCATGATGACACACTAATCACATTGTCCCCTTTCAGCATTCCCTATGGTCTGTCCCCTTTGCAACACCCTAGACCAGAAGATCAAAAGACTATAAAAAAGAAACCGGACTAGGTCATTTGGTTCCTTAGGCCCACTCTGCCATTCAATCAGATCATCACTGACCTAGCATTTCTCACCTCCACTTTCTTGCCTTTTCCCCATAACTCTAAATACCCCAACTGATCAAGGATATACCTCAACTTTAAATATGCATAAGGTTCCTGCCCTCACAGCTCTCTGTGGTAAGGAGTTCCAAAAACTCTCACCTCTCAGAAGAAATTCCTCATCTCAGTTTTAAATTGGCAGTCCCTAAAAATGTGAAGTGCTGAGCTTTCCCTCATTGTAGGAGTCACCAGGAGAAAGTGGTCATGAGCATCTGAGGATACTTGGCAGCTAAACAAAGACGTTGTTTCTCTTTGCTGCAAAATCTCAAATCCAGGGAACAGATGAAAATAGAACAAAAGCAAAATGCTGGAAATACTCAACAGGTATAATAACATAAAAATAGTGATATTGTTTGTCAGCAAGGGAGTACATAATGAAATCTTACTGAAAAAGAGTATTTAATCACAATATTAAAACATTTAGAATTACTTACATGCAGAATTATACCACATTACCACATTTCACTGTCAGAACACTTTTTTATTGCACTGTGAATCAGAGATTCAACATGTACACACTGGATGTGAGTCCTCTGAAGGCTGTAAGCTTAACAATTTGATTATATAATTGTCAATGAACAATGTGAAGCCTGAGCCAGGAAAATACAAGATAGAGGAACAAATCCAATGTCAGAGTTGCCACAGAAAGTGAAAAAAAAAGATTGAACTGAGAGCGAGAGATAGGAGACAGACATTTGTGCAAATTTTTTCTAAAGTCTTTAAAAAAAATTAAAATCTGAATAAATGAAATTCTATATTCACAAGCATTCATTTTCAGAACCAAAGTAGTTGTTGGTAGTAATTAAAATTTACCACACTCTTAAAGGCTGCACTGCAATTGGCTATACCCAACTATTTCTGATGGAGTCTGGATAGTGAGGGGGGTTGGTTTAGCTTAATTTGTTAGGTGATTGGCTTGCGATACAGAGTGACACCCAACAATTTACACACTAACTGAGGTTACCATGAAGAACTGCCCTTCACAACTTCTACCTTGCCTGAGAACGGTGACCCTCAGGTTAAACCACCACCAGTTGCCTATCCCTAATGAGAAAACAGCTCTATGGTCTGTTAAAACCATAGCAACTTAATCTTTATTGCTTTTAAACAAAAAAAAGGTAGCTACTGAAAATCTGAGCCAAAATCAGAAAAACAGACCTTTCTGAAAGAGGGTCACCAGACCTGAAACGTTATCTCAGCCTTCTCTCTACAGATGCCACCAGACCTGCTAAGTTCTCCAGCAATTTCTGTTTTGGTTACAGTTACTATTATTTGACAACAATGGGGTAAGCAGGGCAATGTGGACAGCATCTTTCTGATTCCTACAGTCAACTGTACATGGGTGGTTTGCACGATGCTGCCCAATTCTCATGTAAAGCAGTGAATGCTGTCAGATACACTATTAATTCTACTGCAAAATCTGGGCCATTATCTTTGTTTATAATGTCTAACTTGAAGCTTGAAGAGAACATTGAAAAACATCCAAACTCCATCTTTCTGTTACAACAGAGCCCACAGAGAAAACAAAAATGCCTCAGTAGCCATAACAGATAAAACGTCATTCACACTCAGGTGAACTAAATGCTGCTTTACAAAAATATATACCACTCCTGCACTGGATTATTACGTAAACAATTCGAGCTTTGTCCTCAGCATTTGTGTAATGAATTGAGGATTCAGTGTGTTCATGCCTTGTAGCACATTCTTAGTCTTTTTTTCAATATGGATTAAGATGATTGATTTGGAACTAATCTGTAGTTTTACCTTAAAAGTGACCATGCATCTTTAAGCTGATGCAAAGATTTGTAAGGAGTATATAACAGACTCAACTATAATGTAGTAAGATAATGTTAAATAACGTATCTATCGATTTTAGTGACTTTTCATTCTTAACAGCTCATTTTAATAGTACTGTAGCAGCTTTGCAACTGTGAAATCACATTATCTCCAACAGCATGCAAATACTTCTGTTAGTAAGCTGGCCAAGGTCTATTGATTGTAAGCTGGATCTGGGCGATGAAGGACAAAGGTGGGAGACAGCGAAGGTCACAGTTACAGAAAAAAACATGAGCGAGGGAGAAAAGGAATGAAATCACAATCAGACAAGGTCCCGATTGTTGTAATTCAACCTCCCACCTGCTATATTAGGCCAACCACACCTTACTTGTGGCTTTCCCTGTGATGGATTGCCTCACCTCCAGTTGGCAAGTCTCCACGAGACTGCAGCTGAGATCAAGATTGGAATTTGAATCCCCAAGCAGGAAAGCTGCCCAGTGTGCAGGAGGCCCATCTGGTGGCGTCTGTAGGAGGTCCAGCTGATTTTCAATGGCTGGGCCTCAATAACATGTCACTAGCCGACAGCAACCAGAACGCCTGGAAATTTGGCAGAAAGTCAATCAGCTGGAGAGCAGACGCAGACACTGAGTAAAGTGTAGTTCTGCCGTGGTCAGTAGCAAGGGACAAAAAGTTGTGTGTGTGTGTGTGTGTGTGTGTGTGTGTGTGTGTAATCTCAGTACACTGCCTGTTGTGGCTCTTCCTCATCTTTAATCAATAACTAGTAGTCTTATCAGATTATTGCAGTAAGCACCCCATTCACGCTCTGGTTTATGATTGTACTATGGTCCTACTGAAGTAAAAGGACATCTACACAGATTAACTCGTCACAAAACTGTGTCATACTCCTGAAATTTCAGGCATTTTCAAATTGCTGTAGATCAGGGACAGAAGAGGTTTTTTTAATTCAGTCTTGGAATGCAAGTGGCACCGGCAAGGCCAGCAGTTATTACACATCTCATGGTGGTTAGCCATCTTCTTGGATGTTTACTAGGGTACAGCAAAGGTTTAACAGGACGTTGCCTAGTATGGGGGATTTTAGCCATGAAGAGAGCTTGAATAGACGGAGTTTGTTTTCAATGGAACACAGGAGTTCGACAGACGATCTGTTGGAAGTTTATACAATTGTGAATGGCATGGATAGAGTGAAATTATGAGGCATTTTCCCCAAGGTGGAGGGGTCAATTACTAGGGGAGACAAGGGGTGGCGGACTTTAAAAGAGACACGCGAGGCAAGTTTCTCACACAAAGGGTAGTGAGTGCCTGGAACGCACTGGCAGAGGTGGTGGTGGTGGTGGAAGCAGACAACAGCAGCATTCAAGAAATACCTGGATAAATACATGAATAGGAAGGGAGCAGAGGTGTACAGATCCTGTAAGTAAAGACAATTTTAGTATGGAAGGGCAAAACATGTCAGTGCAGACTTAGAGGGCTGAAGGGTCTGTTCTTGTGTTGTATTGTTCTTTGTTCTCGACTGCATCCATGTGGTGTAAGGATGCCACAGTGCTGTTAGCAAGGCAGTTCCAATACTTTCACCTAAGCTATCTTGGAGGAACAGCAATAAAGTTGCAGGTCAGGATATTATGCAACTTCAAGGGGACTTTGCAGCTGGTGATGCTACCATGTAACTGCTGCCTTTGTCCATCTTTATCTGCCTACTCCACAGTTTTCTATCAGATTGTAACAATTGGTATTTCCTTGCTGTAGTCATCCAAATTCAACATGGATACAGGGTAATCATTGTTCATTTACTGCAACATTGTAGAGATGTATAACTAATTCCTCTTTGATTTTCAACCTAAAATAGTCCTGTGTTGGTGGGAAAAGAACGGCATCTGATCAGGTGCTTGACTTTCCTCCCTTAAAGAGATTAATGGACAATTGACTGGTTAAAATGTCACAACGGTGAAGGAGCTTTGGACTTTGCCCTGTTTTCATTTTTTGGTAATACAAAAATTTGGAGCAAAGTGTCAAAATGGATACCTTGTCAATTGCTAAACAAAAAAAGAACTGTAGACACTCTAAATCAGTTACCAAAACAGAAATTGCTGGAAAAACTCAGCAGGTCTGGCAGCATCTGTGGATAGAAAGCAAGGTTAACGTTTCAGATCCAGTGGCCCTTCTTCAGAATATAGCTAGGAAACGGTTGCTTTATGTGCTGTGGGTGTGTGTATGTGTGTGTGTGTGTGTGGGGGGGGGGGGGGTTGGGTTGGTGAGGAGGAGGAAAAAAGTCAACAATTGGTGGAGGTGGAGCCACAGGAGGGAGGAAGGAAGGGAAGGGGGAGAGACAGAGAGGCAGTTGGGCAGACAAAGGAGTGGGTAAAGGTCAGCCTGGGAAAATGAATAGCTGTAAATACCAGATGCAAAGCCATGATTTCAATTTTCTCATACTTCACAAACATTGATCAATCTGTTCTTATTCTTGCAATATATCTAATGCACACTGAAACAATTTATAAATGATGCACAGGACCTGATCTGTCTGCATCACTTCAATTTCCTAATTTGCAACGTGGCATTTCATTTAAGCTACGATATTAATTGAAATGCAGACAGCATTGCTCTAGCCTTGAAGGGAGAGCAAGAAAATGCCATCCCATTACTTAAGAACTATTTCACCTGCTAAAATGCAAGGTAAGATAGAAAGATAGGATCAGTGATAGACCGATACCCCATAAGTTGTGTGGAGGCTGCAAGCCAGTCCAGGTACTGCTGGAACTCCTTGTGTGAAGTGTTGAGAATTAAGACAGTTACCAAGGTCACAAAAACAGAAATTGCTAGAAAAACTTACTTGGTCTGGCAGCATCTGTGGAGAGAATGCCGAGCCATTTTCTCAGGAAGGGGAGAGCAGTAAACAATCAGTAGAGATGGAGCCCTGAGAGAAAAGCCAATATTTCCACCACTCTACATTTTTTTGGAACTTTGCAAATCCCAATGGGTTCATGCACTTCTTACACTCAAGAATGCCTTTTCACAAAGCCAGAGGAAATTTTACCTACACCAAAGGTGTGATGGTACCAGATCCAAATGCGTAACTTAACTCTCCAATAGGAGACTACAGTGAAATATTCCTTCAGCCCTCACCCCATAATGCGCCCCATACCTACCTCTTGTAGCTCACCCACCCACTTTCAATTATACGACTAAAAGGAAAGATTATATTACACCAGATTATCAAACAATGGAGCATATCCTACTCCTGCTTGTAAGACAATTTGGCACTGGAAATGAAACCAATGTTGCTAATTTTTCTCTACAATCTTTTCAATGGTTTGCTTGATATTGGAACAAGTGAGTTTATCTACTGGGAATAGTATAAATAATTGAAGGGAAATACAACGACCTGCAGGAACCAAAGCAAATTTAAACTCTTAAGATTGGCAAGTTAATCCAAAATTTTAATGTCACATGAATGAGTATTTTGAATTCCTATAGAGATGATATCTAAAGAAGCATTAGATTAGACTTTTAGAAAGACTTATTGATCAAAGTACAGAAAAACTAAAGCCAAATTCCTCTAGTGCAGGGAACAGATATAATATGGCTTGCCTGATGGCCCACAAGGAGTTAGTGAGAATCTTTTATTTAGGGAAGTAAGAAAATTAAGATTAGGGGAGACACATTGACCTGATGACCATTTCACTCTCTCCATTAAAACAGTACACATTATACTTTCTCTATCCTGGCACTTCAACTTTGATGTCATGATGTGGAGAAAAGTGGACTGTTGATTTTGAAAAGAGCACTCCTCAAAACCATGTCACCAGTCAGAGACAAAATATAATGGGCTGGTGCTACCTGTTGTTTCTTATTGCAGGAAAAGGAGCAGTACAGTGACTCAGTGGTTAGCACTGCTGCCTCACAGCATCAGCAACACAGACTTGATTCGACCCTTGGATCACTGTCTGTGTGGAATTTGCACATTCCCCCTGTGTCTGTATGGGTTTCCTTCGGGTACTCTGATTTTCTCTCACAGGCAAAGATGAGCAGGTTTGGTGGATTAGTCAATGCTAAATTGCTCTGTAGTATCCAAGGATATGCAGGCAAGGTGGATTAGCTATGGTAAGTGTAGGGATAGGGTGCTGTATGGGTCTGGGTGGGAGGGTTGCTGCACTGGCCTCGATCTGCACTGTAGGGAATTCTATGAAATTCAATTGTTCTTACTCAGATGGGTGTGTTACCATCTTAATTTTCTGGCACATCTTGCCTTTTCCAACTACTTCATGATGAGAATGGAGGCCAGAAATAAAGGTCAGTAGGTGCTATTGTGTTCCAAACAGCCAATACCAATGGTCCATTTTATACAGAACATAACATGGAATGCAAACACAGCCTTGGAGACATGCATTTGTTCTAGCAGATTAGGACTTTTTTTTTCTCTCTGATATTATGCTATGGGCATGAAATTGGATCGTTTGCACCATTACAATAATTATACAGTGATTCTCAGGAATTTTTTTTTTCAAGTTAGATTCAGTGCCAAAGTCTCCAGGATATTATCCGCAACTCCGTCTACTATGAATTCACTCAATTATTCTGAGGTCAGTTTTGTTTAATCAGAGATCTTACTGATAACACTGAATAACATTGTTGCAACAGCCATTGTGCTCAAGAAAAAGAAAATCTGACCGCATGACAAAAATAATTGCCATTTACTTTTATTTCACATAAATTTGCAGTAATACAAGGGAACCTTCAAATTGTTGAAAGTAGGGGGAACTTATCAAATTTAATACAACTAGAAGTAATGGTAATGGAGAAAATAATGGAACTCAAGAAAGATCATTCTCCCAGACCGAAGAGTTTCCATCTTAAATGTACTGAAAGCAAGAGATTGAAAAATTGCATATGCAATAGTCATAAGTTTCCAATTCTCTCAAGATTCAGACGTAGCACCTTCAGACTGGAAAGCTATTGCTACACTACTTATTGAGGAAGTATGAAGAGAAACAAGAAACTTACCACAAATTAGTCTAATGTTAATCATGGTGAAGTTGATCATGAATATAAAGTGACAGAGTATTTTAACAATTATGATCTAAGCAAAGGCAGTCAGCATGGTTATCTTCTATCATTGGTAGGTCATGACATATAAGCAAAACAAACACTGTATATATCATTATTGATTGATCGATTTATTGTCACGTGTTCCGAAGTACAGTGAAAAACTTTGTTTACGAGTAGTTTAGGCTGCACTTGTAAAAGAAGAAACAGAATTAATACTTCAGGTCAATGCATTTAGCCAGAACTGGAAAATGTTTAGAGATGTAACATGATCCGAAAGTGATCAAAGGGTGTGAGGTGAACAGGATACTACACTGGATGGTTAGCCATGATCATATTGAATGGCAGAACAAGCTCGAAGGACTGAATGGCCTACAGTTGCTCATATTTTCTGTTTCTGTGTGTCACACAATTGCAGAGGTAAGCAAGGCAGGAACATAGTGAAAGCAGAAGAGATTAAATGGCAGAAATGATGATAGTCCAAGCCAAAAGGAGATGGTCACGGGACAAGTAAAGAGAAAGATAAACTTACAGGAGGTGTAATAGGGAATAGGAAAATGATGATGAACTTCTCTAGAAGTAGGGAAGACTTTGCAAGACTGTTCCAAATAAGCTCAGGATAAGCTGGAAGGACAGCACCTCACCTTTCAATTAGACATTCTATAACATTCCAGACTCAATGAATTCAACATTTTCAGAGTATAACCACTGTCTTGAGCTATTGGTAATGGTCCTCTATCATTCCTATACACATTCTCTGCAGCTATTTTGCTTCTTTGTTTGTACCAAACCATCTCCTTCTGCCTTGCGATCTTCATCCCTTTTTAATCACTTTCTCCCTTCCACAACACTTACCTTCCAGAATCAGTGCTGTGACGATACTAAGGCTTTCAGAACTATATTTTGTCCATTCCAAGGCAACAAAGTAAAGAACTTGTGAGACCTTGGGGTTTGTTTTAAGTTTGAACAATAGAAGCTGCATGAATGCATGAAGTCAGACTCCCAAAGATCCAAGGTTTAGATTAACTTTCAGTGGTTTCTTGGAAGGTGGTTGTGAAAGCTGCTACATCTCTCTCTCTCTTTGCTACAGCTAAAAGCTAGAATTCTCTCTGTCAGCCAGAATATTTTCTTAATATTGTTTCCTCCTGGATTGGAGAAACACCAAGTGAAACAATCAATTTTACTGAATTTGCCTTTGCCAAGGATGCATTTGTGGGATGTTACCATGTTGGAACAGTTGCTTTTTAGTAGTTAAATAATCCACTATTCTGTTAAATTTTCCAATAAAGTTAAAGTTATATCAAGTAATCTTCCAATTGTTTGTTAGTTTAGCTGTAGAGTAAAAATAAAGTCTGTTGTACTTAAAGCCAGTAGTGTAACCAATTCAATTACATTTGGAGCACAGCACCTTAAATTTGCCTTTAAGTGAGAAAAGTTAGAGTTTAGGCTATCTCTTTGATATATTTGAAGGGGGTTTGGCCTGGTGCATTACAGAGGTTAGGCAAAACAAAAGGTGATAGAGTTCAGTGTGGAGAAATGAGAGAGCAATCGCTTTGGATCTGAGAAATAAATTTGTTTTCTTTTTTATCGTCAAGCATTAACATCTGGTGAAGGGAACACATGTTGAATCCATATGTACTAATTAATAAAAATCAATGTACAGGTGCAAATATTAATCAAAAACACTAATGAAATACTGACCTGTATCTCATTTTGGCTGAAATGGAAAGGCAAGATATTTATGCACCCAATGGATAAAGTTTTTATCAGACCCCTTTCAAACAGTGTTCAGTTTTAAACACCATATTTCAGGAAGGATATATGGCATTGCTAGGGAGGTTTATGTGGATCTAAACGAACTATACTGGTTACCTTGTGAAGATGATGGCATATATTTTGTGATATTCCTTTGAATATAGAAAGATAAGATTTATACTTTCATGGCATTTTCTACAATCCAAGATGTCCCAAGACATTTCAGACCCTTGAATTGTTTTAATGTAGAAGATAGTGGGTTGATCTAATTGAAGTGCCTCAAGTTATAATAAACATAGTGAAGCTATTTCCTTGGTGGTGGACATTCAGAAATGGATAGCACAATGTCACAAATAGAGTTTGGTTATTTAAGGGAAATCTCAAAAAATTGTCCTCAAAAGGCTGTGGAGGATTGAGCATTTCAAATGTTCAAGAATGGAGAGACAGATTTTTATTGTGAACCAAGAGAGGCAAAGACTATGGACTAAAGACTGTTAAACATGTTGTAGAAGTACAGATCAGCCATTATTAATGGAATTGCCAGATTAGCTTATGAGACTGAATCCTATTCACACATTTTTTGCAAGGAACCCTTTAATTGGTTATAGGTAATTAGTTGTGACATATATCATAAACAGAAAATCAAACCTGTTATCTTGGTTTTCTACAACATAGGTTTCCACATTGTAGACAATACTGATTTTTCCCCCAGGTTTTGGATATCGTCAGCATAAATCAGCATTTTTTTTTGGCATGAAATCAATTCGCTTGTTTTGAGCAATTTATTAATTCATAGAACACTAGTCACTCCAATCCTTCACTCAAATTGAAATTAAACGTTGAGATCCATTTTTGAAAGATAGAGGGATGCACTTCATGGAGAAGTACTTACCAGACATTGTCTAAATAGTAGCTGGAGGGAAAAAACCTCTGCATCATTTATTACAAGATCATATGCATGCAACAAGATACATATTTCAACTTGATTTAGGTCACTATATCATGTTTGTAAATTTGCCAAACACTTGGACTTATTAAAAGTGTCCCTTTTAACAATTAATGTACTTTTGTAATAATATTTCTTTTTTACTTTAGTAGCAACTTTGTTGCTGAGATACATTTTATTTCCTCCTACCCTCTAATGTCCCCATACCATGCTGCATTGGTAGACATAGAAAATGTATTTCCCCACAGGGCAGTGAAAAATATAATCAAATGGCCAGGTCACCTCCAGCTGCTCCTATCTAACTCCTAGCAACCCAGACCTAGATTAAATGGCATGTTGTTTTTCCCACTACCATACATGACCATTTATTTAACATTACACTGCACAGATGGCTTCATGTTTTGATAGTTGTAATAATCAGTGCAGAAATAAATTCTCCCCATTTGTTTAAGTGCTCATCTCATGGCAGTGTCAGTAGCAGGCTCATCAATGCTGCTTCATTACCAATGAAGATTGAAAGCACAACATCGTGGAATGATGACTTCTGAGGCATGTGCATCACTAAATATGCCCTCAGAAATAAACTTACAAATAATGAAGCTGCTGTTGTGCAGTAGATCGCCTGCCTCACCTGGGCTAAATTAGACAGCTCTCAAATACAGAGTGATCAAATACCCTGCAGTCTTAAAATTGCCTCTCAATCACAATGTAGACAGAAGGCCACAGTTGTGCTGCCAAATGATTTGAATGACTTTTACATGCTCAAATTTCACCTTCCCCCCCACCCCCCCCTTATTGTTTTTCTAGTTACCTGCTGTTTTTTGAAGGCTTCCTAAACCTCTGGCTTCCCACTAATTCTTACCATATTGTAAACCTTTTGTTTTTATGTTGTCCCTGACTTCCCTTGTCAGCCACTGTTACTCTGTCCTCCTTTTAGTATGCGTCTTCTTCCTTGGGATGGATTTCTGCCTCCCGAATTATTTCCAGAAAATTATTGCTGTTTCATCATCTTCCAGCTCTGGCCAGCTCCTCGCTCATGTATTTGTAGTTACCTTTACTCAATTATAACACTGTTACATCTGATTCAGGCTTCTCCCCTTCAAACTGCAGGGGGAACTCTATCATATCATGGTCACTGCTGCCTGTGTGTTCCTTCACCTTAAGCTCCCTAATCAAGTCTGCTTCCACCAGTTGATCTGCTACCAACCTGATTTTTCCAGTCCACCTGCGTATTGAAGTCCCTACAACTATTGTAATAGTGCCTTTCTTACATGCCTTTTGTATCTCCTAACATATCTTCCTCCTTGCATCCTGACCAATGCTGGGAGGCCTGTACATAATTGTTCCTTTGCAGTTCCTCAACTCTACCCCCAGATTCTATGCCTTCTGACTCTACGTCAATTATTGTTATTGATTTAATTTCATTTCTTCCAAACAGGGCAACCTGTACCCTGTTCAACTGCCTATTCTTTTGATCAGTCGTGTATCCTTGAATATTTAGTTCCCAGCCCTGATGCTATTGCAGCTGTGTCTGACAACTGCAATCTGTGCTACAAGCATATCTGCCTTTTTCTGTACACTGCTTGCATTTAAATACAATTCCCTCAGTCCTGCACTGACTGTTCCCCCCTCTCATTGTTGTCCACATTAGATTCCTGATGCTTTTCTATACTCTCCGACCTATTATTTGCTCTGAAATTTTTAATAACCTCACCTGAGCCTTCCTCTTCTTTAATTTTTCCATAATGTTCCATACATTTGAACCCACCCTCCCCATTATCTAACTTAAAGCCCTCTAAACAGCCCTAGTTATGCAATTCGCCAGGACTCTGACCCCAGCACAATTCAGGTTAAGCCCATTGCATCAGAACAGCTCCCTCCTTCTCCAGTACTATTGCCAATGACCTGTTGAATTTAAACATGTTTCTCCCACAACAATATTTGAGCCACACATTTACCTCTTAAATTTTATTGACCCTATGCCAATTTGCTTTGGCTCAGTTATCCAGGGATTACTACTTTTTTGTTCTGCTTTGTAACTCAGCATGTAGCTGCTCTTATTCCCTCAGCAGAACCCCTTTCCTCTTTCTATATCTATCATTGGTACCTACATGGACCACAAATTGATCTTTCCCTTTCAACTCCAAGTTCCTCTGCAGCCTAGATCAGATATCCAGAACCTGGGCACCAGGTTTTCTGAAGGAAATGCATACGGCTCTTCCATGTCTGAGCACAAGCCTTAACATCAGTTAAAAAAAATCCTTCAGCATTTCCTACAGAGTTGAAACTTGCAATATATTAGAAACAACCTGATGAAATCAACCAGTAACTAAAATGCAAGTCTTTAATGCTCCCTTTCATTAGCACTGGAAGGATGCTCCTTGCTGTTAAACACATGTTCAGCAGTGAGAGTTAAAAGGTAAACAGGGTAGCCAAGCTTCATAAAGGCAGCACTGGTATTTCATCCATCAGCACTGCATACTGACTGATGTCATGATCTACTTGCACTGTTTACTTCTAATGCATGTTTACTCCCTGAAAATTGCCGAGCCTTTAAAAACATGGAGTTTGGTACATTTTGCCCCACAGGTGCACACAGTTTGTAGCTCTCAGCATCCAATAACAAATATTAATTAACAATTCACTCCCACCCCACCCCCACTGTCAATTACCCACACAACTCTTACCAATAGTAGTGTGTGGCTATGGCAGATCAGGAAAAAAGATTTATTGTCATTAAGTTAATTTGGGAGTAAGTGCTTTTGTTTCTGGTGAAGAATATCTAGTCAATTATGGCTACTGTCTTCAGATGATCACATAACTAAGAAACAAATATTTCTCAATAATGATTGTATTCCTTATGTTCTTTGGATTACAATAGCATTTCTAGTAAAATTACTTTTTATCATCTAACCTGCGATGTAACATATAATTCACAAAAATCTCTGCAACTCAATATTTTCCATGAAATATTACAGCTGCTTTACCAGCATCCAGCATAGTAAACACAGTGTTAGAGGATGTTAGTCAACCAACTAAATGCATTTTTATATTTATGCAGTGTCATTGACCCCAGACAGACGGGTCTCAGGTTGTTGACAACATTGGCAAGTATAAAGTTTCTGTCGTCCACATGTCTAGCAGCAGTAGATAATTAGTTTATCTATGGGTCTTTTGTATTGAACTTAAGATTTCCCTTCATGGCTTACAGATGTACTGAACAAGATCACAATACAACCTATGACAAGAAAAGTACATTAATGCAATTTAATACTCATATTTCCAAGCTTCACTCCAGCTGAGTTCCCTCTCCTCCCTCCAACCTCCTGCAAGGGGGCACATTCAAATTAAAGACAACGTTGTATGAAAACGCAAAAAATGTAAACCTGCTCTTCTTGGTATGTAGGAGGAGTTTACTTTGAAAACTAGCAGCAGTCTTATGCACATCTGCTCCCCATTACCTATTATCAGCCTTCACATAACTGCAGGAGAGTAGCACTCAGAAGTGGCATTGTCATTGATCTCTCAAGAGCAAAATTCAATTTAAAGTTGTTTCAACCTTCCCGACAACTTCCCTAAAGGATAGTGATATTTCTTTAAACAAAGTAAAGGTTTATTTAGTACACATTTATCAAGAACGGAGTATTTAACAACCACAAGGGGCATTTCAATAGGCATCTCATAAGAGATAAAGGAACCTTTTTATGAGAATGCCTAATTTAAAATGCATAAAAGCTTTCACATTTTCAGTGCCTGATTGTTGCAAAAGATGCTGCACATGATAATATATAAACTTATTTTTGTTAAGACATAGTGATATTAGGGCAAATGGACCAAAAGCTTGGACAAAGAACTTGGTTTAAAGATGTACCTTAATGGAGGGCGGCTTTGGCAGCTGAAGGTGTGCCCACTAATGGTGGAACAGGTAAACTCAGGAAGTTAAATTTCAGCATTATAGCAATCTCAAAGAATTGTAGGATTGAGGGGGATGACACAGAGGATGATATGGTCTGTTCAGAACATGAGGAGTATTTGAAAATTGAGATGATGTGGAATTTGAGGCAGTGCAGGCCAGAAGCCAATACAGGTCAGCAAGCACTGGGATGATGGTGAATAGCACTTGCTGCAACCTAGGAAATGGACAGCAAAACTTTAAATGGGCTCAAGTTGATGGAGGGAGCAAGATGAAACACTGGCTAGGATTCAAATGGAGTTGTCAAGTTACAGATACCAAGCCCTGAATGAGAATTTTAAGAGTAGCTAAGTTGAGAGTGGCGGAGTCAGCAATATTGCAGAGGTGGAAGCTGGCAGTCTTGATGTTGAAGTGGATGGGTGACTAGAAGTTCATCTGAGTGTCCAATGCAACACCAAGTTGGAAACAATCTATTTTAGCCTGAGACAGTTGCCAGGTAAAGGGGTGTCATCATTTAACTAAAGAATGGAGCTTATAGCCAGAGTCAAAGACAATGATCATCCTGAAATCCCTGCTCCTACAATACTGGATGGTGGTCAAGTAGACAAGCAATCTAGAGATCATGGAGAAATAATTACAGACATGTTAATCTGGATTACTTTAGTCTATCAAGAAAATGACCAAAGTCTTGATCCAAAACTAGATCTCGAATCCTGAAATTCAATCCTGCTGTGGCCATAATTGCGTCAGGCTGATGGAAACCCCAGCCACACGTGGGAAACTGTTGGGGAGAAGCCATCAGTTCTGTGGAGAACATCAAACAGAATCAAGTGCCCTCCAGCCAATTATCTGCCCACTGTGCAGCCTCCCCTACAATTGAGACCCCTGGCAGTGGAAGTCCTCTGTCTAAATAGGTATCAGGCAGAGACCAATAGTTCCTCTGGCTACCAGCATCAGTGTGTCTAATGGCTGCTGGAGGGACTGCACTCACCAGAGGCCCAGGACCATCAAGAGACACGAGAGCCAAAACATGCATAGAGATGGATGAGAGTTGAGGGGAATGAGGGAAGTGAGATAAAAAGTAATGCAGGGGATTGCTATCAGCATCCAGCACCATTCTACAAGGTTGGCGTCCTCAATTGGCAGATGTTAAAAGGTAGTGGGGGAGCCTTTCCTATTTCCACCAATAGATTACACCAGAAGACTTTTTCAGAGGCTCAAAAAGCCATAAAGCCTCCATTTAAGGGGTCTCATGGTGAGTGTTAGTGTCCCTAACTCTGAGCCATGTGGTCTAGATGTAAGTCCCACCTGCTCTGTCCATGTGTAATAAGAAAAATAATTTTAAAAAATTCAGATTAATGACCTTTTCAGAGATGTTACAACACACCTCTGGAGTAGATGGGTCTTGAACTCAGGCTATCTGCCTCAGAGGTAGGGACACTGCCATAAGACTCCACAACATCTCTGAGCAGATTGATTAGAACATAATCGACAGTCTCCGCATAATGACTGAGTCACCAATAAATTATGATGGACTCAGATAATGGGTGTCACTTGGACAAAAGCCTAATTGTCATCCTGTTGCTTTGGAACCCCATTTCTGCCCTTTGCACCCTTCATCTGAATTGGAGAAGGTTCTCCCACCATTGGGAGACTAGTGAGGACGTGTCACATGATTTACCACATTTACTGTTGCTGTGAAAGAGTGTTCTGTGAACACTAGCATGGTCCATATTGAGGAATATGTACTTCTGCATTTAATTACGCTGTAGATATGTCTCTTTTTTTAATCCATGTTTCATTTTTCCAAATGCCATTTCTATCATTAAAGAATAACATATTTGAAAGTCATCCAGTTCAAGCTGCTGGTTGATGTGTTATCAAGTGAAGTCAAGCCAAAGCACATGAAAAATATTGTGCAATAATGGGCAAAGCCTGCAGCTAAAAATGAAAGACCTTATTGGGCTAATATTCAAAAATTACATGACGAGTACAGCTCCAATTATATCTGCTTCAGAAAATTGCAGACACATTCCTCATGCATTCTGATGCATTAATTTAAATTAGTGAAGAAACACTGGCCATTATACTAATGATTTTCTGATAGCCATGTCAGTGCATGAGAGTTATCATTTAGTTACCATGCCTTGGGTTGCAATTCTGGATATTGGAGGAGGATAGGACTTAGCTGTGATTCTTCCCTTCACACCTCCTACAGACATACACCCAGCTAGATAGTGGATACAATAGAATTCCTCCTCACCTTTGCCTCACAACAACTCAGCAACCTCATTTAACCTTGGTTCTCAGTAAGCATTCTTCACTCTCCAGATCCAGCCTATTGCATACCTTCTGTGTCCAGCTGTACAACATATTCTATTTTAGTCTAACGCCAAGATGGATAAAAGGATTATTCTCTGGCATTTCCTCAAGTATGCTATACTGTTTCCTTCTTTCATTACATTCTCAAAATTTAGCTCTTAGTCTCTTACTACTATTACAGACCAATTGTCATCATAAAAACCCTTAGGATGTTTTGTATGATTAAGCTCCAGCATAAATATAACCTGTTTAGAATGGCCACAAGTGAAATTGCAGATAGCAACTGGCACCCTCAGAACCATATCTGAACAGGTATTATCGACTTCCAAGAAAAGGAAAACATTAGCAAAATTGTACTTTTGATGCATTGCCAAATAGTAAAATTAATGATTGAGATTTACATGGATTTTTTTTTAAATCACAACTTGAATTTTTTTTTGAGCTTAACTGGTATCAAAGATAAAAGACATCCTATACACTACAGTAAAATGTGCATGCAGTATATCTATTAACTTAGGCAGAACTTCCATTGCACAGGTTGCTACATTTGAAGTGATAACAAATAACAATCTTGCAGTATGAACATTCTAATTATGCAAGGGACTTTTCAGTAACTGTCTAGTATTTTCTCCCATATATTTTAGTTACCAAATGTTGCAAAAGGTTAAGTAAAGTAGCATGAAGTAAAAAGATGAGGCAAAACCTAGTTTTGCAAAGTCTAGAGTTGACTGCTTCACTGTAGAGATAATTAAATGGTAAAGGCTGTGAACAGATGTGATTTACTGTCCTGGAAAATTGAAGAGTAGCAGGTAACTAGAGATCAAAATTCAAGCTTCAGAATCATTTCATCTCATTTGCTTTAATTCCTTGCAGCATTAGCATCATCTAATTTTCAAACTTAGATGTTCAGTAACATTTTATAAAAGTTTCCTGATATTTACAAAAGACTGACAGAATGAATTATTTCTGCAATTAACTAAATAACACCACTCTGATCGGCACAAAGTGAGCAACATACGCGATTCATTACATCTCTGTGGGTTTTTACACTGTGAGGCAGTGGTTAAACATTTCAACATTGTACCTTCTTCATGGGATCTAGAACCTGTGCAAGAAAATGATGCTTTGTCTCAACCAATCAGATTAAAGAATCCTCATTGTGACACACAGATTCTAAACCAGGATGTGCACATTGGAATATTTACTTCAAATCCCAAGTGATGTACAAAAAGTGAAATAAAGAGAAGCAAAGAAAAACAGCTTTGGGGATAGCACACATTAGGCAGAAAAATAAATTAAAAATTCCATCAATATTTAACATCTGAATGAATGAAATTCCACATTTCTAATTATAAACTTCCAGTGTGAAGAATGTTACATAAGGTGGTGATTCTGAAAGGGTTAATGGTGAAGGATCTTTGGATAAGTTCATTTTTCTTATTTCAAAAGATGTCAAAGATATAATCTGAACAACTAACCAAAAAAGGCTAATCATGCTTTGCCATAATTGGTTTAATTATGATTTTCATTTTATGCTACAGTATTATGATCTATATATTTCTGCTTAATCATTACTTGTGGAAATAGCAGGTCACAACTTCAACTTGTATTCTTATTCTCTACTACATTTGGATTTATTTGGTCTAAACATGTTAAAAGACTGACTGGAGAACATGTAAGATGAAGACTACATCTCTGAATTAATTTACATATAAACTACACAATAGCTAAAACAGAACCATTCTTATGTGGAAACAACCTTGCCCTATTCATGAAACATTTCAATCTCTTGAAATGTAATAGCTCCTTTGGGCGAATCAGTCTATCCCTTACTTTCACTGATTGAGATGTTACTCCTTGACTCTGGAATCAGAAGTGCCCCATGAAGCCTAGGTGTCTTTGGTATTATCAAAACATAATAACCAGAAGGATAGTCTTTATTCCATCTGCTTTACATCAGGCAATCCACAGTACTTTTGAAATGATAATCATTCTTAAATTTTATATCTAGCAAAGAGAACAGGTGTACCCTAGAACTTTGTGTGAAGGGAGGGAAGTGATTGCTGGACCCTTTGCTGAGATATTTTTATCGATAGTCACAAGTGAAGTGCCAGAAGACTGGAGATTGGCTAATGTGGTGCCACTGTTTAAAAAGGGTGGTAAGGACAAGCCAGGGAACTATAGACCAGTGACCCTGATGTCAGTGTGGGCAAGTTGTTGGAGGGAATCCCGAGGGACAGGATATACATGTATTTGGAAAGGCAAGGACTAATTAGGGATAGTCAACAAGGCTTTGTGCGTGGGAAATCATGTCTCACAAATTTGATTGAGTTTTTTTGAAGCAGTAACAAAGAGGATTGATAAGGGCAGATCAGTGGATGTGCTCTATGTAGACTTCAGTAAGGCGTTCAACAAGGTTCCCCATGGGAGACTGGTTAGCAAGGTTAGATCTCATGGAATACAGGGAGATCTAGCCATTTAGATTTAGAACTGGCTCAAAGGTAGAAGACAGAGGGTGGTGGTGGAGGGTTGTTTTTCAGACTGGAGGCCTACGACCAGTGGAGTGCCACAAGGATCGGTGCTGGGTCCACTACTTTTTGTCATTTTAATAATTTGGATGTGATCATAAGAGGCGTCATTACTAAGTTTGCAGATGACACCAAAATTGGACATGTAGTGTACAACGAAGAAGGTTACCTCACATTACGAAATCTTGATCAGATGGAGCAATGGGCTGAGAAGTGACAGATGGAGTTTAATTTAGATAAATGCGAGGTACTGTATTTTGGGAAAGCAGATCTTAGCAGGACTCATACACTTAATGGTAAGCTCCTACGGAGTGTTGCTGAACAAAGAGACCTTGGAGTGCAGGTTCATAGCTCCTTGAAAGTGGAGTTGCAGGCAGATAGGATAGTGAAGAAGGTGTTTAGTATGCTTTCCTTTATTGGTCAGAGTATTGAGTGCAGGAGTTGGAAGGTCATGTTGCGGCTGTACAGGACATTGGTTAGGCCACTGTTGGAATACTGCGTGCAATTCTGGTCTCCTTCCTATCGGAAAGATGTTGTGAAACTTGAAAGGGTTCAGAAAAGATTTACAAGTATGTTGCCAGGTTTGGAGGATTTGAGCTATAGGGAGGTCTTGAATAGGTCAGTGTTGTTTTCCCTGGAGCAACGGAGGCTTAGGGATGAGTTAAAGAGTTTTATAAAATCATGGGGGGCATGGATAGGATAAATAGACAAAGTCTTTTCCCTGGTTTGGGGAATCCAGAACTAGAGGGTATAGGTTTAAGGTGAGAGGGGAAAGATATAAAAGAGACCTAAGGGGCAACATTTTCACGCAGAGGGTTGTACGTGTATGGAATGAGCTGCCAGAGGAAGTGGTGAAGGCTAGTACAATGCAATGTTTAAAAGGCATCTGGATGGGTATATGAATAGGAAGGATTTGGAGGGTAATGGGGCGGTTGCTGGCAGGTGGGACTAGATTGGGTTGGGATATCTGATCAGCTTGGACGAGTTGGACTGAAGGGCCTGTTTCCATGCTGTACATCTCTATGACTATGACTCTAAGTGCTCTTATGCTGAAGATAAAATCTTACGCTTATGTTATTCTTGGATAAAGAAGTCAGCAAGAGGGTGCCAGGTATAAACTACAGGGCCAAGAAAATATTAAATTAATCAAACATACAAAAGCTCAGGGCCACCAAAAAAACTGCATCAAAACTCTAGTGCACTCCAGGCTGATTACCTGGAACTATACAGTCACACATCTGGATGACCTAACATTTGAAAAACAATGATATATATCATGTGTATTGTTTAAAAATAAGATGCATGAAACATTGAGTTTAGTGTTATAACTGAAATGTTTCTAGGATAAACTGACAATCAACCTTTCCTAGATCTTTAATAACACAGAATAACATTATTTACAAAGTAGTCTACTGTTTTTATAAAGTATTACACCAGTGAATTTTTTTTTCTCTAGCTTAAAGGATTTGATAGTTCAAATCACCTGCAACTCAAGTGTTCATAAACTTTGAACACCTCTCACTCTTAACTTGTTGTTTCTCCTTTCCCTATTCCTACCCTGCTTTATTGCTTCTCCTGCTTAGTGTCAGTTTATTAAGTAAAGGAATACATTACTTGATTTTAAAAAAAAGTTAATTTTTAATTAAAATAAAGCACATTGTAGGAAGCCAAGCAGGAAAACAAAATTTAGCACTTGGCCAATTCTTATAATTATTACCCAGTCTTGGAGTTGACAAATAACTGATTAAAATTATAATAATATCAAAGTGCATATTTTGCAACATTCCAGGCTGTTCTGTCATTCCAGTGATAACTAGATATATGTTAAGCTTTTGGACTGCAAGTCTGCAAACATTTTTTCCCGTAAGCATACTGAAGGGTTATGAATGCAGCATTTGCAGGTTATACATCAATGGTAACAAAATATTAGAATTTTCATTTGGATTTTTTTCAGACTTTTTTCAACAAGCTTATTTTATTTTTTGCTGCCTGGACAGAATCATGCATTTTCCAGTAGAATGTATTCCTGGCATATCATGGTTGTATCTATCAAATTCTGGCATATCTCCCAGCATCCTACCTTTTGACATTCATTTGCTTCCTGAGCTTTTAGTCCAGTCATTAATTACATTTGGCCACTTAGTCAGTTACTTAGCTTTTTCAACCTTGTCCAATAATAGGAGAGGGATATACATTTTGAAAATAAAGATGTTTTTTTAAAAAATGGATCCTTGGCTGGTCTCTATTTCCTCTGTTTTCCACTTCACGGCCAAAGGAAGAATATAGAATTAGTTGAACTCAAACAGTGCATGTCTATGTTCAATTTGTTGCAACTTTCTCTTTTGAGCACTGGCAAGAAAAAAAAAGTCACTTTCATTTTATTTTAATAATTGAGGACATGCATTTGCATCAAACATGGCCATTTGTCAATGACCTCTAGAAGATGACTGCAACAGACACATACAGGACAAGATTTTTTCCACATGACAGCGCTGGACATCGGAACTTGTAGCAATAAATTTTGGTTCTTTTCCCCTGGTTCAGTTTAAATACATTTGCAAGGGCAGAACCCCATCTTTAGCCACAGCCTATGTTGAGAGCTCAGCTCTTGGGAAGTGAGGTGATTGTACAGAGGGAAATCTGGCACTTCGGTCTCCTCACCTGGCAGCAACAGCATGTTCAGCCTAATTGTGTTCAATGTGTCATTTCACACTTGTTCTCCACTCCGCCCTTCATTACCTGCATTGAGGTTTTCAGCTAACTCCAGAATAACCTGCAATGCATGATTCCCAAAAAAAATCCTGCAATAGTCAAGCATTTGAGCGTTGAAATGGTGACAGATGCAAAAGATATCTTGGGTGGTAGAGTGGAAAGGGACATCTCCTTTGGCCTCCTGAGAAACTAGGCATTGCACTATGACATCTCTTAGTTTCAATGAAATGATTAGTATTATTTCCTGCAGATTACTGATCCAACTGAGTCAAGCACAGTCATGGTGGCTCTGACAAATATGGACTCCCTTGGTGCTGTTGTTCCAGGAAAATTTAAATCTGCATCCTCTGTGATTTCTTAATACTGTAGCATGCATATGATTTGCTGACATTACACTGTTATCCTCACTAAAACCCTGTGGTATAAAAACTGAGGTTTGTGGTAACTTACATAGGCAATATCTGTGTCTCTGATAACAATGGGCTGCAAGTTCAGCACAATTTCTGCACAGTCTCACATATATTGATCACTACTGAAATCAACATAAGAGTATGGTTGTAAAATGCCATAAGCTTCTTTCCTGGCATTCCTTCTGAATTGACATTTTGTTCTCCTCATGTAAAAAGGGTGATTCCCAAGTGAAATGACACTGCATCATGTACTGAATTCTTAAAGATGGTCTAAAATCAAAGGACAGCACGGAGGAAACCAGTTGCATCAAATCCAAAACCTCGACAACATTGCATGCACAGGAGAGGGAAATTGGAGAACTTAATGTTAAGGCCTGCAGGCTACAGGCTGCTCAGGCAGAAGATGATGTGTTGCTCCTCCAAGTAGCGGTCTGATTCACTGTGGCAATGGAGGGGGTCGAGGATGGACATGTCAGAGAGGAAGTAGGAGGGGAAATTGAAATGTTTTTCAAATAACCTTTCCACTCATCCTGTGGCTCCTTTTCCAGCCCCATTTCCTCCCTTCCATTTCACCTCCCAACCCTTCCTTCCAGCTACCAACCAGATTCACCCCTGCCATCGACCAAGCAGGCCTCAACATAGTGAAGCTAGTGAGGACTATCTCCATAGCCCCAACCTCATCCTATGTCCAGCCCTTACTCTCCTCTCTGCCCCCTTGACCTGACCTTACCTGTTCATCTTCCTTCTCACCTATCTACTCCACTTGTTGCACTGACCTATCACAATAACTCCCTACCTGCATCCAACTATCGCTATCCCATCTACCTTTCCCCCAACCCCACCCCCTCCCTCTCTTTATTTCTGAGCTCCCTTCCCCCTGCCCAGGCCTGATGAAAGCTCTCGACCCGAAATGTCAACTTCTCCACTTCCTGATGCTGGCTGGCTTGCTGCATTCTTCCAGCCTCCTGTTTATCTATTTTGGATTCCAGCATCTGCAGTTTTTTTTTGTCTCTAACCTGTATTGGGAGTAAGACCTCCATACCTCATTCTCCTCATTCAGCTGCTCTGAGAAATTGGTTTTGGTGTATCCACTGCCTCTGATTCACAAGTACAGAGGCTGCATTTCTTTCTCTTGCAATTCTCCAATCTTTCACACACAGAATTGTCAACCTTCTCCACTATTGACCCACAGCTTGAAAATATCTCAACCATCTCAAGATGGTAGCAGAGTATCAATACAGTGGACAGGCTCCTAAGCCCAGGAGTCCAGGGCTCATCTGCTTCTACCTTTTTATTTCTTCTTTCATCTTTATTTTCTCTTGTGTTCTTCATCTCCTGACATTGTGGAAAGCATGGGTAGTGCTGGTAGGCTCCAGTGATCATGGTGCCCGGGAGTGAAGATTCCCGACTGCGAAAGGCCTAGAGCCTGAACTCAGGCAGTCAGTGAGTCATCATCTGCAGCAGTGGCAGTGCCCAGAAGAGGAATCCTGGCTGCAGTAGGCCCACAACGTTGAGTCAGGGACTGACTCCAGGGCCTTTTGCTATGGCAGTGGCTGAAGCGCAGACTCAGCAGAGGGGTAGGCAGTGGCAAGGAATTCTGACTGCAGGACCTTTCAAAAGCCCTGTTTGTAGATCCCTTGTTCAGAAGATTAGATTACTTAAAGTGTGGAAACAGGCCCTTCGGCCCAACAAGTCCACACCAACCCTCCGAAGAGCAACCCACCCAGACCCATTCCCCAACATTTACCCCTGACTAATGCACCTAACACTATGGGCAATTTAGCATGACCAATTCACCTAACCTGCACATCTTTGGACTGTGGGAGGAAACCGGAGCAAACCCACGCAGACACAGGGAGAATGTGCAAACTCCACACAGACAGTTGTGGGAATCGAACCCGGGTCCCTGGTGCTGAGGCAGCAGTACTAACCACTGTGCTACCCAAGATGAATGCTATTTATGTAATTTCTTGTTTATTTCTTTTGCCAGCATGGACTTGGGTGGAAGGACTGTAATTCTAATTTTTAAAATTCCTTTATTTTTCTATTACATTCCTATGATATTGTATTTTCCTAATTTATTCCAAAGAATCTGTACCTAGATACCGTTATACCTAAGATAGTGCCGTAAGTGACAGCTTACGTAAATGAGTACATGTGACATTAAATCTAATTCTAATTCTGATTCAGTCTCTCATTCCATCGGGGTGCCAGCAGCTAATGCTTGAGCCTGTAGATCCAAGGCAGCCAAATCCCCACCACCATTCTCTTCTGGTGCACAAATATCTACATTCCTAAACTGTTCACTATTTCCAGGCTCTTCATCTTGCCACCCGTATAACCCTGTTCATTCCCCAGATACACAGACTTTATGACAGTAAAATTGGGAATCTTTACACCTATACCCTTTGGTCCCCTAAATGTGTATGGTGTGAAGATGACACTTGCTCTCATCTATCAGTTTTAAATGCCAGATGTCATCCACACAATTTTGTTCTAAAAGGCAAACTATTTGATGTTAAAACAATTGCATCGTCCCTTTTTTATACAGATTTTAAAATGTTCCTGCACCTCAGTAATCTCACTTCTAGAACATCTTTCATGTTGACAACCTTCCTGTCCCAAGCAAACCTCTACTTCACACAGCCACAACCTGAATGAATTTCACCAGACACCAGCACAGTGATAGCAGCAACAGAATGCTGCCACATCCGGAAAAATGTGGTGTAGTGGTCTGTGCATGTTGATTTTGAGCAAGTTACTCGCCTGGAGCAATGAGATGCATTGTTCTTTAAAAATAAATAGGTTACAAAATTATAAACAACTTCTTTTCACTTTTGTAGCATCAGCACACCACACACACCCAAAAACACACACACACACCGGACAAAACGATAGTTGGATAGGAGGAACATTTGCTCTTTTTCAAAGCACAGAACACGTGTAGGAAAGGAGAGTCTGCCCCCAGTAGGCAGGTGCTTACTTTATATGCAAAAGGCATGGTTCAGTGAAGTCATCAACATCATGATAAAAACTGGGAGGCCCATGCTATCTTAAACTTATGATTGAAACCTAGTGGAAATAAACAAGTTATGACCTGCACAGAGACCAATAACATTTAAGGTACTTGAATATCCAGTGGCTAATTGGAAGAATCACATGACAAGAGTTCAAGTTTTTAGATTTTTATGACAACAAATTAAAAACAACACTGTCTAAACACTATTCTAGTACGGAGCTTACACACCACTAAAGGATTTAATTTTTGAACCCCTTAAATGGTTGTACTTTACATTGTCCGAGACATATTGTTACTTCCTACTACAGCACTCATTTCTCTGTTCTCAATGCCGTCCTTCATTTTGTATTTCCCATTGCAATAACTTCTAATACCTGAACTGACTATCCCAGTTATCCCAAGAGAATCTGGTCAAACTAAATTCCGTGAATCTGGCTTCACTTAAATCTTCACAAATTTGGTCATTTCAATTCAAACAGGAGCTTTCCACATGGGGGACAAGAGATTGGCTGCCTTTTTTTTGCTGTCTCTCCCAGAATCTTGCAAACCAACTGATGTGTGAAGATTAGAAATATCACAAACAAACCTTGGACGTGGATACAAATGGTTTTCTTTCTCCTTTTCTGCTTTCAAGACCTTTTTCCATGACAATGGATCGTATATCCAGGCAGAAATGCTCCTTAACTATTCTTGAACTCTCATCTCCAATTCCATTCTAACTTGGAATTAAAAAGAGAAATCGAGGTATAACTATATACAAAACCCAATACCTCCCTGTAACTTGAAAACTACCAGTACTTGAAAGCTGTCAGCACAACTGCCCTGGTCATTGTTTACAGATATGAATATCACACACTTGCTATTGTCCACTCCCCCTCCTCCCACCCCACTGGAGTAAAACTCCATGGCTCCTCTTTCACCTTTCATAATGACGACCACAAGCTTTTATGAGCAGAATTTGGAACAGTTCACGTGACCCCTTCATTTTTCCACCCAGAATGAAAGAGACAATCTGATAACATAACCATCTTACAAATTTCAAAATGTTTAACATCAGCATTGCAAGGGTTGCAGAAATCTTAAATTTAAACTGCTCAGGTTAAATGTATACTGTAGATATTGATCAAAGCATAATGGTACATTCCCACTTAAGGTTCAGTTTAACAAAAATGATAAAGAATAAAAATACAGCTGTGGTTAAGGGGCACAAATAGTTTAACAGCCCCATGACTTTGCCATGCTGCAGCACATGATCCATTTTACTCCAGGTAAAGATATGCGTGACAGACACCAGACGTTAAAGGTTGGTTAAAGACAGAGTTCAGGCATGTACTTTTCTGGTCACCACGTTATTCCAACTCACATCACAAAACTCCCATAAACCAACTGCTTGTTTCCCATGTGACACACACACACACACACACAATTATCCCAACATATAACCCTCACATGTTCTTTAGTTCCATTTGGTCTCTAGCATTCCTACTAGGCCATACTAAATGATGAATAGTGCACACACATAAAATATATAACGTAACAGCAGTTCAAGAAGACAACTCACCATCACCTTCTCAAGGACAATTAATAAATGCTGGCCTAACTAGAAAGAAACAAAATATTTGTATGACTTAGAAATGTATAAACACTTATGTATATAAACTGCATCATTGAGTAATTCAATACCATTATGGAACTAAACAATATTTTCATCTGTCTTAATATTTGCAATAAGATTTAGTATAATTTGGTTTAATCATACATATTAAATTTCACAAATACCCATGGTGTACAGATCTCCTTAATGTGTATTTTTAAGAAAGTCAGAGGTTTATCACATAGAAGTCATTTAGTTCCATCATGTTTCTCCCAACCTTTTGCTAACACAATCCAAGGACAGCCCAACAAGCCTACTCCACTCTCCATTGCCTTTCATTGCCTCAAAAATATATTCAATCTGCTCCAAAAGGTTCAATGACCATTGCAGATGACATAAAGCTGTGTGGGAGGATGAGCAATGAGTAGGATGTGGAGATGCTTCAGTGTGATTTGATCAAGTTGAATGAGTGGGCAAATGAATGGTAGATGAAGTATAATGTGGTTAAATGTGAAGCTACCCATGTTGGTGGCAAAAATAGGGAGGCAGATGATCTGAATGGCAATAGATCAGGAAAGAGGGATGTGCAACAAGTTCTGGGTATCCTTGTACAACACCTACTGAAAGTAAGGATGCCAATAGTGAAGAAGGCCAATGGTACTTTTGCTTTTGTAGCAAAAAGATTAGAGTTCAAGAGCAGGGATCTCTCACTGGAAATGTACAGGGTCTTGGTGAGCCCAAACCCAGAAAGTTTTGTGCAGTTTTGGTCTCCTTGTCTTGAGAAGGGTGTTCTGGTTATGGAGACAGTGTAATAATGATTCATCAAATTGATTCTGGGATAGCCAGGCCTGTGTGTGAAGACAGACCAGATTAATTGAGATGATATTAAGTGGAGTTTAGATCTTATAGAAACCTATAAAATTATAATTAGATTAGACAGGGTAAACACTGGATGTATGTTCTGGATGACTGACGAGTCCAGAACCATAAGGATACAGGGTTGGTCATTTTAGACTGAGATGCAGAGAAACTTCTTCACCCAGTGGTGAGACTGTGGAATTTTCAGGCACAGAAAGCTTTGAGATCAAAACATTGAATGTTTTCAAGCAGTTAGACTTAGTTCGTAGGGGTAAAGAGATCAAAGTACATAGGGAGAAAACGGAATAGGATACTGAGTTGAATGATCATCCATGATCAAACTGAATGGCAGAGTAGGCTCAAAAGGCTGAATGACCTACTTCTATTTTGTATATTTCTACGTCTCAAGAGTGGAAATACAAGCAATTTAACTGCGTAAAGTGATGTTTCCCAAGTTCTCTCCTCATTTAGTGCATGTTTTAAATGATTATGAAATTTAAAATTAGGGATGAAACTGGTTGTTGGCAATAGTATAATTTAGCAAGTCATGAATCATGAATACAGACAGGTTCCTGACAGTCTGTTTTGCCTTGACTCCAAAGACCAATATTAATCCCAGAATATAAAAAGCATTCAATTTTAAAACCTCAGTCCAGTCCTCTGTTGACCTCCTTTCCTGCAATGGAAATAATGACTACACTCTTTTATCATGATCTTGATGACTCTACACTCTGGTCTGGATCCGTTCAATGATGGCATTTTTGAAATTACACAAACTGCTCTAACTGGGATGGCATCAGTGACCTGAGCAGACATTTTCAAAGTTCCTGGCTCTTGTTTTAAAGCCATTTTTTGTCAGGTTTATGATTTCATTACAGAACAAAGCAAACTTGTCCCCGTGGGTTTAGACCACCATAATTCTTCAAACAGGATACTTGAAAGGGATCAACATAAATCCTTCAGGTTCCAGGATCAGCTACTGATCATTTGTAGTTGGTGAACTGAATTAACGAGAATATGAGTGACAGATTCTGATATAAAGCAGTGTTCTCACTGATTATATTAATAATTGAAGTTGGACGTGTGGAAGATAATTAGTTATTGGTTGACAATATTCAGCGGGGTGGAGAACCTTAATAACAACCATCAGCAGGCAGGAACAAATTGAGGAAATGGGAAAACCCACAATAAATAAACAAAGATATGTAAAAGGATTCTTTTTAGTGGTAAGAATGAGGGGGACACCAAAAATTAAATTCCAGAATTTTAATGAGACTACAGAAGCAGCAGAAGCCCATGCACAAATCACTGATGGCAGCAGTTGAAAAGGCTGTTTAAAAAAAATGTACACAGATCCGAGGTTTTATTAACTGAGACAGAAATTTTGTTTTTAGTTCATAGCATATTGACATCACTGGCTATCACAAATTATCCTCTAGAAGATATTGATGAGCTGCCTTCTCAAACCAGTGTAGTGAATGTGAAATTGGTACAACGGATGAATATTGGAGAAGTATAAGATTTTGACCATGTGACAAAGAAGGAACAGTGATACAATCTCAAGTCAGGATTGGGAAAAACTCAGAATCCCTACAGTGGAGAAAGGGATCACTCGGCCCATCGAATCCACACAGACCCTCTGAAGAGCATCCCACCTAGACTTAGCCCCCAACATTATTCCCATAACCCCACAATTATCATGGCCAATCCACCTAGCCTGCACATCCATGGACACTAAGGGCAAATTAACATGGTCAATCCTCCTAACCTGCACATCTTTGGACTGTGGAAACCAAAGCATCCAGAGGAAACCCACGAACACTTGGAGAGAACATGCACACTTCAACTGATAATCACTCAAGGCTGGAATCAAAACAGGGCCCCTGGCGCTACATTGCAGCAACGTTAACACTGAGCCACCATGCTGCCCTGATGGGAACTTGGGAAATATCACCACCTACAAAATCTCTTTCATTATCCTCTTGTCTTTCTCCTTCTAAAAGGTCAGGATTTGAAAATTTGGAAGGGGCCATTGAAGAAGCCATTGAGAGTCAATGTAGTGCATCTTCTAAGGGTGACACACTGCAGCCACAATGTACCAGTTGTGAAAGGGTTAACAAACAAAGGGAATGGATTCATTTGGTCATAACAGTTTGCAACAAAATCTGAGGGAAAGATTTTTAAAAATCGGTAAATGAATCAGAGGCAACATGAAACAAAATATTTTACACCACTTTTAATCTGAAAACCACTGCATGAGAGGTAATAAGAGTAGATTAATAACTTCTCAAAATAAAACTGAATAACTCTCTAAAAGGTGCAGAGCTATGAAAAGAGATCAAAGAAGTGAAACTAATTGGGTACCTGCTTTAAATAACTGGTCCAAGTATGATGGACCAAATGACCTCTTCTATCCTGTATCATTTTATGATTCTTTAATTGGTTAAACAGTTAGGCAGATATTTAACAAGTTATAACAAAAAAGACAGGTTGACTCTAGAGTAGGCAATGCAAGTGGTTTCTCATCCTGAACCTTCAAACTCAGGGCTCAGTTTGAATCTGGTTGAGATACAGCCACCAGTGGTTTGATTGTAAGGAGCCATCTTCAGGTTGTAACTAATTTTCAAGGATCAGAAGCCATAGTTGAAGGGTTAATGGACCATATTTTAATATGTTCCCACAGAAGAGTGCTGGAGAATATCTTCAGTCCACATATGTCAAGAGTGCTGGAATCCATTTCAATTAATGAGAATGGGGTCACTTGTGAGTGAAAACACTACAACAGTATCCAGCTCAAATATGTGGCAACAAAGATCAAAAGTACGTTTCTCAGGTAGCAAAGGAAGGGACAACAAAAGCGTAGTGAAGACAATTAATTTTTTTCCAAGATCTATTTCTGCAAGACTTGAGTCCTACCATGGAATCTCAGCTGGACTCACACCAGCACTCCCAGAAATATTTCCAGAGGGTTCCCTCATTCATTTGGAAGAGCTGCAAGATCCAAAAAGTGGAACTAGTTCAGCTGTAGGAAGGCCACAGGATCCTAATGGAAGTGGGATCCATCTCACGTTCCCATCAGCTTGTGTGCTTTTGCCAAAGGCCTCAGAGTCTAAGAAGCCATCTTACAAGAAAACACAAGGTTGGGCATTTTAGGAAATTAAAGTTTTCAGGGTGGTGGGCTAAAATAGGTGCAGTTTTGAAATTAGACACAAGACTCAATACTGGGGCAAATCAGCAACAGTTTCCCTCTGCATCTGGAGTACAATTTACTTGATCCAGATTGCATGACAAAAATTGGAAAAAGTATTCTATTTTTCATTCTCAACATCCACTCAAGGGGATAAAATTCTTTCCTGAAAATGGGGCGCATACGATATGCTAGCTGAACTGGACTGAAATGTGTTTAGTAGATCCACCAGTGAGTTATCAGGCAGAACATCTAAAAATAGTGGGCCAGACCACATTTCTCCCACCAACAGTATGCAAATTTACAATTATAGAAACGTCAGGAAATTCTCTCTGTCATGGTTGGTGGAAGAAGATAATCAAGATTTCCTTAGAGTTGATCCATCTTATTGACTTTCACCCAGAAAGTGACTGCCCCTTTCAGAATGATCACTAAATGTGGACAGTGACATACAATGCTTAAAAATCAATGTAAATGAACCAGCAGTCAATTCCTGTACAACTACATATGCTCATGTAAAAAGCAAAATAATATTTTAGCAGGGCGTCTTTTGGCCGTAGTTGATCTGTTCTATTATTAATTTATAATATTGCTCCAGTCATTACTAATTTATAATATTGTTCCCATCAAAAGCACATTTTAACTGGACAAATGCAGCATTGATGCCTGTATTGATCTATTATTGATTATGCTGGATTAATACAGTAGTCTCATCAGAAAGTAATGTTTGCTTGAATTGCAAAAAAATAAACAAAAGCATAAGTTTTTTTTTAAAAAGGGGTGGAAATTCTCAGTGTAATCCATCAAAGCAGACTAGGAAATCTGAGTGAAAACAGACTCCTACCTTCGTAGCAAGCTGAGACACAGAACTTGTAGACTCTTCTGGAAGCAAAGGGTCCTTGCTCTGAAACAAGTCATGAAACAGACATTCCAAATATGTTACTGCCCAGATAGAAGGCAATGCAATCTCATGAGAACTTAAAATCCTCTGAACTCAGCCCTTAAATGGCAATGCGGTATAGCGCCAAACATATGAAACCTTTATTCTATTTTGATACATTTTATTCTTCTGTTAATTCATTTTGAAGTGAACCGTTGAGGCAAGGTGAAAGTAACAATGTTATCATGAGCGTGTACGGTATATGAAAGATGATCGCCTGAGATGGGTCAGGAGCCCTCAGGAAACTGGCGTTTAAAACCAAAACCTTCGCGCATTGTAGCATACGTGAGAAAGAAAGAAACATTTCTCGAATTCCTGCCCGTTTCAGATGTATTCCCCTCCCCCTGTAGCCAGCTCTAGTTCCCCTCCCCAATCCCAAACGAGAGAGTGGGGACGGTGAAAACTGCAGTGGGCGCCCTCGGCCGGTTCACTGGGAGGTGCGCTGAAGCAGTCTCGCCTGCACCAGCCACATCGCAGCCAGGCGAGTGAAGCTTATCCCCGGGGTGAACACACCAGAACCATCCCAGCCTGAAAAAAAAACAGTCCAATGGCTGTGACCCGCGCTCAATTCGGCCTAAAAAAAAGAAATCCGCCATCCCTTATTGTCATTAACGAAACGTCATTAAAGCATACTGCCAGCGGAAGGCCAGGTTGTATAAAGTTTAAGGGACATTTACAGACAGCGTAAACCCCTTTTCCGTCAGACATAACGGACTGGGGAGTCTTGTGTGTGCGAGAGAAACCTCAGCGAGTGCAGGAAAGCATCAGGACTCTTCTTACAGCGACTAAAATATAAGATATCTGGTCAGAATAAATGGGGATCGTACCTTCGACACTTCCTGTGGCTTGTCATCCTCCGAGTCAGAATCTTTTAGTCCTTTATGCTTATTTCTCCACATTCTTCAGTCTGCTTGTGCGCAAAATGTTGAAGATTTTGGTTTATTTTTGTCTTTACTTTGCTCTCCTGCCTTCCCTTTCTGACTCTCTCTCTCTCTCTCTCTCTCCCCGCCAAACGCCGAAGGCTACATCGAGTTGAAACTCCTGAACACTGCAGGAGGCCAGCAGCAACACACAGCGAGAGAACAACGCAAACCTCAGCTGAAGCCTGTCCAGCAGAACCACGGTCTAATCTGTTCACATGGTTAACGGCTGACAGTGCTCAGGAGGATTAGTCTGACCAATCGCCAAGGAACAGTTTTGCTTCCCCGGCCTAATAAGAAGGAAAGATCAAAAGGCTAACTAACGCTTACACCCCCCAAAAAATTCTTCCCCTCCCCCCCCCCTCACCTGTTTGACCGACACATTCAAAATCCACACACACAAAAATCTTAGTACTGTACTGGAGGAGGTGGGGTCATTTATTACCTCTGTTGTTGCCATGGGACACACAGCACTCTTTTTCCCATTGCTTGAGAGTTTTGATCAAATGCAAAAGAGGATTTTTCTTTCTCAAAAGTGCCAGTGCTATCGCAAACTGACCACTTTAATCTTTACTGTACTTCAAGAAGCACAGTTGCATGCAGACAATGTGATATGGGGCATTTGCCCTCGCAATTCCAACTTAACGCATGCATCTCTCCTGATGGTGAACTTGTACATTGAAATCTGAAAATTTGCATTAATTTACTCAAGCATGAAAGCCGGAACAATTTGTACTGACCTTACAGGTTGAGTCGACGTTTTTTTGTGCAGCAAAATGCGCAGACCAGAGTTCATCCGTAAAACTTGTTTTGATAGCCTGTGTTGCCAGGAAGGGGCAGGAAGGGGTGTATTGAAGGGTGGTGGGGGGTTAGGGGTGGAGTGGGGTTGCTATAGAGACTTAGGCTTAATCTTGATCATTTCCACAACGGCCCTGTAGAAAATAGGTTAAGTATACAGTTAGCAGCTTCAGGATATCCGAACAGGATGAAGATAAGATCAGAGAACTATGGAGACAGATTCAGATGATCGGAATCTACCTTTTACTCAAAAGAAAGTGTGGAGTGAAGGGGTCTTGTTTTAACAAAACATAGCGTCAGTTAAACTCCCCACCCATAAAACACAAGCACCGTAAACATTACAGCGTCCGATTTGCACTTATTGTGACCCACACGCTAAAACTTTATTTAAAAAACAGATTGACCGTACATGTAAAGTAAACCTGTCCACGCCAAGAAAAGATTTATTTACGAACAATTTGATTATAGATAGATTTTGGGATTTTTTTTCTCTTTGTGAAGTTTATCTTTGCCACGCAAGAGTTAAACTCCCTTTGATGTGACCAAATCCGGTCTGGAGAGGGGTTACGGGACCCGAAACGTTAATTTTGATTTTCTCCACAGATGCTGCCCGACCTGCTGAGCTTTTCCAGCAATTTCTGTTTTTTGCTTCTGATTTACAGCATCTGCAGTTCTTTCGGAGTACTTTTCTGTGACAAAATTGTTTACCACTGGCAAAGTGAACGAATCAGTCAACTGAGCAATATTTACGTTTTAAATAAAGGTATTTTCACTTTCACTTCAATTTTAATATTTATTTATAAAGTCAATGCAATCCACTGAAAAATGCTGCCTTAACTTATACCCCAAGTTGGTTAACCAGAATATTTATTTTGGACAGTTGTTGGAACTGTTGTCAATCATCTAAGACAGATTCCCGATTCTCTGGGAAGATTCCACGATTTATTTTTCTTCAGAAGTAAAAATCCAAGTATCACGTCAGTTTCTGCTCTGCTTGCCTGGAATTTCTGGAGCTGACCGTTTGCCTCAGTCCAGTCTTTTTAAAGTCTGTCAAAAGCTTTTGCATCCGAATCGATCTAAATACTGGTGGTGATACTATCCAATATCCAACCAATAACCACAGAGTCCTACATCTTCCTATGTTTCCAGCGTCACTACCTTATGTTAACATTCCTTCTCTCAATCACACTGGGAAATGTCCATTAATTATATTTTCAGCTCCTTTAGCATTGATACATTTTTGCTTCAGGCAGCAGACCTTTCCCTTTAGATGTGTGTACTTTACTAATTCAAGCTTCACTAAGCTGCTTGGACAAATGGACATTCTGGAACTACAATCTGCTCTGGGGTGAATTGCGATACTCCCAACCTGAACATCAGGATGTTGCCAATGCCAGTTGAAATCTGACAATATTGGGCACAGTTCTCAATGGCAGGGAGTAGTGAATCTATGGAATTCATTGCCGCAGAAAGCTGTGGAGGCCAGGTTGTTGAGTATTTTTAAGACTGAGATAGATAGGTTTTTGAGTATCAAGGGGATCAAGGGTTACAGGGAGAAAGCAGTAGAATGGGGTTGAGAAGCTGATCAGCCATGATTGAATGGCAGAGCAGATATGATGGACTGATTGGCCTAATTTCTGCTCCTTTGTCTTACGGTCAATACATGTTTATTTCCAGTTAAATATTCAAAACTGTTGTCTCTAGTTTCTGTCAAAAACTCTATTCCTGAAATTGGAAATATCACAGTGGCACAATAGTTAACCTGAAATGGGACTTTCTTAACAAGTCCAGCATATAATAGTGGCAACAGTGATTAAGAATCTTTAATAAGTATTGAACAAAATCCCTAACCCCAGCTATATGAAGGTAAAATTTGGAGTAATCACTTTAAGCCATCAACGTACTTTTGGAATCATTGAATCCCTACAGTGTGGAAACAGGCCATTTGGCCCAACAAGCCCATATCAAGTCTCCAAAGACTTCCCCATCCCAGTAACCCTGCATTTCCCATGGCCAATCCACCTAACCTACACATCCCTGGACACTATGGGAATTTAGCATGACCAATTCACCTAACTTGCACATCTTTGGACCCTGGAAGGAAACCACGCAGGCACAAGGGAGAACATGCAAACTCCACACAGACAGTCGACCAAGGCTGGAATTTAACCTGCGCCCCTGGTGCTGGTGCTGGTGGCTCAGTAGTTAGCATTGTGCTGCCCCAGATCAAGTTATTGCCTGTTTTCATCACTGTGGCTGTTAACTTGTTTTACTAAATATATTAGTCAATGCTCACAACTGTTTCCCTCAACAAACATTAGTTTGGTTTGGGATTATGGTCAGCATTGACTGGCCGGACTGAAGGGTGTATTACCATGCTGTATGACTCTATGACTCTATAACATTACAAAAGATCACATACGTCTGTGGCTGCTTCCCATGCAAATTTTATATTAAAACAATGACAACAATTCCAGATTTTCCTCATTTGCTGTAAAGTGCCTTGTGCTGTCAGGTGGTCAAGGAAGGCATTGTATAAATGCAAATCTTTCTTTTTTGCTTTACAACGAGAGAATTATAGAGTTGAAGACTCAAGGAACATAAGATACTACTATTAATGGTGATGCAATGCAAATTAGGGATGGACAAGTGACTCCAGTTTTAACAAAACACACCAGAAAGTTGTCAGACTAGGGCAATATACCAAAATAGGAAGGGACGGATCATGGCAGTGTTGGATTAATAATATTAAAATCAAAAGCCAATGAATGTCAGTAAGCACAGGAGTAATAGGTAAATGAGATATGATGCAAGTTAGAATGATCTCAAATTTATGAAGGGGAAAGGTGTAATAGAGGCCAGTTAAGCCAGATAGAGCATTAGAATAATCAGTCCTGGAGGTAACAAAGGTATAAAAGAGAGTTTCAGCAGCATAAAAGCTGAGACAGGGATGGAAATGAAATACTATGGAGATGGAAGGAGCTGTTCTTGGTGATGGAGACACAGTGTTGGAAACCAAGCTTGGAGTCAAAGCTCTGGTTAGGCCCCATTTGGAGTACTGTGTCCAGTTTTGGTCCCCACACCTCAGGAAGGACATACTGGCACTGGAATGAGTCCAGCGGAGATTCACACGGATGATCTCTGGAATGGTAGGTCTAACATATGAGGAACGGCTGAGGATCCTGGGATTGTATTCATTGGAGTTTAGAAGATTAAGGGGAGACTTAACAGAGATGTACAAGATAATACATGGCTTGGAAAGGGTGGATGCTAGGAAATTTTTTCCGTTAGGTAAGGAGACTAGGACCCGTGGACGCAGCCTTAGAATTAGAGGGGGTCAATTCAGAATAGAAATGCGGAGACATTTCTTCAGCCAGAGAGTGGTGGGCCTGTGGAATTCATTGCCGCAGAGTGCAGTGGAGGCCGGGACGCTAAATGTCTTCAAGGCAGAGATTGATAGATTCTTGTTGTCTCGGGGAATTAAGGGCTACAGGGAGAATGCGGGTAAGTGGAGTTGAAGTGCCCAGCAGCCATGATTGAATGGCGGAGCGGACTCGATGGGCCGAATGGCCTTAGTTCCACTCCTATGTCTTATGGTCTTATGGTCTTATAATAAGAAGGCTGTCAAGATTACAGTGGGCTGGAAATGCACAGCAGGTCAGACAGCATCCAAGGAGCACGAAAATCAACATTTTGGGCAGAAGCCCTTCATAATAAGAAGGCTGTAAATAGTCTAGTTCAGCCACAGAGGGAAATGGAGTTCCTCACTTGCAGAAGTAATTTTAAGAGAATGGCTTCCATCTTCCTATTATTTACCTGCCATTCGAGTTTTGGAAGATGGCCCTGGCAGACATCATGGAAATAAAAGAATGAAGGGGGGCAAGGGTGGATCATTGTGGAACTCCAGTGCTAACAGTGTGGGAGTAGGAAGAGAAGCCATGATTGGGAATTCTCTGCCTATGACTTGGGGATACGATTTGAATCAGGAGAATACAGTTCCACCCTCCCAGCTGGATAATGGATGAAAGACATTAGAGGAGGTTGGAATGGTCAACAACACCAGAGACTGTGGATAGGTCAAGAAGGACAAACATTGATAGTTTATTACTTATATAGGATGTCAATTGGTATAGCAGTGCATTAGCCTGATGCATTGGCTTCAAACATGAGGTTCCAAGGAGGATGGGTGCAGATGAGAATGACATGTTCAAGGAATTTGCAGAGGAACAGGAAGATTACAGATGGGGCAGTAATTTGGGAGATCAAAGAGATCAAGGGTTCCTGAGGTGTCAGTGATGACAGCAGACCTTAAATGCAAGAAGACTGTATCTGACGAGAGGGAATGCTTAATAATATCAGTTTAAAGAGGGGCCAATCAACAAGAAATGGTAGTCCACAATTTCTTGAGAATATGGACAAGGGGGCAGGCGTGGATCTCTTTGGCAGGTTAAATTTGCAATTGGCAAGAGAGGGGTTAGGAGAGAAAGAAACAAATTTGTGACTAGGCTAGGGACAAGCTCAGAAAATAATACATTTGCTGGGCTGCAGGAGGGAGGGAAATGGCAGAAGGAGCTGAATGGTCTGACTCAATTTAATGAAAAAGCCCATGAACTTCTCAATTGTTGTTGAAGGAGAATTTGGAGAGGCTGGAGGGCGATAGTTTAAATGCCAAATTGTGGTGCAAGGAATTAGCCAGGAAAGCCAGGAATTAACTTGGTACTCGAGGATGATAAACATAAACAGGGTAAACATAGTAAACATACTTGGCAAGATAAAAGCTAGCATTTTGTAGTATAGCCAGATCACTTGAATAGACAAACTGATGGACTGTCATAAACAATTAAGTCCCCTTGAAGTGGTACTCTATCATCGTGAGGGAGTCAACATTTTATATTATATATTGAGGCAAGGATATGATTGAGCAGATCAGTAGTCACAAGAAACCTGCCAAAGGAAGTGTACTGACATTTTCCACACGAATAGACTTTGAAAAAGTACACAGAATGGACAGGATATAGCTCTGCAAGCTTTCCATCAGAAACTAGCTGGGCTTCCACCAGTTCAGTGTGCAAGTTGTTTGCCAACCCAGACAGCAAGTTCTCTGCCATTTCTTGAGGATAGCCATAATGCTTCCACAATGTGACAGTCCTCAATAGTTCCTTTGTCCCCTTTAGATGCTAGGCTGATTTTCAAGGGATAAAAGGAATGCCCTCACCAATTGATTCATGTCTTTGATCAGGAACAGAGGCACAGACCATGTGCCTTGATATAATGAGAACTATGCAAGTATTCTCCTGTATGCATGTTTAGAAGACTCAAACCTACAAGTTAAAAGCTGTGCAGTGCCAGTCTTGGAATACAGTGGACCAAATCTTCTGCTTCTGTTGTTGGTGAACTTGCAGATGGGAAGGATATGTGATTAGGTACAATGGTGTTGTACCTGAGCCCTACTGTCTTCTTGTCTTCACCAGGGGTTAAATTTTGGGATGGAATACCCATCCTTTCCTGTTGGAAAGTCAACCTTTCAAACAACATAGGTCCTTGTCTGGCCAGTTAATGATGTCATCTTTGCCTCATCATGCTGCCACTGACCTGATGCCTCATAGCGACAGACTTGTTGCTTCTGGAGGAAACAGTAGGGGTGGCTGTTGGGATCGGTCACCCAGTACCTAATCAAGAGACTGAACATCAAGAAGGAGGATGTCCTGCTGAGAGCTACTGCTCTGTACGTGCTGCTGAATCCCCAGACTTCCTCTCCCAGCAACACCTACCCCACAAACAACCCCCTACATTATTTACCTGGAGTCTGGGACTTCAAGACCTCCATTCTGGCGGCAGCCATGGTCACCCAAGTAACACTGCTGAGCAAAAAGGTTGCTAGCCTCTGTTTGCCTAGCGTCTCTCAGTAGATGAGATTTCTGCCCCGGGCTCTCTTTCCTAGGGGCAAGTCCGTCAATGGCCTCACCACTGTCTGCTTGGTTGTGGCCTGACAAAGCTCTCTAAAATGAGACAGCGTGACTCTGTCCAGCTAGCAGTCATGGGCCTGATGCCACAACAGCGTTGAATATTTTTAAGGCAGAGATAGATAGATTCTTGACTAACAAGTAAGTTAGAGTTTGACAAATTTCTAAATACCAGTGTGATGAGGGGATGTGAGGAAGATGCAGTAATAGGCATTGAATTGGAAGATTACCTATGATTGTATTGAATGGTGGGGTAGGCTCAAGGGGTTACAGACACAGCTACACCCCAGCCCAGCGTTTCTGGCAAGCAAGAAGCAGGTAGTGGGCTGAGCCCCATTCTTTTTCTCTCTCCCTTTTTAGTCTGTTTTTCTTGTTTTTTTTAATCTTCCTGACATTGCAGGGAGGCTGGAGCAGTGACAGCGGGGCCTCCTGGCTTTGTAGTCCCAACATGTGGACTCCTGGAATAGTGGTAGTGATGGCTGAGTGGGGATTCCTGGCTTCATAGGCCCAGAGCATGGTGTCTTGGTAACGGTGGCAGCTACGGGTCATTGACTGCAGCGGTGGCCGTGCAAGGACCGGGGACCTTGCAGAAGTCCTGGAGCTGTGTTTGAGATCCGGGCCAATAAAGATGAACTCTATTTAACTGCTTTCTTTTATTCTTCTTATATCTCAAAATGCCACTAGATTGTGGTGACAGAACACTTTTTCACTATAACTCCCTAGATACAAGCAACAATAAATAAATCATTCAGTCATCATTCATTCAATGTTTTTAACAAGATTATATCCGGTTTCTGCAATTATATGGTTGAGTAAAACATCCTGTTTATGAACAGCATTCCCTCTAATTATTTTTTCTCTTGTATAAGTTTCTGAGGTGTCTGCATATCTCCTCTTCTCATCCCCTTCTTGCCAGTGGTCAGTGTGTGTCTCTGTACCTGAATTTAGGGTTGGATTTTAATAGCATGGTTAAATATTGCATGGACAAATGAGTAACTTATGAAAATGGCTACAATTTCAAATACATCATTTTTTAAAAGTTCATTCACAGGATGTGGAGGTTGCTAGCTCAGCTAACATTTATTACTCTGGGGAAGGATTTCATATGGATGAAGGAAAGAAAGAGAAAATGGTTAAAAACCTTGCACAACCTGTCTTCCAAATTCACTAAATACCATGGCCCTGACTATCCACTGCTCCTGATGGCTATATCCTACTGTTCAAATGGTGATAGCACTTGGATGAAGCATGGCCCTAGCTCTGTGTTTCCTGCCCCTTGTTATTATGTGCAACTCTATGCTGCAAAAAAAAAGCATTGAATCAATGTTAGAGTAGTGGGAGGTTTGAAATTGTGAAATTAGAGGTGAAATTGTGTTGTTACTGCTACACAACGGGGAACCAGATATCTGGATTCTGCTGAGATAGTCAGGATTTTTATTAAGTGCCCTGGTGTCTCAACAACTTCCTACAACTAGTTCAGATTGCCTGATCATCACCTTTTCCAGTTTTGTAAAATATAAAGTGGGCTTAGGGGAGGAAATTTGTTTGAAAGTTCATCCTTCTTTCAGTAAAAATATGTTACATTAAATTGCATGGTCTGTAGCAGACACATAGCCTCAACACCCTTTAATAACTTAAAAGGAGACTATCCTTTTGGTGCTATTGACAGAGAATCCCTAAAGTGTGGAAGCAGGCCATTCAGCCCATTGAGTTTACACCAACCCTCTAAAGAGCATCCCACTCACACCCCTACTCTATCCCAGTAGCCCACATTTACCTTGGCTAACCCACGTGGTCTGCATATCCCTGGATACTGTAGGACAGCTAATCCACTTAATCCGCACATCTTTTAGGCTCTGGGACGAAACCAGAGCACCTAGAGAAAACCCAAGCAAACACGGGGAGAATGTGCAAACTCCGCACGGTCACTTCAGGGCGGAATTGAACCCAGGTCCTTGGTACTGTGAGGCAGCAGTGCTAAACACTGAACCAGCATATTGCCTCACGCTGAAAGCTGTATTGCTAATGACACCTGATAAATAATTAGCAGAATAGCATTATCAATTCAAACTGGACATATTCCAATAAACAGCATCACATGAGTTCTAATGTCAACTGCTCGCTACCCAGATTCTTGCTCTTGGTCACTCAACATGTCAATTATCACAGAGCCCCCATTCTCATGGCTTTCTAATACATCCTGGGTTTGGCTATTGAAAATCCATTCATCCTCAGGAGCAAATCTAGACTCCTGATAGGAACAGAAGGAGATACAGGGAAGTGTGTTACAGCGATTGCGGGAGATTGTTGGTAATCAGGAAGTGTATTGAGTTCTTGGTTAATGTAAAGCTCCTCAAAGAGTAATGATCAGTATGAATTTGGAGTCTTACATTAGCTTTCCTTCTGAGATTTTTGTACTTTTCTGGCATTGTATCTGCCTCTCGAAGTAATACTACTTGTCCTGATCTGGTCACTTAAATTATGTAGGATATCTGGAAATATTTGGCTGCCTTGTAGTGTGTCCTTTCTCCTGTTCAGCTCCTCTATCAAAACCTCCAAAGAAATGGTCAAAATCTAGGGTTCCTTGTAGCTTCTCTTGCATCTGCTAGATACTTATCTTAAGCCAACTGCACTTCCCCTTTAAGAAGTGCAGGCTGCCTTTAAATCACAATATGCAAAATCAGTTATTGACAACTTGCATGATACTGGGTGTTTTCTTTGCAATCACATGGTCAGGCAACACTTTGATTGCAATAACAGGCAACATCCATTCTAAGCACAATAACATCCTGAATGTCTTTGATCAATACTTAGAATGGAAGGATGTTTTGATGGTTAAGAAAATATTTGTAACAGAAACAGAAGGGTCACCACACACCTTCAGGTTGCAACTTCCATCCCACATCTCTATTCCCCTACTTTTGCTTTTTCGCCAGTTGTCTTTCCCTGTTCTTTCCTTGGGACCATCAATTCTCCTTGTAATTGATGAAAAGGTGGGGTATTGAGATCTATTTACTATTTCTAATTTATCCTGTCATGTTTTGTCTGATTTCAATGAAGGAAAGATGCAAGGACCAAATCAACTTTCGTAATGTTGAAGTGTAGTCAAACCTGCCTATCTGCATGCAGGCAGTAAAGGGTGTTGATAGCTTAGCACATTCAGTTATAGCAGTCCGTGTGAAAATTTTTATTCTAATTGCATGTAAGCATTTAAGAGAAGGAATACTTGCACATGAAAGCTACAGATATAAAGATGGCAATTGATGTTAATGGTAAGGTCTCTTAGCATTATAGCACAGTGAGGGGAAGATCTAGTTACAGTATTGAATTCTTTAAATATATGATTAATTCCTCTTACCTTGCTTGACCTGGTTTAGTCATTTTCTTAAATGACTTTGTCTAATGTTGGATCTTAGAATTAGCATTCACTACTCTGGCAACCTGCTTCCATTTTTCTGTTATTGCTTTCCTTGGGGGCCTCTGTCAATCAATCCAAAATAATGCCTTATTCTGGATTTAGTACAGTAACAGTCCTGCTTGACATTTTCCCAGCCATCTCCACCATTTTTCTGAACTAAACATGAATTCATTTGGCTACAGGTAGATTGTGGCTATGTGGTGGGAGTTAGATTGAAGAGGGCTGATCATGGGTGGCCATTGGCATACTTATATGATTTGTTCTGTGATGCAATTATAAGTGGAAGGTTATATATCACATTTTCCATTACTGACACCATAGCAATACCACACAAGGGCTATAAGCATGTTGCTAGCAACCAGAAAAGTGATGGTTTACAGAAGAGGATTAGTATGTTAAAATACTTCTTTAAAGGACTGCAATCAATCACTGAATTAAAAACTGCACACTATCTGCCACAATAGTTTATTATCACTGGTTAAAAACTGGCATCTTTGCAGCTTTTCCACTGGTAGCCGGTCTTTCCCTGCTCATGGGAGCATTTCTAATGACAGGCACTTCCAATGTTTGGGACACACCCAGGACGGCCAAGTTAAAGTGACCTTGAAAACAATGTCAAGCTAAATTCTCCTGCAGTTGACAAAAATGCAAGTTAGTGAATTTGGACTGATTTGTGCTTTCTAAAAATAAAATGGCTGAATTAATGGGCAATCTTTAGTCTTAATATAATTTGAATCACTTACTACTCTGACAGGTCAATCAGCCTTAGATAAATACTGCTTTGGTAAAATGTTGAAGAAGGTTCATGGTTTAACTTTTGCAATTGATTCGTTCCACTCCCTCTGATGCAGCAGTTTGTTTGGTGGGTTATTAAAACTCACCTCCCATGGTGTGTTGCTGGCTCAAGATTCAATATTTTTGCAGTTTTGATGCTTTGGAATTGATGAAACATTGAGATCTATTCTGACAGTAATAAAGATGCCATAGCAGCAGCTAAATACTGTAACTCTAGTAGCAATAGATACAATTACTTGTACGTCCTAAGTATACCTTTGAAAGAATGTTTTATATGGCTAATAATTGGGTCATTCATGGAGTTCCAGCCAATGCCACAGGGTGCTTTGAAAAGAGATGAAGTTGGATAGACACTCGACATTGCTTTCTGACCTTCCCCATTTCAGTCCATAGACATTATGAAAGGTTGTTGTCTCTGTATTGAATAAAAATGAATAAATAATTAGCGTCAGTGATACTTCTTTCCCATATCAAGCTGACACAAATGCAATCCCCGCCATCAACTTACAATTACATCATCTTGTACTAGAGAATCCAGATAACTGAATCTTCCCATTAAGTGGTTACATCTAAGGGTGATCCTCATGCTAATTTAGCAAAAATTAAGTAAGATTTCAGTGAGGCATTGCAACTAACCTCACATCTTTAGTTTGGGAAAGATGGCGGTGATTACGCTGGTGCTCCTGCTTCTGATTATTGCAAGTGTCCCAACTGCAAAATGCACATCGATAGATATCAGTCGAGATAGACATGGCTATAATGTCATCCAGAAGCAAATAGTCTGGCATGATGCCGGAGGGCTGTTGTTGCTAATGGAGTTGTGTCCCAGCATTCATCCTGGACTCTACAAAAGGAAACAAGGAAGGCGAGGAAGTCACATTACAAGCTAAAAAAAATTCTTCCAGGAATTTGTTAACTGGCTTAGTTTCATTTTATAATGTGTTGATCGTGGAATTTGCCTTATATTGTACTGAAACTGTTATGTTTCTGTCCTCTAATTCTGCCTGAGCCCCATTATAGCTGTCATGTTTCCCACATTTTAATTAACACTTAGAGTAAGGTCACAGCATTGTATTGGTATATTAGATGCAAATTATTGAAGACATATTACGTATATACTTTGGCACTTATGTATTTTCTTTCATCACACACTGAAATAAGCTGTTATACTGAAGAAAAGCACAATAAATCATTTGAATGCAATTTTTTTCACTTACAGATTAGCCTTAAGCCTTTAAAGCACCAAACGGTGCACAGAAAACTTGGAATTTTAGTTACTTTTAGATTGTACAAGCAGGTTTTGTTAAAAAGAAGTCCATGCACTTTGGTTTAGTAAATGGGCAGTTTTGATGTGAATACAGCAAACTAAACAAAGGATTCTGGTGATTGATCATTACTTTCTGTGAGTTTTTATTTATCTTGTTTCCATTTGTGGAAAAATGGCTAATGCTGAGTCAACATGAGCTAACTGTGCAGGTGAAGAACCTATCAGCTTTGAATAACAATAGAGATGTTCCATTTCCTTACAGGTGAAATTGGGTTGCTACGAGCATTTTGCGTCACACAATTAAGTCCCAGAAATCGCAAAATAAATCAGATAAGGCTTCTGCTTCTCACCATTATCAAATAGAAAGTGGTTAGCACTGAGCTGATCTATCTCATCTAACTTCTTTCACAGTAAGGTAACTAAAAGTAAAAAAAACATTTAACCCTCCCTGATAGTAGGAGATTGTGGCCATTTGTGGTGCTACATCACAAACACACATGCAATCAGTTCATTTTATAGATCAGAGAAGCCCTATAGTCTGGAAACAGGCCCTTTGGCCCCGCAAGTCCACACCAACTCTCCGAAGAGTAACCCACCCAGACCCATTCCCCCGCCTTATTAGTCTACGTTTACCCCCAACGAATGCACCTAACCTACCCTGAATACTATGGGCAATTTAAAACGAGCAATTCACCTAACCTGCACATCTTTGGATTGTGGGAGGGAACCGGAGCAGCCGGAGAAAACACATGCAGACATGGGAAGAATGTGCAAACTCCACACAGACAGTCGTCTGAGGCTTGAATCGAGCCCAGGTCCCTGATGCTGTGAGGCAGCAGTGCTAACCAATGGGCCACTGTGCCATTAATTCCCAATAGAACAGCAAGTCAAGCTGAGAATTTCAACAGTGCAACATTGACAGAAAACAATGAAAGGTGTTAATTATTTGAACAATCAAAATAGCTAAAATGAGTATGCATACGCTTCCCAAGTTGGAGTGAAAGAATAAAAATAGATTTTCCATTCACAGATAGTGGACATATGAAACAAATTTCAGAAGAGGATGCTGGAGGAGTTGAATTGGGTTGATTGACATCTGAAAAAGATAATTGAACCATCAACTTTTGATAGGCTTATGTATTAGATGTGGGTTTAGTCTTTATATAAATCAATGTATTTTTTTCAAGGATGGCAAAGGAGAGAACTGACACCACAATTTTCAAAGGCTCCATTCTATGCTTGGGACAGGTCGGGTTCAGAAAATTGGTAGTTTTATCTCATTACATTTTACTGTATGAATTATGTGATTACACTTGCTGGTCCTCCATTTTTATCTTTAGTTATCAATTGTTTGCTTCACTGTTGTTGTTTGCTGCTAGTTGTGAATGAAGAGTCATGTATTCCTTCAGAGTTTATGATTGCTCTGAATTTTTTTTAATTCAATCATCAGAATGAAATGTGGGCATTGCAGACTGGCCGACATTTACTGTCTGACTCTATCTGCCCCTGAGAAGGTGATTGTGAGCTGCTGTATTAAACCGCAGCAGTCCATGTGCTTAGGTAGATCTACAATGCCTTTAGAGAGAGATTTCCAGGATTTTAACCCAGTGACAATGAAGAGACGATGATATATTTCCAAGTCAAGATGGGTAGAGGTTGGGCAGTGAACTTGTATCTGTTGCTCTTGTCCATCTAGATGAAAGTGGTCATGGTTTTGGAAGGTACTTCCTAAGGATTTTCGGTGAAATTCTGCAAAGCATTTTGTAGATAGTACACACTGTTGTTACTGAGAATTGCTGGTGGAGGGAGTGAATTTGTTTTATTCACTCAGGGGATGTGAGTGCCTCTGGCGAGGTCAGCATTTATTGCCCATGCCTAATTGCCCAGAGGGCAGTTAAGAGTCATCCACATTGCAATGGGTCTGGAGTCACGTCGAGGTCAGACCAGATAAGAGTGACAGATTTCGTTCCTTAAAGGAAAACAGATGGAGTTTTTCTGACAGTTGACAATGGCATCATGGTCATCATTAGACCCTTAATTCTAGATTCATTATTGAATTCAAGTTCCACCATCTGCCATGGTGGGATTTGAACCTGGGTCTCTGGAAATTTGCTGAGTTTCTGGATTAATAGTCTAGTGATAATAATACTAGGTCATTACCTCCCCACTAGATGTTTTGTGGATGTTCTGTCAATCAAGCAGGTAGCTGTGTCTGGGATGGTGTCAAGCTTATTGAGTACTATTGGACCTGGCCCAACCAGACAAATGGGGAGTATTCTATCACATTCCTGACTTGTACTTTATAGATGGTGGACAGGATTTGGGGATTCAGGAGTGAGTTACTCACCGCAGTATTCATTAAATCACAGAATCTCCACTTCGCAGAAAAAGGGCATTTGGCCCCTTGAGTCTGCACCAATCCTCCGGGGAGCATCCTTCCAGACCCACTACCCCACCTCTATAACTGTGTTTGGGGATTTTTACCACAGCTAACCAAACTCACCTGCACATCTCTAAACACTATGGGGAAAATTTTGTTTAACATGGCCAACTCACTTAACTTGCACCTCTTTGGACATCATTTTAAAACTTTGAGCTGCTCTTGTAGCTACTGTGTTTATATAGCAAGTCCAGTTGAGTTCCTAGTCAATAGTATCCCCTAGGATGTTGATAGTGGGGGATTTAGTGATGGTAATACTGTCGAATATCAAAGGTAGTGGTTACATTGTCTCTTGTTGGAGATGGTCATTGGTTGGCATTTACTCACCATTTATCAGCCCAAACCTGGATATTGTCTAGATCTTGTTGCATTTGAACGTGGACAGCTTCAGTATTGGAAGAGTGGCGAATGGTGCTGAACATTGTGTCATTGTCGGCAAACATCCCTATTTCTGACCTTATGATGGAGGACAAGTCATTGATGAGGCAGGTGAAGAAGTTTGGGCCTAGGACACTACCCTAAGGAAATCCTGCAGTTTGTCCAGGAGATTAACTGACTGACCTCCAACACCATAACCATCAGTCTTTGTGCTTAGTATGACTCCAACCACCGGAGACTTTCTCCCCTAATTTCCAATGACTTCAGGTTTCCTTGGGCTTCTTGATGCCACACCCAGTTGAATGCAGCCTTGACATCAAAAGGTGTCACCCTCACCTCAATTCTGGACCTTACTGGGCAATTTTCCACATTGTCGAGTAAATGCCAATGTTGTATCTGCACTAGAACAGCTTGGCTAGGGGAGCAGCATGTTCAGGAGCACAAGTCTTCAGTATTATAGCCGGATTGTTATCAGGGTCCATAGTCTTAACAGTATCCAGTGCTTCTATCCATTTCTTGATTGTGTGTAATGAATCGAATTGGCTGAAGACCGATGTTTGTGATGTTGGGGACCATTAGAGGGAGGCCAAGATGGACCGTTGATTTGTCACTTCTGGGCTGAAGATTGCTGCAAATGCTTCAGCCTTATCTTTTACAATGATGCCTTTGGCTCTTCCATCATCGATGATGGAAATATTTATGGAGCCTTCTCCTCCAGTGAGTTAACTGTCCATCAACATTCATGACTAAATACGACAGGACTGCAGAGCTTGGGGAATTGCTTAGCTCTGTCCATCTCTTGCACATTATCCTGTGTGGTTATACATACCTCCACTCACACAGCAAAGTGTAGAGATCTGTCTTGATTAGCTGCTCTTTGCAAAATGGACAATGACTGCATTTTAATATCTATTGCAAGGTAATCTGCAAATGACATCTGGAATAAGGATACCTCAAATCTTAAATATTACTGAACCCTACAAAGCCAATTGGGGAACATCAGCCTGCAGTGCAGGTTATATCTAACTAGGAACAAACAATATACACCAGGTACATTGATGAGATTTTCTTCCTCTGGACCCACGGCGAGGAGTCATTGAAACAACTACACAGTGATGTCAATGAGTTTCACCCCCATCAAACTCACCATGGACTACTCTTTAGTATCTGTCTCATTCTTGGACTCATGCGTCTCCATCAAAGATGGGCACCTCAGTACCTCACTCTACTGCAAACCCACAGATAACCCCATGATGCTACATTTCTCCAGCTTCCGCCCAAAACATTTTAAAACATATTAAAACAGCCATCTCCTACAGACAAGCCCAAAGCATACACAAGATCTGTTCAAATGAGAGGGAGTGTGATGGGCACTTGAAAGTACTCAAGGATGCCCTCTTAAGCACGGGGTAGGATGCTCAACTCATCGACCACCAGTTCCTATGTGTCACAGCAAGAAACCTGAATGACCTCTTCAGGAGGAAGACACAAGCTGCAACTGACAGGATACCCTTCATTTTCCATTACTTCGCAGCCTGTCACACATTATTGATGAGGATGAGCACCTTGCCAAAACCTTCCACATGCCTCCACTGCTCACCTTTAAACAGCCACCAAACCTCAAATAGATCATTGTTCACAGCAAATTGCGCAGCCTTCAGGACAACACCACACAACCTTGTCACAGTAGATGCTGCAAGACTATCAGAGTCTCAACACGGATACCACCATTACACATGGGGACACCACACAGCAAGGACGTGGCAGATACTCATGTGACTCGTCCAATGTTGTCTATCTCATACGCTGCAGCAAGGATGCCCTGAGGCATGTTACGTTGGCGAGATAAAGCAGAGGCTAAGGCAACGGAAGAATGGACACCGCACAATAATGACCAACCAGGAGTGTTCCCTCCCAAAGTGGCAAGCAGAGGCTGATGACAAAGTTCGGTACCCATGGGGATGGCCTCAACTGGGACTTAGGGTTCATGTCACACAACAGGTGACCCTACTGCACCACAGATGCACACACACACACACACCTCCATATCATAGGAACAAACAGTCTGCCAGAGACTATACCATTTTGTCTTGAAAGGAACCATCTGCCAAACAAGGCATAGGGTTCATGTCAAATGAAAAGCTTCTACTGAATGTAAAGAGTCAATTATATGAACATCAGGTTCCACATCAACTCCAAGGCCTAATGAACATGAAGGGATTGTCATCAACTATTGTACATCAGGTACCTCATCACAGAAATGCCATTGTGCACACTTATGCATGTTATTCAAGAAGCAGCCATGATAACTTAATTGTGTTACAACAGTGGGTTGAAACCCTGAAATATTTTAGGTGTTTTTGGCTCATTATTTCCAAAATGGGTTTTTAAAAAAGAGGACTACTACAAAGAAAAAATAACTGGAGATAGAGTTTTAGTGCTGAGTGGTAAGAATTCTGTGGGGGAGCAATTAAATTTCAAACTAGATAAAGATAAAGACATCATAGTCTTCCCAGACCATGGAGCTGCTTTCTCATTAGAGAGATGACTGATAGTAGTTTAAGTTGAGGGTGACCACACCTCAGCTGAGGGGAGAGGTTGAGAAGGAGAGCCTTTCATGGTAACATCAGACAGTAAGGGAATTGAGACCAAGTTGTTGCCATCATTCTGCATCACAAACCACCTGTACAGCCAACAGAACTATACAGTCTCTAAAGTAGTCCTAAAGATGTCAAGGAAAGACTGAACTATGATCTCTTGTGACTAGAAAGATTATGAGGGGTTGACAGACTCCTACTCAATTGCAAGCCCCTACTCTGCAGATTATGCCCAAAACTAGACACATTTTGTGTTTTCCCTTTGAAGAATGCACAAGGACAGGGGTTATCAAGTGGGACTGAACATTCTCATATGAATCGATCTTGGTTCAAACATTGATGTGCTGTGAGGGTCACAGCCTTAGAGATGTCCATGAGACACTCCTGTGTCTCAGGTAAAGAAAGACTTTCTCTCACTCTCTGTGCTGCAAAACAGACAAAAATAAATAAGATAATAACAGACTTTCACTCACACTGAATGCTTGAATTCAATTATGCTTGAAAGGAATCAGGACTACAGAATCTCAATTGAATCATAAACTAAGGATCTATTGTGGCACAGTGGTTAGCACTGCTACCTCACAGCGCCAGAGACCTGGGTTCAATCCCCACCTCATTGCACGTTCTCCCTGTGTCTGCGTGGGTTTCCTCCGGTTACCTCCCACAGTCCAAAGATGTGCAGGTCAGGTGAATTGGCCAAGCTAAATTTCCCATAGTGTTAGGTAAGGAGTAAATGTAGGGGTATGGGTGGGTTGTGCTTCGGCGGGTCGGTGTGGACTTGTTGGGCTGAAGGGCCTGTTTCCACACTGTAATCTAATCTAATCTATTTGATTACCAACATGAATGCTACTGGAAATGTTTACTGCAACAGCTGCAAAACATAAGTACCCTTCTTTGTGAACAATTCAGAGACTGATGTATTTAAAAAAAACCAAAAGAACTGGAGATGATGTAAATCAGAAACAAAAACAGAAGTTGTTGGAAAAGCTCAGCGGGTGGGAGAAATCAAAGTTCATGTTTCGGGTCTGGTGACCCTTCCTCAGAACCAAAACATTAACTTTGATTTCTCTTTGATTGCACAGATGCTGTCAGACCTACTGAGCTTTTCCAGCAACTACTGATCTATAAATCTTTTGTAAATTAACTTTTATGTTTTTGAATGCTCATACTTTACTTTTAATGTATATGTAGGTGTCATTTTACTGACTCTCCTCATATATCCTAATGAATAAACCCACCATTTTTGGTAATTGAGTCAAGCCTTTTGGTAAAAAATTGTACAGGATCCTTAAGTAAGATTTATTAAAATAAGTAACGTATGCTGAGTTGGGAGTTGGGGATAGGTGGGGGGGGACATGCTTTATTTTAATCTAGTGTAGAATCATGCCCGGAGGCATGATCAAGGACAATATGATGAAGTAATATAAGTAAGCTAAGCAGAATAATTCCAACGGAAGGAAATAAAGTTAAGACATGGCAGCACAGCTCATTGACTAGAATTTGTAGCCTGTAACATGTATGAAGTTATGAATATGACTGGTGCTCTAGATAATCAGATGCGTAGGGGATGCTGCCAGATGCAGAAACTGGAGCTCTGAGATCTGGAGCTTGAGCAGTGGCTGGAGTCACACTGCTGAGAGTTAATATATTATCCATGTCGCACTTGAGATAGTTAAAAATCACACAACACCAGGTTATAGTCCAACAGGTTTAATTGGAAGCACACTAGCTTTTGGAGTGTCGCTCCTTCATCAGGTGATAGTGGAGAGCTCAATCCTAACACACAGGATTTATTGCAAAAATTTACAGTGTGATGTAACTAAAATTATACATTGAAAAAATGATTATCTGTTGAGTCTTTCATCTGTTTGAATACCAAGGTAGTTTCACTTCTTTCATGTGTAAATCACAAAACGAACACCTGGAAGTACTCAGGGATGCCCTCACAAGAATGGGGTACGATGCCCAATTCATCGACCGTCAGTTCCAACGTGCCACAGCAAGGAACCGTAATGACCTCCTCAGGAGACAGACACATGCTGCAACTGACAGGGTACCCTTCGTTGTTCAGTATTTCCCAGGAGCTGAAAAACTACGCCATGTTCTTCGTGACCTGCAACACATTATCAATGAGGATGAGCACCTCACCAAGACCTTCCCCACACCTCCACTACTTGCCTTTAAACAACCGCCAAACCTCAAACAGATCATTGTTTGTAGCAAGCTGCCCGGCTCTCAGGACAACTCCATACAACCCTGTCATGGTAGGAGCTGCAAGACGTGTCAGAGTGTGGACATAGATTCCACCATTATGTGTGGGGACACCTTCCACCTTGTACATGGCAGGTACTCATGTGACTCAGCCAACGTAGTCTATCTTATACGTTGCAGGCAAGGATGCCCGGAGGCATGGTACATTGGGAAAACCGAGCAAAGGCTACGACAACGGATGAATGGGCACTGCACAACAATCAATAGACAGGAGTGTTCCTTCTCAGGTGGGGAACACTTCAGCGGTCCAGGACATTCAACCTTGGACCTTCGGGTGACCATCCTCCAAGGCGGACTTCGGGACAGGTAGCAGCGAAAAGTGATTGAGCAGAGGCTGATAGCGAAGTTCGGTATCCATAGGGAGGGTCTCAACTGGGCCTTGGGTTCATGTCACATTACAGGTGACCGCCATTGCACTATACACACACACAGACACTCCTACACACACACACACACACACACAGGCACTCCTATACACACATACACATGGACACACATATACACAGAAGCGCACACAGACACTCACACACACCCTTACAGACACACACGCTCCCACACACACATGCACCTCTCTCACAGACTTAAGACACTCTACACTCACGACACACACACACATGCACTTTCTCACACTCACAACCCCCAACCCAGACAGACACACACACACAGACAGACAAAGACCCACATGCACACATATATTTTGTGGGATGAATTTGTACTTGCAGAGTTACATTGTACTTTGCTCAAAAACTGCATGCATTCATGTAAAACTCTGAGCTCAAAAACTACATGAATTCATGTAAAACTCCGTTATCTCACTTTTAAGATTAGAATCAATCTAAACATCATGGCATAGACAGAGAACACAGGAGGATAACACCTTCAACACATTGTCTAGCTATCACCCATTGTTAACAGCTAACCTGAGAATGCAACTATTAAAAAAAAGGTTTTGTGATTTACACATGAAAGAAGTGAAACTACCATGGTATTCAAACAGATGAAAGACTCAACAGACAATCAACTTTTCAATGCATAATTTCAGTTAAATCACACTGTAAATTTTTGCTATAAATTCTGTGTGTTAGGATTGAGCCCTCCACTACCACCTGATGAAGGAGCGACACTTCGAAAGCTAGTGTGCTTCCAATTAAACCTGTTGGACTATAACCTGGTGTTGTGTGATTTTTAACTTTGTACACCCCAGTCCAACACTGGCATCTCCAAATCAGCACTGGAGATAGACAGCTGAAGGGCATAGAGCAAAAAAAGTGGTGGTTGGGGGATGGAATCATTGACCACCAGGCAGTTCAGGAGAAACAGATCGTATAGAAATAGCCCCCTAGCAAACTGGCTTTCCATTTCGGATTCTGATGAGGGCACCAGTTCCTGAAGAGAATGCATGAGCCTTTTTTGTGGCGTCATTAGCAGCTCGACTGAATGGGAGTGGGAAGTGCCATTTTGAGGGGGGATTTATTACTTGGGTGGAGCAGACAGGCATTTCTATGGTCATTGATGTAACACCAGGCTGAGATGTTGCATGGTACCAGGATCCAGAATTTGTAGCTGACAGGACATTGGACTTGAGGAGGGTGAAGATCACAAGAACCATAAGAACAGTCAGAAATCTGGATAGTGCAAGTATCAACGACTTAGATAGGAAGGGGAAATGTGGTTGTGCAATCAGAATTTAGGGAGTTTGATTGAAAATTAGCAGTCAGGACCTGAAAGTGATTAACCTCTGGGGAAATGATGGTGTAATGATGTTATCACTGGACTATTAAGCCAGCAACTCAGGTCATGTTATCTGGACCTGGATTCAAATCCTGCCATGGCAGATAGAGTCACAGAGTCATAGAGATGTACAGCATGGAAACAGACCCTTCTGTCCAACTCGTCCATGCTGACCAGATATCCCAATCCAATCTAATCCCACCTGCCAGCACCCGTCCCATATCCCTCCAAACCTTTCCTATTCATATACCCATCCAAATGCCTCTTAAATGTTGCAATTGGACCAGCCTCCACCACTTCCACTGGCAGCTCATTCCATACACATACCATCCTCTGCGTGAAAAAGTTGCCCCGTACATCTCTTTCATATCTTTCCCCTCTCACCCTAAACCTATGCCCTCTAGTTCTGGACTCGCAGACCCCAGGGAAAAGACTTTGCCTATTTATCCTATCCATGCCCCTCATAATTTTGTAAACCTCTATAAGGTCACCCATCAGCCTCCGATGCTCCAGGGAAAACAGCCCCAGCCTGTTCAGCCTCTCCCTATAGCTCAAATCCTCCAACCCTGGCAACATCCTTGTAAATCTTTTCTGAATCCTTTCAAATTTCACAACATCTTTCAGATAGGAAGGAGACCAGAATTACACGCAATATTCCAACAGTGGCCTAACCAATGTCCTGTACAGCTGCAACATGACCTCCCAACACCTGTACTCAATACTCTGACCAATAAAGGAAAGCATACCAAACACCTTCTTCACTATCTTATCTACCTGCAACTCCACTTTCAAGGAGCTATGAACCTGCACTCCAAGGTCTCTTTGTTCAGCAACACTCCCTAGGACCTTACCATTAAGTGTATATGTCCTGCTAAGATTTGTTTTCCCAAAATGCAGTACCTTTATCTGAAATAAACTCCTGGAACTACTGCATGGTACCAGGATCAAGAATTTGTAGCTGAACTGGATGTTGGAACTTGAATTCTGTAAGCAAATATCTAGAATTGAGAGTCTGATGATGATTAGATTAGAATCCCTACAGTGTGGAAACAGGCCCTTCAGCCGAACAAGTCCACACCGACCCTCCGAAGAGCAACCCACCCAGACCCATTCCTTTACATTTATCCCTGACAAATGCACCTAACACTATGGGCAATTTAGCATGGCCAATTCACCTGACCTGTACATCTTTGGATTGTGGGAAGAAACTGGAGCACTCGAAGGAAACCCACGCAGACACGTGGGAATGTGCAAACTCCACACAGCCAGTTGCCCAAGGTGGGAATTGAACCGGGTCCCTGGTGTTGTGAGGCAGCAATGCTAACCACTGAGCCACCGTGCCGCCCGATCATGATTTTTGGGAAAATACATCTAATGTTCTTTGGGAAGGAAATCTGCCATCCTACCTGGTCTGCTTACACATGACTCCAGACCCACAGCAACAGAACTTCTGGGAAATTAGCAATGGGCAATAAATGTTGGCCTAGCCAGTGATTTCCACATCCCATAGATGAATAAAAAAATTAGCCCCAGTGCAGTGTGAAAGTGAGGACAGAAATAAAGAGGAAAAGGCAGCTGAATGAGTGATGGGAAAGATGATGCAAGAAGGAGGGTGTTAAATTCCCTTGGAAGATGTCACATGTACAAACTGGACATTTTGCATCCAAACATAGCTGGGACTGAGTTTCTTATTGAGTATTTTGCTGGTCCCATTGGCAAGGCTTTAAGTGAACTTGGTATGGGTGTGGGAACCAAGACAGAATATTAGACAAGAATACAGGGCTCACAAACTACTTTGAGACACAAATCATGAGACCATAAGGTAGGAGCAGAAGTAGGCCATATGGCCCATCAAATCTGCTCTGCCATTCAATGAGATCATGCCTGGCTGATCTGATGACATGCATCTCCACTTTCCTGCTTCATCCCCTTAACCCTGAATTAACTTGCCAATTAAAAATATGACTATTTCAGCCTTGAACATACTTAATAATCCAGCCTTGACAGACCTCTGTAGTAACCAACTCCTCAGATTCCCTCAAGTAAACAAAGAACAATGGATGCTAGCAATCTGAAACAAAAGTATAAATTGATGGAAAAATTCAGGCAGGTTTTGCAGCATCTGTTTTGGCCCAGTGACCCTTTTTTCAACAGTAGAATGGTGACTGGACTCCAAACATTAAGTCTCATTTTATTCTACAGCCCTGCTGCATTTTTCAGCAATTTTTGTTTTTGATCCATGATTTGCTACCTGCTGATTGAAAAAAAAACCTCCTCATCTCTTTCTAATTGGCCAACCCTTTTTTCTGAGATTAAGTCTTCCAAACCTAAATTCTCCCTTGGGGAACCAACTCTCTATATTTACCTCATCAAGCCCCCTAAGAATTTATATTTCACTAAGATCACCTACCATTCTTTTCTACTCAAATGGATAGAAGCCATAGATACTCAACCTATCCCCATTTGAACTTTCATCCATATCTGAATCAACCTAGTGAAACAAGCAGTCCTCTAGCTGTTGTGTACTCACTGTCAAGGGACACCTGAGGACCAACATTGCTATTGAAAGGAGGCAGGTCTCATACCCATTATACTGAATGACAGCCTCAGCTAGCTGCATTTTGGATTTGCTTATGAGCTTATAAGATCATAAGAGAATATTTGAAAAGAATACCGGGGTTAACAAAATATTCACAAAAATCAATAAAGAGGTCAATACTGTTTATAGTATTCCAGGTATGGTCACTTTGTAGTTTTAGTAAGACCTTCTTATTTTTATAGAGTCATAAAAGTGTACAGTTCAGAAGAAGGCCCTTTGGCCCATTGAGTCTGTGCTAGTCAAAAACAAACACTTCACTTTTCTCATCCCATATTCCAGCATTTGGCCCACAACCTTGCATGCCTTGGCATCTCAAGTAAACATCTAAATACTTTTTAAATGTTATGAGGGTGTCTTCCTCTAACACCTGAGTTCCAGGTTCCCACTATCCTCTAGGTGAAAAATGTTTTCTTCACATCGTCTCTAAATTGCCTGTCTTTTATCTCAAATTTATGACCCCTGTTCATTAATCCCTCTACCAAGGGGAAAACCCCATACTGTTTACTCTATATACTCCATTCCCTTTGAAATAATGGCCTACCATCATTTTCCTTTCCCTAATACTTGCTGAACTTGGATGCCAGCTAAAAAGCATCATACACGATGACCACAAACGGCTCTGTGATATGGTTTTTTCCAGTTTCTCTCCATTTAAATAATACTTACCTCTTCAATTCTTAATGCCAAAATGCACAACTGTTTCTAACAATATATTCCACCTATCATTTTTTGCCCATTCACTGAATTTATCTATAACTCTGTTTTATCCTCAATATTTACCTTCCCACCTATTTTTATGTCGTTCACAAACTTGGCTATATTATGTTCATTTCCCTCATCCCAGCTATTTGTATGTATTGTAGATTATGCTGATCGTTGTCACAGATTACCATTCTAAAAATGAAACCTTTAAACTCAACTCTCTGTCTCCTATTAATTAGCCAATCCTCTATCCATGTTAAAACAATACCTCGAACACAATGGGCCTCTAACTTATTAGGCAGTCTTAGGTGCAATACCTTATTAAATGCCTTTTGGAAATCCAATATATTATTTATTGGTTCCCTTTAATCCATCCTGTTTGTTATCTCAAAAAACTCATAATTTTTGTCAGGCATGTTTCTCCTTAGTGAAGTCTTGCTGACTCAAGTTGAAAATACATGCATTTCTAAATATTCTATTATAGCATCTTCAATAACAGACTCTAACATTTTCCTAATATCAGATGTTAAGCTAACTGATCTTTTTTAATCTCCCACACTTTTGGATAAGAGTGATGCATTAAGTTTTCCAATCCTCTGGAATTTTTCTGGAATCTAAAGAATTTTGGAAGATCACTACCTGTACCATCTATCATTTCTGAAGTTTAGATTAGATTAGATTACAGTGTGGAAACAGGCCCTTCGGCCCAACAAGTCCACACCGACCCGCCGAAGCACAACCCACCCATACCCCTACATTTACCCCTTACCTAACACTACGGGCAATTTAGCATGGCCAATTCACCTGACCTGCACATCTTTGGACTGTGGGAAGAAACCAGAGCACCCGGAGGAAACCCACGCAGACACGGGGAGAACATGCAAACTCCACGTCAGTCAGTCTCTGGCGCTGTTAGGCAACAGTGCTAACCACTGTGCCACCATGCCGCCCACAAGTTACTTTCTTTAAAATCCTTACATGCAATCCATGGAATGTCTTGGTGTTCAACTACATTAGTTTCCCTGGAATGTTTTCTCCAGTGATAATTATTATGTTTATTTCCACCCCTCCTATAGCCTCTTGATTATTTAATGTTTTCTAAATGTTATTAATGTCCTCTATTATGAAGACCGAGCAATGTATTTATTCAACTCCTCTGCCATTTCATGGTTCCCCAGTATTATTTCCTCTGTCTTGTTCTTTAAGGGGATTATGGGAAAGTGAGGACTGCAAATGCTGGAGATTAGAGTCGAGAATGTGGTGCTGGAAAAGCACATCAGGTCAGGCAGCACCCTGATGAAGGGTTTTTGCCCAAAACATCGATTTTCCTGCTCCTTGGATGCTGCCTGACCGTTGTGCTTTTCCAGAGCCTCACTCTTGACTCTAAGGGGATTATGTTGAGTTCGAACTTTTTTTTCCTTTAGGTTGATTTAAGTAAGCTCTTACTGTCTGTTTTATGTAGATTTCTAGTTTGGTCTCTTAGTTTATTTTCTCCCTCTTCATTTTTCTTTGGTAATGTTCTGTTGACTTTTAAAACTTCCAATTCTCTGATTTACCATATGCTATGCAGAAACTAGTCAGAAACCAGTTTCTGAAATGAATTTCACACTCATGTCACACTCACTGCCCCCTCAGGAACTGGACAACTGCACCTATTCCTTTTACAGGTAGCTGAATAATTTTGGATAATTGACATAACAAAGGACTTTAAAATGGCGATGCAAAAGATGTGGTGAATCATCTTCTGTGTGATTACAAATTGAAGCTGGCAACTAAGTAGAATGTGTAAATTTTATGTGAAGTGATAATAATTGCATAGAATGACTGAAATGAAACTTTAATGACTAATAGGACAGATGCTGGAGTGTTTGATTCATTGCATTTTGTACATATGCTAAGAACATTCGGTGAAAAAGAATGAGCAATGAAAATAGTTTGAAACTGATGTAAGAGATGAGAGATAATTATGATAATGACTTTGATCAAGGATATTATTCTGAACTTGCAAGGCAATGTGTTGCTGTTCTTTCTTCTGTGATTAATTGACGGAACTAGATCAAGCAGCAGATGCAGGAAGATCTGTTCAGGTGACATAATGAATTGGCCAGGTGCTGATACAATTCATTGCACATAGATTGAAAGTGTGAAGTACATTGGTCATCAGCTTCCAGTGGGGAAGGTTATAGAATGAGAGGGAGGAGTGGAGAGAAATGGAGACAGATGGAGACTCATTTACAGAAAGGAAACTACTCAACAGGAAATTTGTTACTTATTGTCAGGGTGCAGCACAATATTCTGTTAATATGTGTAGGCTACAACTTAGTATGAAAATCAAGTAGCTCCATCAAGCGTAGTGAATTGAGCGCTGTGTAGCACAGTTGAAGCAAAGTGCAGCCTCATCTGAGTGCTTTTTTTGCATATAATTTAAATATAATTGTCATCTTCTTGTTCTCTTAATTAGCATACAATTCATTGGCTTGAGCTCAAAGATCAGAGCAAACTATATCACTTGAATCACTGTGCAAGTGCACTGTTGTCCTAAGGGTAATAAAGGTTTTCTGTCATGGGGATTTTTCTCCACAAGTCAATGAAATAAAGTTACCAAACATATGTAGGCTTGCAAATATTTCTTTCATGTACTCACAAACATTTTTTTCCCTTTGGAAAACAGTAGGGAAGTTGAAAGTATTAACAGGCTGATTAACAACTTATTAAAGTGCAACATGAATGTTTCTTCTTTGGACAACAATTCCTGGATTGGGACCTAGACATTCTTGTCTTGCAAATCATTAAGTCACATTCTACCCTTTAAAACACATATTTCTATTTTTGCTTCAATAATAACTGTTCAGGATAATTTCAACTGTAATTTGCTAAGTGGAGATAGATTGTTCTAAATATAAACAAAGTTCTCTGTAATATCACTTCCAATGGTATCACCTCAGTGTTAAATAATTGAGAGTGTTGAATGTCCAAACACTGGTCTTGATTGGAAGGACAAAGGTCTAGAATTTGCAATGAGAATAATGGTAAAGCTATCAGCACTTATGCATTTGTGCAGTTAAACCTGACATTCCAACGGTTCCCATCAGAGTTACTCTGCTTTCCCACAAAAAAACATGGTTGCCATCCGATATTCTCAGAGTTGAAATGAATGCAACAGCATAAATTTGAGATACTTACCTATCACTCCATATTAAAAGTAACTGCGAATGTCAGAATGCATGCCTTTAGAAGTAAACATGTTTTTTTTTAATAGTTACGTAATAATATAACATTTTTGGTCCTGAAAATGTAATTTTACCATTGTGGGATTTCATTGCATTTAAAGAAATTTAGTACTGGAGATTATTTTAAAATTGTGCATGTATTTTTAAAAAAATCATTTTCTGTCTCTTTTGCGCTATTCATATTTTGCTTGCTGCACAATATTTAAAATAAATGAATGCTTTGCTCTTTATATTTAATGTTTTGAACTATCCACATTACAGTGAGAATTTTTCAATCTGGTTTTCACAGACACCAAAGGTCTCTTGTAGTATTTTCCACTTTGCAAAGACTGACTGAAGAGAGCATACCTCTATTGATGGGAAAAGCAAATGCTATTCTTTTGAGACTGAGGCAAACATCCAAGCTATACAGGATTGTGTTTTCCTACAGCATTGTCTAGAATTCATAATTCAAGTGAGCCTATTATAAAACATGTGTCTATTTCTTCTATTACTTTGTGTTGACTCTGCAATGATATAATAAAAGTACCAATATTATAAAAAACAAAGTTCTCTGAGTATTTATTGGATACAGTTTGGTTTGAAGCAGTCAAACAGGAATGGAAAATATTTTAGTTATGGATTCACATACTGTCACTGCCCTTGTGGCATAGTTGTACGTTCATTGATTATGTGCTGCCTTGTAATTAAAATGTCGGCCAACCAATCTGGATAAATGCAAGTAAAGCTAAATTTATAGATTTTGAATGAGATGCCAACTTGCTATCTTAGAACTAATGTACAGCATCCAGAAGAGAAATCATGGACTCTGTTGCTTGTTCCTGTTGCAGGGCCCCTAATCTCCATCAAACATGTGCTTCTGAGTGAGCGAGAGAATTGTAGGACTGCCAAGTGATAAGATTACCATGGATCAGACTTCCATGAAAACATGCACCCTTTAATTTTGAAAATCCATCATTAGGTTGTCAACTATAACGAGAATAATCTAAGCCATACTCAATAATAAGTTGAAAAAAAAGAAAGAATTTCTGGTGCTGGGAATCAGAAACAAAAACCTATTTGGACTCAAAATGTTAACTCTGCTTTCTTTACATAGGTGGCTACCAGAGCTGCTAAATTTTTCCAGCAATTTCTGTTTATGTTTCAATAATGACTGTTCAGAATATTTTCGTCTGTCATTTGCTAAGTGGAGATAGATGCTGGATTTTCAGAGGATAGAATTTTATGAGAGAGGGGAAACACACAAAGAGAAAGAGATAAATCTTTAATACATTTTGTCTATCATGTCTCTCCCCATCACCACTTCTCCGACTGCAGTAATGCGTGTTGCTCTGCTTTCCTGTGTGAAACATGAGATTTTAATACAGGGAAGTCCTAAAGATCATCAAGCAGGGATTCCACTAGCATCAGGTCATTACAAACATAAAAATAAATGAGGTTATTAACCAAGTATTTTCAGTCATTCAAAGAAGTGCTGGACAATCTCTGCAGGTATGGCAGCATTAATGGAGAAAAAAAAAGATTTCTTCTTTCATACCCACTGCATGAAACATGAACACTTTTGCTCTTCCATAGACGTCAAAGGGTCAATTTGAAAAAGTGTTACATCAAGGAACCAAATTCTAGTAAAACTGGAGTCAATGGGAATTGGGGAAAATGCCCTTGTCTCTGGCCCTACCTTGCAGTCAAACAAAATTTCAATCCATACTTTCTATGCCAGCTCTTCTCTAGAGCTTTCCAAAACCTTTCTGCCAATATCACTAAAATAAGGTTTTACATAATATCCAAAATAATGCAATCTTAGAGCAATCTACGGTAGATGGAACTGTAGTTGAATTGCAGAAATTGTATTATAAACATAATCTGTCAAAATTATCTACCTACTATGTGAAGTGTTCTTTCCATTCATATCCTCTGTGACAACATCAATATTATGAAACACACTAAAGATAAGAAGTTGAATATATCTTCATCAAAGCAACAAATTATTACTTCACCTCACAATTATGCAGTTCTAAGTCATAATATAACACAGCTGCATAAAACAATTATACAACAAATAGCCAACGTGCAACATAGGACTGTTTAAATTTTGTTCTTGAGATTAATGATACTGTCTGAACTACTGGATGAAGTGAATTTTCTAAATCACCCACGTGTTATTTTCTTGTACTTATTACTTTTGCCTATGAACAAAGTGTTAGGAAGATCTATTGCATACAAAATATGACAATTGAAAACATATATCAATTTTTGAAAAGCATAAAAATTAAGTATAATTGCAGGCATAGAAACTGATGGACTTTGGCAAAATTAATTGTCACCTGAATATTTTAGCACTAGCTAATATTAAGAATAGAATTAAACTGAGCCTATCACATCCTCCCTTTAGTAAGTGGAAAATCTGCTCCATTATTAACTGATTTCCATTGACTGTATTTGTACTAGTCCAACAGATAGTCGTCACTCTTCTAATATTGACACTATATAATAGTACTGAAGTTGAATCAAAATAATTAATTTTGTTACCCAAATGCTATAGGAACATTTTGTAAGAATAGTATAAAGCATGTATAACATTGTCATATCTTTTGAACAGGGGATGTACTGGTCTGAATGATATTAAGTATTGATTAGTAAGCCCAAGCATTTTGGCTATTGAACGCGAAAGAACTGCATTTTCTGCCAATTGTGTACAAATGGATGGAAAGCCCAGTTCTGTATGCTGATTACTGGCACTCTGCAATTCCATGGACTGACACCATGTGAATCTAAAGCCCATTAATAATACAAAACAAAAGCCATAAAATGAAAAAAAAAATCAATATGAAGCCTCAGACACATTTTATCACCATCCCCAGGGAAACCAGCCATTCGATCGCAGGGTGTTATCGCAGCACTGAATAGCACTGCTACTGGAAAATCAATCAGTTTGGAAAATGTTTGCCAAGATCTAAATCAACTGAAAGCTCTCAGTAATGGTGAAATAGTGGATGTCAAGGGAAATGCTGATTATGTTCATGTTCCCTGTTATAACTTTTGCGAATCTCGTAAGCAGTTAAAAAAAAAACTGGGAAACTTAATTAATTTTGCAAAACAGAAAAAATTGAGACAAGAATCACAAGAGTCTGCATTGCACAGACGTTGCCAGTGAGCTAATATGTGAACAGGCACCATTAAGGACATTTTTCTCATTATCACAGAAGACATCAGGTTTCACTTTTTTTACACCAGGGGATTGGTTTTATTTGTCTGAGGGTAATACATAAGTGCTCTGTTAATGAATTTAAGTTGCAGTCATTTTCATAGTAAAGCAAATGCTTTGCTGGCTTGTTTTTGATCTCTATCAGTGTTTCCCTTCAGTACCTCCTTCATACTTTAACTAAGTTCAAGCCAGTGATCTAAATGATGAAGCTATCAAGATTGCAATTCTTGTCTCACAATGATTAAGGGCCAGAATTTAACAGTAGCTACATCAACCTTTGCAAAAGTAAATGGAAATCATTGACAGGAAATTTAATATAAAGACAGCATGTGCTGAAAATGCAGAGGAAATTCCTTAGCGTCTGCAACAGAAAGTGTGGGCTAATTAGCTTCGCCACTCATCTTTTTTCTCCAGATAATATTCAAATGCTGCACAGTTATTAAATTGCTAGAATTATCAGATTAGTCCATTGTTAGAAAAAAACACCATTGCTTTCAATACCAGTGTTTACATGAATATTTTTTGTAACAATATTGTATTAAATATTGCAGACATGACTTTTAAATTGCTTAATGATCATCAGTATAAGTTTTTATAAGGTGTAGTAATTGTTTACGCTGACATTTTAGAAGTTTGTAATATGATGACAGGCAAGATTAAGTAAAGGGAGTCACATGGAGGTGGTCCTGTGGTGTTGTAGGTGGCATCTACCTCTGAGACAAAAGCTCCAGGTGCAAGTCCTACAGCCAATCCAGAGGGTGTATGACATAACATAACCAACAGGTTGAATAGCAACTTGTAAATTCTTCCAGGTCAAGAGAGATTCTACTTCAGCTGTATAATGGAAGGAATTTAGAGTCTTTATCATCACTATCCATTGCTCCAGGCTATGCAAAAGTATATGTTGCCATAGCAACTTGGACTCTTTGGAGGAGGGGGGGCGAAGTTGGATGGTCAGCTGATATGTATCAGATTGCTGACAACATGCTAACATCATAGATTTGATCCTTGTTTTAGTTGGAGTATGTTTGGGAACTGCCTCCTTGTTTTACAAGGTGGTGTGGAGGTGTGGTGCTATTGGTTGGATCTGTCTTCCGGCAGAGAATTCAAGAAGCCAGATGTATGTCAAGCTACTTGCAAACCTTGGTAAATTTATTAAATTATTTTTGAGAATGTGAGTGATAATGGATATATTAATATATCAATATTTAGTTCAATCAAAATCATGTCAGAATCATACAATATATTCTTTGATAATTGGATGGTAATTAAAGCTTCAACTATTTTTGAAACTAGCAACACCTTCTGGTGAAGTTTTGCTGTTTACCCCCCCAAACAAATAAGCCTTTCCTATTTCTGAATTATCAACAAGATAGTACCTCCAGCAGAGTAGCGCTTCCTCATAATTACATCATTGTGTTGTCTTAGATTATGTTAATATTCCGTGAACATGATGACACCAACACAGTATCCCATTTTACATGATTTCCAACATTACATACATGCATTGCACCCTATAGAATATATACCTGTACCTCAGGGATGTTTTCCCATTCTCATTTAACTTACTTTGCCTCAGGCCTATTTCCATATTCAGTTGCAAAGAAAAAGTTAACTATAAAATAAATTGCTATTATATGAACAGGACTAACCTTAACAAATAAGACTGCTGACCTTTGTATCATGAGGGTCAATAAATTGTTATAGTGTTATTATACTTCCTTCACAACTTCTATTTCCTATATCACTGTTTGATAATGGAACGTATAAATTGTGAATCAGCCAAACAAGTTGTGAAATTCAACAATTTTCAATAATTGCGGGCTATTGAATGGGTTTATATGCCATAATAAGTAAAGAATTTTGATTGGCAGTACTGCTTAGGATGTAAGTTTTCTCTTTGAGAGAAAGTGACAGAATTCCTAAACAGTCCGGACATCATAAGGATCCTCATAAACGTCTATAGATGCATCATTCTATCTGGATGCATCACGGCTTGGTATGGCAACTGCTTTGCCCAAGATCATAAAAAAACCTACAGAAAGTTGTTAACACAGCCCAGATCATTTTGCAAAACAACCTTCCATCTATTGACTTCATCTATACTTCTTATTGCCAAAGAAAGGGAGCTAAAATCATCAAAGGCTCCTCCCATTCCAGTTATAATCTTTTCCAATCTCTTCCATCAGGCAGAAGATACAAAAGTTTTCATACACATAACAACAGCTTCTTCCCCACTGTTATTAGATTTCTGAATGGACCTCGCAAATTTCAAATCTAATGCTGATCTTGCTTTTTGTGCACTTTCTTTGCAGCTATAACTTTGTATTCCTCGCTCTGTTCATTCACTCGATGATCTTTGTGTCTTTGTATGTTATGGTCTGTCTGTACTTCATGTAAAACAAAACTTTTCACTGTACTTGGTACATGTGACAATAATAATAAATCAAATCATAAGCTTCTGCATAGTTTGCAGAATCTGAATAGATTGTAAAATTTGGCATGTTATACAATTTCAGACAGGGAATCTGATTTTACTCCATTCAATTTTGACTTTTCAGTAAATATGTTTTTGACTCCTATATTAAGCAAATCCCACTTGGAGCTTTTAATATTTATAAATGGGATTGTGGGGTTGGGGCCAGAGGGGGCTATTCTTGTGGCTTCACCTCTGAACCAGGAGGACAGGCGTACATAATAACATACCTGAATAATTTGATCAGAACCTACCCAAATGAGATGTGGGTGTCACTGGCTCGGCCAATGTTTAGTGATCATCGCTATTTGCCCTTGAGAAATTTATAGTAAGCTGTCGTTTTTCCCCTGCATTGCATGGAATGCAGATACATACAGAGTGCAGTTAAAGAGAGAGTTCCAGGAATTTAATCCAGCTACAGTGCAGGAATGGTGATAAATTTCCATGTGTTTTGCTTCAAATCTGGTAGTTTGCAATGCCTGGCCCTTGCCTTTAAAATAAGAAAAAGTTTGGGTCTAAGTTATCTTCTTAATATATTTTGAAGGTTTGGTATGGTCCATTAAACACATCAGGATGATCTGTGCCTTTACAGGGATCTCACATCTGGCGGTGCTCCCATCTGCTGCCCCTGTCCTTCTAAATGGTAGAGGTTATGGGCTTGGAAGGAGCCTCTGTAAGTTACAGCAGTATATCTTGCGGACAACATGCATTACTGCAACTGCATCGGTGGGGAAAGGAGTGAATGTTGGAAGTGGTAGTCGGTGTGGTAGTCATGTGGGTTGCTTGGCCTTGGATAGTTTCAAGTTTTGTGCCTTGTAGATGACAAAAAATACTGGCGAGCAACTTGCTGCAGAGTTCCTAGTCTCTGACCTGTTATTACAGCCACTGTATTTATATGGCTGACTTAGTTCATTTTGTGACCAATGGTAACCACCAGGATGCTAATAATGGAGGAATGATGGTAATGCTATTGAATTTGAAGGGCAATGTTTAAATTCTCTATTGTTGAGGTGGTTATTGTCTTGCAAAAGTATTACTTTCCAGTTATCAGTACAAACCTGGATGTTGCCCAGATCTTGCTCCATTTGGACATGTACTACTTCAGTATATGAGGAGTGCTGAACATTGTGCAGTCATCCCCAGTTCTGACTTTATGATGGAGGAGAGATCATTGAGGATGTAGGTGAAGATGGTGGGCTGAGGCACTGCCCTAAGAAAGTCTACAGTGATGCCTTGTGGCTAGAATGATTGAACTGAGCAAGATATGACTCCAGCAGTTTTCCCTCAATTCCAATTGTTTCCAGTTCTACTTCAGCTCCTTGATGCCACACTTTGTGGAATAAAATATTCAGGTTAAGGCCGCAACCTCTCACTTCAAAACTGCAGTTCAGCTCTTTTGTATACAATTGGACCAATGGTGTTATGAGGTCAGGAACTGAGTGGCCCTGGCAGAACCTAAACAGAATATCAATGAGTAGATTATTCATTTGTGTGAACCAAAAAAAACCCAGCTGTCTGCACTGGCCACTCCCCTTTCATTATACATTTCTAAAATATGAAAGCCTTTGACCTGAGGTATCATCTATTTAGGGGTAAACAAAAAGGGATCCAATAAACCAATCATCTCTGCACCAACCCAGCCATTTCAGAGCCTGGGCTGTTTTACAACCCCTCTGAAAAAAAATCAAGGACACAATAACTTTTGAGTAAAAAGAACAGCTTTGAGGAAAGGACCAGCTTTGTGACAGTAAGGCTGGCAGATTTGCTTCCTTGAAAGACTTCAGTGAATCTGATTGGTTTTATTTATAATAATGGCTAATGATCACCATTGGACTGACTTTTGATTCCACATTGTATTGCATTCAAATTTTATCATCTGCAATGGTTGGGATTCAGATCTATGTCCCATAACATTAGATGGGTGTTCCAGATTACTAATCCGGTAACATTACCATTACACTGAAATTGCAATGACTCATTTTTACCATTAAGAATTATGAAATATTTCAAAGTGCTTCACCAAATAATATAGAACATAGAACATAGAAAAAATACAGCGCAGTACAGGCCCTTCGGCCCTCGATGTTGCGCCGACCGAAGCCTACCTAACCTACACTAGCCCAATAACCTCCATATGCTTATCCAATGCCCGCTTGAATGACCATAAAGAGGGAGGGTCCACCTCTGATACTGGCAGGGCATTCCATGAACTCACAACCCGCTGAGTAAAGAATCTACCCCTAACATCTGTCCTATACCAACCTCCCTTTAATTTAAAGCTGTGTCCCCTAGTAACAGCTGACTCCATACGCGGAAAAAGGTTCTCACTGTCAACCCTGTCTAAACTCCTAATCATCTTGTACACCTTTATCAAATCTCCCCTAAACCTTCTTTTCTCCAATGAGAACAGCCCCAAGTGCCTCAGCCTTTCCTCATATGATCTTCCTACCATGCCAGGCAACATCCTGGTAAACCTCCTCTGCACCCGTTCCAGTGCCTCCACATCCTTCCTATAGTATGGCGACCAAAACTGTACACAATACTCCAGATAAGGCCGCACCAGAGTCTTATACAACTGCAACATGACCTCAGGACTCCGGAACTCAATTCCTCTACCAATAAAGCCCAGTACACCATATGCCTTCTTCACAGCACTATTTACCTGGGTGGCAACTTTCAGAGATCTGTGTACATGGACACCAAGATCCCTCTGCTCATCCACACTACCAAGTAGCCTACCATTAGCCCAGTAATCCATCTTCTTGTTACTCCTACCAAAGTGAATGACTTCACACTTAGCTACATTGAACTCCATTTGCCACCTTTCTGCCCAGCTCTGCAACTTATCTATATCCCGCTGTAACCTGCCACATCCTTCTTCGCTGTCCACCACTCCACCAACTTTCGTATCATCCGCAAACTTACTCACCCAGCCTTCAAGCCCCTCCTCCAGGTCATTTATAAAAATGACAAACAGCAATGGTCCCAAAACAGATCCTTGTGGAACACCACTAGTAACTGCTAAGTAACTGCAATAAAAAGCTATATAAGAATGTATAGCTTTTTATTGTCATAAAGGCATAACTTGAAGACTGTAATTATGAACAAGTAACAAAAGCAGAAACAAAACAAAGAACTGCTGAAGCTGGAGATCTGAAACAAGCAAAAATGGAAATTGCCAAGGAAATTCAAGAAATTGGAAGGTTAATTCTGTTTCTGTTCACAGAAAGGAAAAATGGGGCATATTAAGTTGGGGTGGTTGCATGTCTAGTCATCTGCTTTAGGCACAAGTAGCGTTGGTCAGGGTATCAATTAAGTTATAAGATGTTGCGACAGAACAGGGAGACATCAAGGTCCAACCACAGGAATTCTCTTTCATTCCTGTATTGGGACATCCTCATTCAAAAAAGCATAACATTCAAATGAGACTATTAAGAGCTGATGCTAGGAAACACTTCTTCAGACAAAGGACAGCATAAACCTGCATCACCATTTTTTAGGCTTGATCAGTTCAAAATTTGAACAACTGAGATTGAAAGATTTTTGTTACGTAAGCATTAAATGGAGAAAAGATGGAAATCACTCTTGATCAAATTAAACGGCAGATAATGCGAGAAAGACTTGAATGGTTTTCTTCTGATTCTGTGTTACTTTTCAACCAAAGGATTTAGATATGTAAAGTCATGAATAAAATAAATACATAAAATCAAATTAGTTGTAGATTGGTATATATGGGAGTAAACCATCAAAGAACTTGTGCCTTAGTCGGAATAGTGATACAGCTTGCTGGTCAGGAAAGCAGATACATTTATGAAACAGTGAACACAGAATTTAGTTGCTTGAAATTATTAGGCATTATTGATGAAATAGAAAACAAATCCAGGAACTGCTTTTACATTTCTCTTCAATCACTATGCAGCACACGTCTCCTACAGAAAAAAAACTCCAACAATTTGTGTTGCCAGTACATTTTAGGCCACTGAAAATGTGGGCTTTTTTGATTAGATTACTTACAGTGTGGAATCAGGCCCTTCGGCCCAACAACCCCACACCGACCCTACAAGGAGCAACCCCCCCAGACTCAATCCCCTACATTTAACACTTTGGGCAATTTAGCATTGCCAATTCACCTAACCTGCACATTTTGGGACTGTGGGAAGAAACCGGAGCACCTGAAGGAAACCCACGCAGACATGGGGAGAACGTGCAAACTCTACACAGACAGTTGCCTGAGGCGGGAATTGAACCCGGCGTCTGGTGCTGCGACTCAGTAGTGCTAACCACTGTGCCACTGTGCTGCCAATTCTTTTGTTGTCAGCATTCTTGATGAGGCTAGTAAATGTCCTGTTCTACCCTCAGCATGTCTGCCATAATGGTAATGATGGCATGGTGCTGCACAATGCTATCATGCAGGATGTTTTTGCATTATTTTCATAGTAGGATATTCACAAAATATAGCGATGCAACTCCATGAACATCTGCTGGTCAAAATTTCACAATCAGCCTGTGTCTACCTGGAATGTTGAGTATCCACTTTGTAACCAGTTTACAGAAAGACATGTTGCATGCTGTAAAATAAACATGCGGCATGATGGCTCAGTAGTTAGCACTGTTGCCTCACAGCACTGGGGACATGGGTTCAATTCCACTGTCGGGTGACTGTCTGTGTGGAGTTTGCACATTCTCCTCATATCTGTGTGGCTTTCCTCCCACAGTTCAAAGATGTACGGGTTAGGTGTATTGATCCCACTAAATTGAACATAGTGGCCGGGGATATGCAGGTCCAGCCATGGGAACTGCAGGGTTACAGGGATAGAGTAGGGTCCTGTGTCTGGATCGGATGCTCTTTGGAGCGTCAGAGTGGACTTGATGGGCCAAATTGCCTGCTTCCACACTGGAGGGATTCTATGAATAACGTAAGCAAGTGTCTCAGTTAGCTGCTTCCTCTGGGAACCAAACTGCAATGTCACTGCAGCTAAAGAAGAAATCTAGTTGGATTCTACCTGGAGTGTGCTATGGAGTACTAATTGTTTGAAGAAAATTACTACTTTTCAGAAAATACCAAATTATTAGAAAGCTTAGGAAAGTAGAACTTATTTCCTTGGAAAAAAAGAAGAATTTCATTTCCATTATTTTGGAGTTTACAAGAATATGGTACAAAGTGCATTGTTCATTGTGGCTAAAACAAAAGAAAGAATATGAAGGGATAGCAGGTGCAGAATTTAATTCCATATTTAGAATAGAATTGAGAAGTGAGTTGCCATGAACTTCCACTGAAAGATATTAGATAAAATTTCAAAATTAAGACATGGGTGTTTCTCTTGGAAGAAGGGATGGAAAATTGAGAGAGATGGGTGAATAGGTTAACATCAAAATACTTCAGCCGGCAGGGCCCAAAAGTTTTTCCTCTGGGCTGAAAAATTCTTATGGTCTGATTATGTTTTTTTATGACATTGACAGGTAAAGAAGGTACACCTAGATTCTCTAGTGCACCAGTGATTATCTTTTCACAGTATTTACTCATTAACAAAATTAATTTAGATGTTAACTGTTTGCAAACTATTTTAGTCAGTGTGGGGGTTGGTTAGCTGAGTTGGCTGGACAGTTAGTTTGCAACATAGAATGTTGTCAACAGCATCTCATTCTCAACCTTTCCCTTTGCCTGAGACACAGTGACATTCAGGCTAAACCCACCACCAGTCACCTCTGTCTAACGGCAGAGCAGTCCTTTACCTTAGTCACTGTATGGCAATTTCCTAGTTACAGTTGACTAACTTGATAAGTGGGAATGAATATCGTACACTCCATAATAATTAATTAATTTTTTTTTGCATATTTGCCGAACATGTTTTCACATGTTCGTAATCATAAAGGAACAATTGAAGTCATGCAAAATAAATGATCTGTCATAATTACAGTTTTATTTAAAAATTAAGTGAGTTCCTTTTCGCTGAGTTGGTGTTGGAAATAGGACCTGCACAATGATAGTGCCACCTAGTGATAGGTGCACATGGTCTCCTAAGCACTCAGTCACTGGGATGGAAACATTTAATACAAGTCGTACAAAGGTGTATTGAGATGTAGCATGCTTACAATTCTGAAACTTCATGTAAATTTTGGATCATATTCTTTGATGTGTACCAAGCACTTAATTTTACATGAGTATTTCTTCTAATTGATTATCTAATTGCAGTTTTGTTCCCAGGTTTTGCAGCAATATTATCTTAGTTATGGTCTCACATGCTATTTTTGTAGCTTATCTCATTTGATTGCTTTTTACATTACTTCAGGGACCTATGGTCCTATTGTAGCACAGATAAGTTCCAACATTTAAGAAGATGTATTTAAAGCACATTGGCTATATGCAATGAAAACAATTGCTGAGAATGGAACTGAAGGCCATAATTTAATCAAAGAGCTACATACTGAGCTATGTATTACAGAGTCATTGTTCTTATGTTTATTCATAGAAACCCCAAATTAACGTACAGTCCTGTAACTCCTGTTGAAACAAATTGTTTCTATTAGCACATGCAAAGACTGGAAGCATGTTTTTTTTTACAAGTTCATACAAAACCAAGAAATAGTGAACAAACAAAGGAAATGCTAGAGAAACTCAGTAGAAAGACAGAAAACCGAGTTAATGTTTTGAGTTTCTCAAGGAGTCATATCAGATTCAAAACATTAACTCTGTTTTTCTCTCTCCACAGATGCTGCCAGATCTGTTGAGTTTCTCCAGCACTTCCTGTTTGTTTCAGATTTTCAGCATCAACAGCATTTTGCACTTATAAATAGTGGAAAAAAAATCAAAGTTTATTTATTTAAATTTACCAAGCTGCAGGAGAATCTAACAACTGTAGGGAATCTAATTTAATCTAATTGTTTCCCTAACTATTTCCCTAAATATTTATATATATTTTAATAAATTTCACAGACAAAGTAACAATATATAAGTGGGCAAACCAATTGTAACAGTGTTGTAAACTAGCATTTAGTATCTGATAAATGAAACATTATTTTGTTACTCACGCATGAAATACGAATAAAACATTCTCATTGTTGCTTATTTAGAAGAAATAATTCTGTTGTCATCAGGAATTCTTAGAGTTTATGACATAAATACGTCTCTTAAAATACAACTTTAAAATAGAAATGTAGCCAATAATCATTCAAAATTCATATGCCTGATGATGTAAAGCAGAAATTATGTCTTGTTCAAAGTAAGTCAAAGATAGACTGAATTTCTCATAGATCTCTCAACCCACATCTACCTCCTTCTTAAGAGTGAAGACCAGGAATTTTCTATCAGCTCTTCCTTCATGGAACTTATTGCCTCCGACATTGACTCTGCTTTCTCTCTCTTTGTCCCAGGTTTTCCCAGCCGCACGTTCAAATTTTCTAGCACCTGAGAAAAATTCTAGAGAAAAAAAACTACCAATTTATCAGTTTCCAGTTGCGTGGGACTAACATATAAATATACAAATTAGGAGTATAAGTAACCCATTTGCTTCCTCTAGCCTACTCTGCTATTCAATAAGATCATGGCCAAATTGTTTATGTTTCAAATTCCACACTCCTCTCTAATCCTGATGATTGATTTCCATTGCCTAAGAAACTCCTATCTGCCGACACTTTAAAATATTCAATGACTCCTCACCTCTTCTTGCTTCTGAGGCAGGAAGTACCATAATCGCAGAACCCGCTGAGATAAAAAAAACTCTTCATTCTCTTTTCAATATGAAATTTCAATTACCAATGTTTCTGTTTCCTCCTTGTAAAGAATTCCAAATTGTTTCCACAAACTAACTCAACCTCTGTCAGATTCCTGAAGAAGGGCTGATGCCCGAAACGTCGATTCTCCTGTTCCTTGGATGCTGCCTGACCTGCTGTGCTTTTCCAGAACACATTTTCAGCTCTGATCTCCAGCATCTGCAGTCCTCACTTTCAACCTCTGTCAGGATAAACTTATTCACACATTTGAGCAATTTTTTCTTTACCTTCATTCTTTTTTTTATGGAATCGAAAGCATCAACTTAGATTTCTCGAATGCTGCCAACTTAATAAATCTTTGCAAGGAACTTCTCAGGTACATTATAAAACAAAATTTAATATTAAACTGTATAAAGTGATATTAAGTCAAAAACGTAGGTTTTAATAAGTGTCTTAAATGTCAGAAGTGAGGTAGAAATTATAGAGATGTAGGTATGGTCTTCCAGAGCTTGAGGCCCAGGCAACTAAAGGTATAGGCACCATTGGTGGGTTACAATCATGGACCTCTAGAGACAAGATGAAAGGAACACAGATATCTTACTACACAATAGAGCTGGAGGAGATTTCAAAGATAGGGAGGAATTTGAAGGCAAGACTAATATTTTTGAAAATTAAGACATTTCTCATTCCTGGGAGCTGATGTTGGTCAGCAAGCACAGGAGTGATGCTTCAAGTTAAGAAATGACCAGCAGAGTGATAAATGATCTTCTGGAGGTAGAATGTGGGACAAGAGCCAGGAGTGCATTGAAAATCTTGAGTCCTTAAGCAATAAAGCCCTGAATGAGGGTTTGAGCAACAGATGATCTGAGACACAGATGAATTTGGGTGATATAATGAGGTGGAAATAAGTAATCTTAGTTATCATGTGAATATGAAGTCAGAGGCACATCTCAGGGTCAATTGTGACACAAGGTTGTGAACAGTCTGGCTTATCTCAGTCTGGAGTCAAGAGTATGGGGCTGGAAAAGCACAGCCAGTTAGGCAGCATCTGAGGAGCAGGGGAATCGATGTTTCGAGCATAAGTTCTTCATCATCTCCGTCTGACCAAAGGGACAGGGATGGAGTTGGTAATGTGGTTTTGGAGGAAGATTGGTGTCAGCACATTGTCTCAAACAACCCTTACCTTGTACAACATACCAGAAGATGCAAACATCACAAGGTGCGAGAGCAATCATCTGGAAAAATACTACAGAAAATAGTACCAATTTTTTGAGAAAGGGATGATAACTGTATAGGTCCTCTCTTCTTTTTCAAAGAAAATATTATGTTTCAGTGCTATTCAGGTGCATTCCTAACAACATTTTACAGCATATGACTGTGTTTGTGTCTTTTGTTGCTTTAGTCTGAATGTAGAAACCTCAATGACTTTTCTTCTAGTTTCCATTCTTTCCTCCCTTTACATGATACATCTCCAAATCTTATTTTCCTTCCTTAACTTCTCTGTCTCCATTTCTGGATATATCCACTTTAAGCCCACTGACTTGAATAACTACCTTGACTACACTTTCCACCAATCATTTCTGGTGCATCTGGTCCATCATATGTCTCCTTTATTTGTCATTGGAGCAACCGCACTGCTCTTACTGAGATTGTCAACCAGACTATTCCGTTTCATTTCTTGCACCTCAACTCTAAACCCTCCACCTTATTCTAAGAACCAGAACATGATTCTTCTCATCTTCACCTTCTACCCCATCAGTCTTTATATTCAATAGATCATTGAGCACCATTTCTGCCATCTTCAGTGTGATGCCACCACCAAATATATCTTCCATCTCCTTCCCCTTTCAGTATTGCAAAGGGACCATTCCCTCTGCACCACGCTGGTTCACTATACAGTTACCCCCCTCAATACTACCTCCCATTCCCATGCAAGTAGAGGAGGTACATGTGTCTTTTTATCTCTCCCTTTTCACTATCCAAGTCCCCAAATATGTGCAACAATGATTTAATTCTTTAGTATATATGCTGCTCCTCCACACTGGAAATATCATCACCAGATTTGGTGACTACTTTGTAGAACACCTCATTTCAGTATGCAAGCATGACCCTGAGTTTCCAGTCATTGGTCATTGTAATTCTCCCGCTCCACCATCTCTACTCTGATATCTGTTCTGGACTTCCCACTCTGTTCAAATAAAATTCAACATGAGTTTGAGAAATGAGACCTTGCCTTTAGATGAGGGACATCACAGTCTTGCAAACTTAATGCTGAATTCAATTACTACAAATCTTAAGTTGCTTTTGGATGACTGTTGTTGTTAATGCCATGCCCACTCACATCTCTCCAGCTCCATCTTTTGTTTCTTCGCAACCCCACTGCCATCTTTAGCTTTACACCTTGCGCTCTTCTGTCATTAAACTCTTTTGCCTTTCATCCCATCACAGTCCTTTCCCTTGGTTTTTTATCCTGACCTCTGCCACTTTTCTGATGTCTGTTCTTGTATTAAACTTGTTGAATCTTTAACTTTCCAATGGGTTGCCAGTTATGATCTAATGCACTAACTGTGGTACAAGTAGACAGCACACAAAGTTTTTTACATTAGTTTTTCACGTCATTTACATTAGTGGTACTATTGAGCTGTGTAGTCTCTGTGCTGCTGGTTGCCTCTGTACTCAGCATGCAGCAAAGCAGTATCGTGCTTATATGAGGTCTAACTAGACCTCTGGTTTTAAAGGCAGTCTGATCCTCTTAAAGGGAATATTCGCTAAATAATAGCAGGCTGTGCTGAGTTCTATTTGTGTATTGCTTAAAAAGGAGAATGGTTTGTGAGCCAAAATGGGGCTCCAGCATCAGGGATGGTTGTTGGAGGTTAATGGCAAGACATGGTTCCACGAATAGTAGTGGTGGGGCAGGAGCTCAGGAGGTCTCCAAGGACATCCCTCAGAAGGGAACAGGTGCTCACGGAGGTCAGTCTCTTTAATCTGGACCTACTGAGCTAACAGAGTGACTCAAGAAGTCTAATGATCTTATATGGATCTTCATAGTCAGTGAACACATCTTTGCATCCTATTTCATGCACCACATACTCGAAACATCGACTCTCCTGCTCCTCGGGTGCTGCATGACCGACCGTGCTTTTCTAGCACCACACATTTTGACCGGCATCACATCACCCGCCTCTCTCACTGCTCAGTACATAACTAAACTATCAGTAGTCACTAGCACTCCAGACTCATATCTAATATTCAGATATTTGAACCAATATTGCTCCCATACACCGCTGGATATTCAGCCATGGCAGTTATGCTGCCTAAACATAGTGCAATACAAATAGTGACATTTTGACCAGTCCCTTTCAGGATAAGGTCACACAAAGTAGAAAGGAGTAGAATAGAACTGGATTGACAGGGCACAAGTATCCTTCTACTTCCTACATCCTCTGGTGGAATTGGTTTTCAACATCATGGAATTAACTGTGACAAAGCATGTAATGTCGCTGAGAATGTTGAGGATGGTTTCTTCATGATCCTTCTGAGCTGTCAGCTTATCTTGATTCTGCCACCATAGATTCTGCCACCATTCTTGATTCTGCCACCATTCTGCTCAGTAGAGCAAACCGCTGAGTGTGATCACGGATCATTTGCTCCCACGTATGACCCCTTTCCTGACTTCTATCATCCCCTTTGATTTCCTTTCAGACATTTAGCAATTGCCACAAGTCCAGTCAAACCATTCCAGGTGAAGCCCAGAAGAAGTCTTTCGGAGTTTAGAAGGTGGTATAAAGTCACTGGCTCGGTATTGCTGGCCTTTGTTGCAGACACAACTCTCTAAAGCAGCGAATATCGGCTCAATGTGGCTAATGAAATGGAATGGTGCCCATAAGTCAATGTTGGAGTGTAAGCTTGGGAATCCAGAATAGCATGGCCTCAGGAGACAAGATTAAGCCACTCAGAAGTGAGCAGTCTCTGACGCAGTCCAAGTCAGTGTGGTCTTTGAGGCAAGTTGGGTCTTTGAAAGTAAAGAGTTGAAACCCCTCAGGAGGAGGACAGAATGATATGAGATGTTGGTGACTCAGTGGTATTGAAGTTGGTGGATGTGTGTTAGAAAGTGGTTGACTCAACAGTTTGAGGGATAGACAGGCGAGTTTGCAGCTGAGATTTTGAGTCTTTGAGCATGGTCGGTTGCCTCGGGGATGCAAGTGCTGCTGAAGGCTGAATAAACATCTGGAAATGGAAGATGCACAACCCGTGGTTGAGGTTCATGTGGGAACCATCAAGATTTTCAGGATAGATTGGACATCTTGTATAATCGGTTTCAGGTGTTAGGGAGAATGTTGAAACACAAGATCTCCAGACTGGTAAACTCAAAGATACTGCCTGTGCCATGAGCTTCACCCGCGTGGAGATAAATGTGTTAGATGGATGTTTTGGTAAATGTGTTGCTTAAAACATGGTATATTAGGGAGGAGTTATGATTTTTGGGACATTGGGATCACTTTTGGGAAAGGACCTGCGCAGAAGTGGAAGAAAGCATCTGGCTGAGAGATTAAATACTGTAGTGGAGATAGACTTAAACTTATAAGGCAGGCAGGTGAATTGACGAATGAGCCCAGTTTTGGAAGTACCAGAGAGGGCAAAAGAGAGAAAATGGGGAACAGGGAAAAGGAAGTGAGGGAAGGCTTGAGTGTTGTCAGTGAACAAAGTCATGCTTGCATCTTAATGAGCAAAAGATGAAGGCAAAAATAATTGTATATATGTAAATACACAGAGTGTAGTGAACAAATTGGGAAACTAGAAGTAGAAATTATATGATATAACACCATTGACAGAAACATAGCTCAAGCCAGAAGAGGATTAGATACTTAACATTCCAGCTTTTAAGATTATTTGTAGAAATAGGGTGGGTAAAAAGAGAAGAGGTATAGCAGTTTTGGTAAATGATAATATCATTGCCCTTGAATGAGATGCAGTTGTTGAATTAGAATCTATATGGTTCAAGGTGAGAAACAGGATGAGAGCAGTGACGTTCGCGGCATTTATTTTAGACATCCAAATAGTGGTGAGGAAGTAGAAGTGAACATTTGTAAGCAGGTTATGGAAATCTGCAGGACAATTAGGTTGTGATAGTTGGTGATTTCAATTACGCAGGGTAGACTGGGAAAAAGGTGAGATTGTGGGGCATAGAAGGGGGAGAAATTCCTGCAATGAGACAGGAGAAATTTCTGGAATTGTACATTTCCAGTCCTACTATTGATGGACCTGTGCTTGATTGGATCCTAGGAAATAAGGCAGGCCAAGTGGAGAATGTTAAAGTGGGGGACCATTTGAGAAATAACAGTTATAACGCAATAAAGGTCAATGTTAAATTGGGAAAGGATTTTTTTAAAAAAATCAGTCAAGGATTAAGATTCCAGACCGGAAAAAGGCAGATTTTCAGAGTTTAAAAGTTGAAGTGGAGCAGGTTGATTGGAAATACATTTTGGTAAACAGTAGATAAAATGGCTGTGTCCTAAAAAAGGATCACTAGACACAAAATGTTATAACTCAGCTCTCTCTCCAAAGATGCTGCCAGACCTGCTGAGTTTCTCCAGCAATTTCAGTTTTTGTTTCTGTTTTTCCTTTGGGCTGTGTATTACTACAATTTGGTTGTTAATTTATGCTTAGCCTGTGTTAAAGATAAAAGAAAGGTAATATAGATTATTTTATCTTTCTGATTTTCTAAAGATTTTTAAAATGCGAAATCCTATGGTTATTCTCTAAATAAGTATTGAGATTTCAAATTTTGTCTATTTTGAAATAAAAAGTTATAGTCTCTAACTGGATCATAAAATGGGGTCTGATCTGTCATTGCTACAAAATCTGATTGGAAAATGCTGATGAACATACACAATCAAGATGCTTGATTCATTTGTTGACCCATATGTCATGCTCCATTCGTGATGAAGGAATTCACTCCAAGATGATAGTGGGCATTAGGCAGAGTGTGCCTACGTGTTTTCTATACCAACCTAGTCACATTGCAGAATCAGAGGCACTTTGAACAAGACAGAAATGTTGGAACCTGTACCATCAATATTTGTAGCTCCAGACCACGACATGGATGGATAGTGCGTGTTACCATAGCAAATGGACGCCTTGGGTTGGATTTGATATCTATCTCCTTGTCCTGTATGGTGGAGGTTTGAGTGCTATGCATCAGATCTGTCTTCCTTCAAAGAGCTGAAGGACAATAAACTGAAAGGACAGAGCTAAAACAAATTACAGTTACTTCCATTTGCCATACTTCGGTAAAAATACACTTTTCTTTGTGATCATGAAGTTGAGCCTGGTAGTTTTCATTTTGTAATGAGAGTTTTTTTTAAATCTCTAAGTGTCAGCAGAGGTAGTTGAGTATTGAGGCAAAAGTGAACTTTTATTTTTGTCTTGAGCAATTAATTTTTGCCTTTCTCTTACTCTGGTAATTCATTTTTATTTTTGCTGCTACGTTCTGGTTAAGTATGTCATGATTTGCAGTCAATAATGGTCTTTATACAGTAAGATAAATGTTATTCTTTAAATTGCCAAATATATATATATCATTGCATAGCATCATATTGATGTGCTTCTGTTCATATTTAAAATATTGTATTTGATTGATTACAATGATTACCAGATAATGAAATGAATGGCATTTTGAACAAAGATACCATGATCCTTGAAAACCACATATTAATCCAGTACTAATTCACAAAAGTTAATGAAATTATTACTTGTTATAATAGAATACTGGTAATGCATATTTTTCTGATACCTTTGTAAAGATATGGTAAGTAAAGTAAGGGGTAGATATGCAATGTCTAATATTTTAAAAATCATTACCCACAACACATAACAATTCTTAAGAAATAAAAATCCAGCATGAAAAGTGGTCCAGTGCTGGCTAATAACATAATTTTAAGACAGAGTAGATTAAAAGTAAGAGCTTCTAATGTTCCCAAAGAATATCAAGTGTGAGATTGGGGATGATCTTACAATTAGAAAAAGATGACCAAAAAGAAGATAGAAAGACAACAGAAGTTAGAAGTAAACTAGGAACAGACATAGAAATAGATTGGAAAAGTTTCTGTAGGTATATAAAAACATTAATGGAAGAAAGGAAATTAATAGTAGCAAGCATCTTTCTAACAGACCAACAGATAAATTGCTAGTGGAATAACCAAAAGCAGAAACATTAAACAAACCCTTTGTATCCTTCATGTTAGAAGACACAAAGAGCATTCTAGAAATAATGAGGGACTTAGAGATTAGTGAGATTGAGGAACTTTTAACAAAATGTTTTAGTACACATACTGTACTGGGCAAATTAATGGAGCTAAAAGCTGACAAATCCCTTGGACCTGATGATTTATGTCACAGGAGATGGCTACAAAATTAGAAGAAGCATTTTAATCCTCTAGTTTTTAGAATAATCTCTAGGGATTGGAAACAGCAAACACAAATTTGTTATTCAAGAAGGGGAAGAAAAAACATGGCTTAGAGGATTGAGGGAAATATGTTGTATGCATTGAAGCTTGGTTAACCAACATAAACCAGACAATCTGAATAAATGGGACATTTTACAATAACAAATTGCATTATGGTACTGCAAGGATCTGTGCTTGGGGCTTACCTATTTATAATTTACATCAACAATTTGTAGTGTGTCCATGCTTGCTGATAGTATAAACTTTGATCAGAAAGTAAGGTCTGAGGAGGATGCAGACCAGTTACAAAGGGATATGGATGGGTGAGTAAATAAAATTGTTCCTCAAGGATCATAATTTGAAGCCAGATGTATTTATTCATTTTGGTAACAAAAATAGAAAAACAAAATATTTATTAAATGGCAAGAGTTTGGGAGATGTTGGCTTTGAAAAGGCATTTGCATACATACAATTCACAGGAAGTTAACAAGCACAGTCAACAATACAAAATTAGGGGAAGACAGACAAGTGGAATATAAGCTTTTCTTACATAGGTTTTGGAGTAAGACCAAATAAGTCTTGCTGCAATTATAGAGGACCTTAGGGAAATTACAAGTGCAATGCTGAGAACACTTTTGGTTTCCATACCAAAAGAAGGATACACTTCTCTTCAAAGGAAGGTACCAAAGGATCAGTAGATTGACTCTTGGGATACAGAGATTCTCCTATGAGGAGAAATTCAGAGGATTAAGCCTACTGCCTGAAATTTAAATGAATGAGAAGTTATCTCACTGAAAGATATACAGTTCTCAAGAGACTAGACAGGATAGTTGCTAGGGAGGCTGTCTTTCCTGTCTAGAGCTAGGAATCACAGCCTCACAAGGAGGGTTTAAACAGTAAGGATTGAAATGAGAAGACATTTCTTTACTCAAAGGACTGTGAATATTTGGAATCCTCTAAACCTGAGGGCTGTAAGTATTCAATCATCAAATACTTTCAAGTCAGAGATTGATGGATTTTTAGGTGCTTTGTAATCAAGCAGTAAGGTGGAGTTGAGGTAGACGATCAGCTATTATCTTACTGAATAACAGAGTAGGCACAGAGGGCCAAATGGCCTATATTTGTTCCTTCCATTCTTATGGTGCATTTGGCCTACTATGTCAGCCACTTTTTCAGAAGTTAATGGTAAAAACAGTTTTTAACTTCTGCAAAATTTTGTGGCTAGTTACATGGAATCACTTTGAATATATCTCTGCACACAGCCATCATAGTGAATGACAGCAGTCTCCATTTTGCATAATTAATTACAATATGGCTTAGACTTAGCTTCAGATTCAAATTTCTATGCACAAAGTTTCAAAAGTTAATTGTCTGCATTAGTTAAAGGCTGATTGCCTTTACCACAACAAATCATTAGTGCATTTGTAATGAAATCGAAGCTTATTGGATTTTAAAACTTTAAGACAGCAGGCGTAATCCAGGAGGTGATCTGACAACATTTACCATCAAATACAATCTCACTTTCATGGCCTACAGTGAACATTCTGCATCCACTTCTTTATCAGGTAGATGTTTTAAAGTTAGTTAATGATTTCTGCTGAAGTTGCATTTGTCGTGTACTATAGTAGGACATGCTGAAACCTAACACGCCGAGAAATAGAGCTGTCCCATGCATCAATGTGTCTGTATTGTTCAGTGTCATTTTGCCAGCAGATCGACTCTAAAAGACAAAAAAAAATTCTTAGTTTCAATAAAAGATAAGCAGTTATATTATAGGCAACCATTTTGAAATGGATACTTGTTTATAATAGTGAACAAACAATAACTCTACTCTTGCCTATGTATGATTCCAGGTAACATAGAATCAGTTTCTCATTCATAACACTAAGGCCAGTCAGGGTGCCAAAGAGTCTGCTGGGCAGCCATCTATGCTTACCTGTAATCAGGTACAGGAAATTGCAACAATAGAAAATCAATACTATTTTATTCAGCATGCATTGCATATTTGGGACACACCATTGAATTGTTCTATTATTGTAACACAATGCAAAATAATTTTCAAATGAATATTTTAAAACATTAAAATATTTCAATAGTGGATTTTTGAAACTTCAAACATTAATTTTGTGTGGACAGAACAATTGCAGGTGAATGCATTTAATGCAAACAACCGTGAGGGCAAATAGCATGTTGGCCTTTATTGCAAAAGGATTATCATATTTGAATAATAAGGTTTTGCTATAACTGTATAGGCCTTAGTGAGATCACACCTGGAATACTGTGCATAGCATCGACCTCTATACCAGAGGAAGGATATACTTGCTTTGCAGGTTGCATACCAAAATTCAACAGATTGTTTCTTGCAATGAGAAGGTTGTCCTATGAGACTAGGTATACTGTGCCTATCTTCATTGTCGTTTAGAAGAATGGAAGGTGATCCCATTGAACGCTACAGAATTCTGAAGAAGTTTGACAAACACAAAGGTTGTTTCCTCTCATGCAGGACTCGTAAATTGGAGAAAAGTTTCAGTTATTTAGGACTAAGATGAGAAATTTCTTCATTCAAAGGATTGGGAATCATTATAAATGACATGCCTTGAGGGTTGTGGATGATCCCATTGTTCAACATATTTAAGGCTGGAATAAATAGATTTTTCTTCTCTGAGAACCACTATGGAGAGCAGGTATTCAAAGTGGAGTTGTGGCATGATTTTCTTGAATAATGGAGCTGGCTACAAGGATCATATGGTCTAGTCTCACTCATATTTTGTGCTGTCTTAATTTATACATACACATAATGAGAGTTATCATAAAATGAATAAAATGAATTATCTATTGAAATGAAACATCACATGTTTCATCACAATTACTAATTCATCACGATAGAAACAGAAAACTCTGGAGAAACTCAGAAGGGGCCTTAAAACTGATGGTTTCTATGCTGTTGAGAAAATGGGAGGAGCAAGTGGAACAAGTGGTGAGGTTGCCTATCAGAAAAGGCAAAGGGAACACTAATGGGAGTAGAGGAGAGGTATAGAAGAATAGATATTAATAATAGGCATTAATAGCAGAAAATAGCTCCGATGAGAGCAACACATGGAAACAAGTATGTCATTGGAAGTATAATCAGAATGAAGAACAGTGTTTGAACTTGATCCTCCATTTTGATTATATCACCTATCCCCAACCTTGCATTTTGTTTGCATGGGTTTGCGGTCATCAAAGCTGGCTTATTTTTGCTACTAACACCATTGTTTTTAATCTACATATTTCCTGTACTGCCATTAGAATGTATTTTGTCTTTTACTTTGGCACCACCACTCAATCCACCTCCCCTATTGTCAACGGCATAAAAATGATCATTTTTCAGTCCACTTTAATTCTGAAGAAGAGGCATATTAGACTCTAAATGTTAACTCTGTCACTCTCATCATAGATGCTGCCAGAGTTTGTCCATCACTTTCTCTTTTTATTTCAGATTCTTAGCACCCGCAGTACTTTGTTTTTATTACATTTTTACTGATTCTCTACTATTGATTTAATCATACAAAGACATAGAGAAAATTGGATGTACTTACCAGAACATCCATTACTGGCTCTGACAGCAATGATGATTCAAAATTGAACAAAACCAATCCTACACACCTTATAGAAAGCATGATAAAATAAAATGTGAGGTTTGTAGTGAAATTGTAAAGGAATTATTAATAAATGCATTTACAATTTTTCTACAAATGGCACACACTAAATCTGACCCTTTTAATAGTGGGACCTCATACCTTTGTGTTTCTGTAATTTTAAAATAACATTTCACAACCAGTAAATTACTTGAGCAATTATAGTTGCTAATTTTGTTTTTAAAAACATTAACTTCCAAGACTTTGGTGCTTCTATTAGTTTATTACAGAAATCACAGGAAATGACTGTATTAATTTACTATGATGAATGCAAAAATAACAAAATTCTATACATTTTCAAAATCAGCTTTATGGAAACAGAACTCCGTAAGTTTGTAGTTGGCCAATGTGGGTTGACTGCATTAGCTAAAAACTGCAGACAGTTACTCAAGGCTGGAATTGAACTCAGCTCCCTGACGCTGAAAGGCAGCTGTGCTAACCACTTAGACACCATGCTGCTGAAATGTAACAGCATAGTTTGAAAATATTTGAACATTAACACACTTCAAATACTTGGTTCCACGAGTAATCCACCCAGATCCATAGCCCTACCCTATTATCCTACATTTAAATCAATCTGTACTTGCACGAAATTTGATAAAAGGGTTTTGTTTAATTGCAAACACATGATGCAATTGTGTCAGAAGTGGTAGTCTTTTGGTGCAAGGTTGTAGCAATGTGAAATACATTGAACTCATTTATTTGGCCTGCTACTGCTTGAGTTACTTGTTTGCCTTTGACCTACTCCACGGAAATGAATGTTATTCTCAGTTAGGTTTTTGTGTTTATCTGGGTTGAAACAAAATTCTGTTCTGTATAGCAGCAGATAAAAAAGACAGATAGTCAATTTAAATCAAGTGAAAGTGGGAAATAACATTAGGTTAAAGCTTTGCGTGAGTCCAAAAGACTGCCTGTTAACATGCCAAACTGAATGCATCTGATCTCCAACATAGCTTTACTAATTGAATAGAAACACAGTATAAAAAGTGATAAAGGTGTACAGCACAGAAACAGACCATTCGGAACAACTCGTCCATGCTGACCAGATATCCTAAATTAATCTAGTCCCATTTGCCAGCACTTGGCCCATATCCCTCCAGACCCTTCCTATTCATATACCCATCCAGATGCCTTTTAAATGTTGCAATTGTACCAGCCTCCACCACTTTCTCTGGCAGCTCATTCCATACACGTACCACCCCTTGCATGAAAAGGTTGCCCCTTAAGTCCCTTTTAAATCATAAAAATGAATTTAAAAATAATTTGAATTGTGACTCTAAACTGATTACCTAATTTAAACCATTGGAACCAAGGAGCCAGTTTCTGAAATAGCTCGAATAAAACAAGATTTCTTTGTGATCCAAATAAAAGTAGCTCACACAAACTTGCAATATTGCTGCTTCAGATATGACAGTACACTTTGGAAATAATCAGAAAACTCAGCAAATATTGAGATCCTGTTGTCTCTTGCTACTTATAGACTTTCAGTGGAAGGTTTTGATGAGCCAATCATCAGAGAAGAAAGGCATGTGGAGATTCTGCAACCTGTCATTTTCTTTGAATATGAACATGAACTGTATTGAGGAATGGCTGATAGGACAAGCACCTTCTCACAACTTGAAATTGAACTTGAAAACGTTCCAAGTACATTTCCATGTTGGTACTAAACAGATAGAAAAGATCAGTCTTTTATAGTAAAGAAAGAGAGCACTGTCTGAAAATTGCTATGGGGCCCTCTTGTGATGCAGTGGGAGTGTCCCGACCCAAAGAGAAAAAAAAAATTGTTTTTAAGAAATTGAGTCCATGATGACTCTCCGTAGAGCAAAACAGAGAGTCACATTCTTCTGCACCATCCCCTTAGTACTGAAAGTTTATTTGTTTCAAATCCACATCCAACTGACTGTTGAAATCATTGATGGACTTTATGTCCACCTCCCTTACAGGCAGCATATTCCAGATTGTCACTGCTTCTTCCTCACAAACCTCTCCATTTCATATTTAAAATCTTAGATCTAGCTTCCATAATCCTTGCACCATCAGCTAATGGGAACAGATTATTTGCGGTGGCACGGTGGCTCAGTGCTACCTCCCAGTGCTAGAGACCCGGGTTCAATTCCCACCTCGGACAACTGTCTGCGGAGTTTGCATGTTCTGTGTGGGTTTCCTCTGGGTGTTCCAGCTTCCTCCCACAGTCCAAAGATGTGCAGGTTAGGTGAATTGGCCATGCTAAATTGCCCATAGTGTTAGGTGGATTAGTCAGGAGTAAATATAGGAGTGGACCTCTCTTCAGAGGGTTGTTTTGGGTCGAAGGGACTGTTTCCATGCTGTAGGTAATCTAATCTATCTAAAAAAAAATCTTTATCTACCTCATCCAAACCAATATATTCTTCTACATCTCTCTCAAGTATTCCCTTAATCTCCCTTGCTCAAATTACAACAGCCTCCGTTTCTCTGATGTAACCTTACAGTCAAAATTCCCCATCCCTGGAAGCATTCTTATAAATCTTTGCATTTTCTCATGAATTCTCACAACCTGAACAAAGTATGGTGAACTGAACTAGTTAAAAACAAAGGCTGCAGATGCTAGAAACCAGATTCTAGACTAAAGTGGTGCTGGAAAAGCACAGCAGTTCAGGCAGCATCCGAGGAGCAGGAAAATTGACATTTTGGGTAAAAGCCCTTCAATCAGGAATAGAGAGTGAACTGAACTCGTTGTGAAATTCCAGTTGTGACTCAACTTGAGTTTTATTAGTGTTCAACATAACTTTCTTGCTTGTTTACTCAAGGTCTTTGTTTATGAAGCTCGAACTTATTACTTTGCTAACTATATTTTCAATATGTCCTGCCACCTTCAAAGATCTGTGCACCTGCACCTTTCCAGGTCTATGTCATCAATTGTTTTTTGTAACATTGTCAGTGGAAAGTTGTCAGTGTACTCTTTCTTCAAATTCTCTTCCCAAAGGCTCTTAATGAAAATAGTGTAGACTAGTTCAAAACTGTACATGTAGATGGAAATGTTACTAATATCCCTCCCCGGGAAGCTGGGAGTTTTGCTCTATGAGGTGAGTGGGGAGGATACTTGCATTTTGTTTGAAGTGTCTGTAAGGAATTAAAGTCTAAAAATACCTAAGATAACTGACACTTGGGTTTCTTCAGCAAACATTTCCATGCTGATATTGAAACTCTGACCTGAGGGATTCCCTGAAGCAAGTCTTCTACTGCTGCACTAATTGTTATGTACAATCTAGATTAGATTACTTACTGTATGGAAACAGGTCCTTCGGCCCAACAAGTCCACACTGACCCTCCGAAAAGCAACCCACCCAGACCCATTCCCCTACACCTACACATTGGGCAATTAAGCATGGCCAGTTCACCTAACCTGTACATCTTTGGGACTGTGGGAAGAAACCAGAGCACCCAGAGGAAACCCACACAGACACAGGGAGAATGTGCAAACTCCACACAGACAGTTGCCTGAGGGAGGAATTGAACTCAGGACTCTAGCACTGTGAGGTAGCAGTGCTAAACACCGTGCCACCTACTACTACTACTCCTGGTTTCCACAAAATTGGATGACAATTTATCACAATGCCAAATGGGAGCAACATTCTTTTCTCATTGGTTAACTGGCAGCAACAATGGACATAAGAATATCTCAAATATTAGCTGGGATGTCAGTGTGCTCTCTGTACATAGGTGTTATTTAATATAGAGATTTCTAAACATGATCATGCTTGTAATGGAGCACCTGTTTTTTGTGGATGTATTTTATAAAACAAGGCATACCTGGCATAATGCTTCATCAAGTTTGGATGACAAGAAATTTTTATGAAGTTCACAGATGGGCTGTTATATTTTTAACAGTATTCAAATTTGCAGAAATGCTCACCTAACAAATCAGGCATTTAAAACCAAAAGAGAAAATGCTGGAAAATCTCAGCAGATCTGGCAGCATCTGTAAGGAGAGAAAAGAGCTGACTTTTCGAGTCTAACTGACCCTTTGTCAAAGCTTTGTCAAAGTTTCAGATTCCAGCATCCGCAGTAATTTGCTTTTAAATCAGGCATTTAATTTCTTTTTCACAATGAAGACAACATATTGCGTGTTTACAGTGTAGCTGGAAAATTCCAGTTGCGCCCGATCTTCTCGTACACTACTACTTTTGTTTGTTTGCTTCTGTCTGCTCTATTTGTTTTACATTTGACCACTGAGTGAAACCTATGATTGGTTACTAAACATCAGGTGACCCAAAAAGCCCTGGTAAGGACAACCCAGTATTATGCTTCTGGAAGTTCATTGTCAGGTGTTGATGTCTTATAAACACTTGGAAAACACAAGAAAGAAAAAAATCTCAGACAGGCAAAGTTAAATAACATTTACCTAAACTAATAAATATTGTAGAGAGGCAGTTAATGTTGCACAAATCATGGCGTGAAAGGTCTAATGTGCTAAGAAAATAATTTTCAGTGACGGAAAAGTAGAGTGGTGAAACTGCATAGGTCCTGGGGTCTTATACAAAGATAGGAGCTGCAAATTGGTGGAAAATTTTGATTTATCCATTTAGCTTGTAATTTTTCCTGAACCTACCAGGCATGACAATATTCTGAGGACATCTGCAGAATTTGATTGAAGGTGAGTTTAATGAGTCTGTAAAATGTACCATGGTTCATATAAACTTAAAAGACTTTCAATTTTTGCAGCTTAGTTAATCATTCAGAATATTATCAATTATTATTGATCAAGAGATGATAGACCACTGTCCATTCTTTATATGTTAGTACATTTTTGAGTTTTAATAATATAGGCACTTTGTGGCAATATAAACAGGAGTTTAACATGATGGTTAACATTATTTATGTGTAAAATACTGTACTTCAAAAAATAATGTGCTTCTTGTTACATTCTTCTAAAAATGTTTGAAATAAATACTAATTTACAATTCAGATAAAGGATACTAATAACATTTTAATAAAGAGATTACTGACATGATGAACATTTTTAAAGTTTTTGATGCTATTCCTGAGATTTCCAGAATTCACAAATTGTATTAATTTACTACTGGTTGTGAGCTTTAAAAATTCCTGATTCACTTTCCAATGTTAAACTTCCATCCAGCTCTCTGGCTTTTTCATGCAATGCAGCAATGCCTACCTTTTGAGAAAGACAGTATTAAACTAAGCAGCTCAACAAAAGGAACAATACATTCGACATTTTATAATAATGTTATTATTATCCATTGCAGGTTGCTGTCACAAAATTGTTGACCATGTTACATAAATTATGTCTATAAAATCCTATGCATTACAAAATTCTAATTTATTAATATATTTTACCCCCCAATAACCATGTTTCCATCATAATTGTCTGTCCTCATTCTTGTTTATAAATTGCTTAGCGTCATTTAAATGGATGTGTGTAATTCAAGGTATCGCAGTAGCTACCATTCATTACTTGATTTCATCTTTGTGTTCTATGTAAATAAGATTTTAATCTGAAATCTATTTAAAATGTAAGCTAGGAGGCAAAAGTCCAGAAATAAGACTACTCCCTGTGCCTATGCCATATGGATGAAATGGGCATTTTAGAAGTTGCGTGCTTTTTTGTTGTAATATTACTCAAAACAACAGAAACTCTCAGTGATACCAGTCGTAACTGACATATCGTGTTCTATTAGTAACATAACACTGATGGCTTCTTGAGTGCACTCAGGAATTTCTCATGCAGAACATCAACAATGGCCTAAATGCAACAAGACATTTATTGTAGATTTCAGGAGATTTGCAACATTTTCTATAATTTTAGAAAATGTATAATCTATAATTCAGAATAAAATTTGCTTTATATGGAATGAGTCCAATTTGCAAAAGCTCAGTTAAAAGCATAAGTAAAGATTATAGAGTCTCCCAAAAACTAGTTTAATTTATTGACATAGATTTCAAAACTGTATCATTTAACTGCGTGTACATGTGAATTCAGTAATTTTGATATGCAAGAACTAAAAGTTATTATACAAAACTAAAATACACTGACTTAAACTTCAGACAAATTCTTCACACTCAAACCACCTTTTTCTAATGCTCACCTGCAGCAGTCTGATGTATCCAGGTATCATAGCTCGTAGTGGAATAAACATTTTCAATCAAGTATTTCTTTTTTGATGCTGTAGAGATATTGGAGGTTGCAACTGAACTATATTTTCATTGGGATCTTTCGCTTACAAAATTACAGTTTTTTCACAGATTAATATTAATTAACAAAACAGTAAATTTGACTAATGCACAACTGTCTTTGTGAGCGCTTTATATACAAGCTTCAAGTAAGAATAAACTAAATAAATTGCATGATCTGTCACATGTTGTCAATCTGGAGTGCTTATATGTTGACAAAAGGCCTTGAGCTAGAAGGCTAAGACTACCTGCAATATATTTACAGAGATAGGCTCAGCTTTATCTGATTTTACACAATGTTGATGTTCAGAATTGAAAGGTAGGACATTGTGCCTAAGTGCTGGCAAGGGGCCAGCAGTGTTGCCAGCACAGCCACAGAAAATCAGTGCACCTGTCTCACTTTCTTCACTACTACTACTGGTGTTAGTTGCAACCCTTGAAAAAACTTGGTGGTCACGGTGAGGTTTTGGGCAGAGATTTTCAGAATGGTTCAGAATAGGGATTTCATTTGGGAAAGAGCGGGATGTTTGTGATGGCATAATTAGTCTGTGGATTTAACTTGGAACCAGAAGGAGCATTCCTATTCTTGCTTGCTCCACATTAAGTGATGGGGAAAATCTTAATCTAATTTTCATATTGAATTCTCCAGAAGTTCCTGAAGACTGAAGAATCTGACTGCAGCATAGTTTAGGGTTAAGGTGAGGGTTAGGGTGACTAGGGAGGAAGCTGAACCAATATTGCAGATGTCTGATTCAGGCTTGCTGTCCACCTGATAGATTGAACTTGCAGTGGATGCTTATTTCATTTGTGTAGCATACGTGCAGGGTATTCAGATTTCTGGGCTTTTGCCCCCTGGCTTACATTTTAAATAATACTCAGATTGAAATTTTATTTATTCAGATCACAAAGAATTTTTTAAATGATTCTGCATTTTTACTACACACGAATCATATTTTTATTTTGATAAAGTTGAACCAGTGTGGCCAGAAAATTGATAGCTACAGAGTTTGAAACAGAGCCATAGAGCTCATCAGAATAAGGATAGTACACTTACACTATGCTTTGACTTCAGTAAGGCTTTTGACAAGGTGTCACATGTGAGACTGGTCAAGAACGTAAGAGCCCATGTAATCCATGCAATTTGGCAAATTGGATCCATAATTGGCTTAGTGGTAGGAGGTAGAGGGTGATGGTCAAAGATTACTTTTGTGACTGGACATCTGTGTCCAGTGGCACACTACAGGGTTCAATGTTGGATCCCTTATTATTTGTTGGGTCAATTTGGGATCTAGACACAAATGTTGGCTAGATCAGTGAGCTTGGAGATGACATAAACATTGATGATGTGTTAAAAAAACAAGGGGGAAAGGCTTAACTGACAAGACAGTGTTAATATGTTGATCAAATGGCCAAAACAATGCCAAATGGAATTTAATCTGGAAAGGTATGAAGCGATGCATTTTGAGACGACTAACAAGGCAATGAATAATATGAAGGATAGAAGATCAGAGGGACCTTGGTGTGCATTTCCACAGATCCATAGGGACAGGTGAATAATGTAGTTAATGAAGCATGTTACTTGAGGCATTGAATGCCAGACAGTGAAATTATGATGGAGCTAGATAATTTCTTAGTTGGGCCGCAGTTAGAATAGATCTGGTTGCCACACTAAAGGAAGGAGGTGATTGCAGTAGAGAGTGTGATAGGAAACTCATTGATATGTTGGCTGGGCTGGAGAATTTTCATCTATGGAAGAGACTTTCTCTAGGCTGGGTTATCTTGTGTACAAAATTAAAGTAGCATAGATAGGGTGGATAGGATAGAATGAAAGAAACTTTTACCCTTCAGAGAGTGGTCAATAAACAGGGGCATGGATTTAAAAAGGGGCAGGAGGTTTAAAGGAGATTTAAGGAAGAACCTTTTTACCCAAAGGGTGATGGGCATATAGAACTCACCTTTTAAAAGAGTAGAGATGGGACCCATCACAACAGTTAAGAAGTATTTAAATGAACACTTGAAATGCTGTAGCACATTAGGCAATGGACCCAGTGCTGAGAACTTGTTCTAGAATAGATAGGTGCTTGATAATTGCTGCAGATATAATGGGCTGTAGGGCCTCTTTCTATGTTTTAAAACTCTATGACTCTATGATCTGTTGCATGATTCATGATTTCACAATTCGTGTGTAGTTCAACTCCATTTATCTACCTTACTTTCCCTTTACTTATCAGGTTTTATGGATCTCCATCTTTAAGGTTTTAAGTGCTCCAGCATCTACTTTCTTCTTGAGAAGAGAATTCCAGATTTCTGCTACATATTCCAAAAATATACCTGCTGATGTTTAGTTCTAGTGTTAAGATAATGTCTCCTCATTGTTGATTCTCTTCCATTTTGGGTTCAATTGGCAACTCAGACACAAATTTCACCTACAATCGTGCCCATTTTTTTAAGAATTAGAATTAGAATCCCTATAGTGTGGAAACAGGCCATTCCACTCAACAAGTTCACACTGACCCATTCCATTATCATATATTTAGCCCTGACTAATGCATCTAACCTACACATCCCTGAACACTATGGGCAATTTTAGCATGGACAATTCACCTAACTTGCACATCTTTGGATTGTGGGAGGAAGTTGGTGCACCCGGAGGAACCCACACAGACAGGGGAGAACGTACAAACTCCACAAACAGTTGCCTGAGGCTGGAATTGAACCCGGGTCCCTGGTTTTGTGAGGCAGCAGTGCTACTGAGCCAGTGTGCTGCCCCGAAGAGCATTCCTATTCAATTCTATGTTTCTATTCAAATCACCAAAGGCAAAACCTGTCATAAACTAGTATATCAGCCAATACTTTACAATTCAACGTTTTCAAATTTTATCAACATCCAACGGGTTGCTATTGACCAGAACTGAACTAGACTATCCATATAAATACTATGACTACAAGAGCAGGTCACAGGCCAGGAATTTTGTGATGCATAGTCGTTGCCTATCTCCCAAAGCCTTTTTATTATCAACATAATATGAATCAGGAATATGGTGGAATATTCCCCACTTGTTTGAATGAGTGCAACTCCAATAACACTCAGAAAACACAACATCATTCAGGATAAAGCAACCCACTTCGCAACATAAGAACAGGAGTAGGGCATTAAGCCCTTTGAGCCAGTTCCAACTTTCAATGAGATCATGGTTAATCTGGGTCTAACTCCATATATGTGCTTTTGTGTGATATCCATGAATACCTTTGCTTAACAAAAATGTATCGATATCAGATTTAAAACTAACAACCGATCCTGCATCCGCTATCATTTGCAGAAGACAGATCCAAACATCTACTAACCTTTGTATATAGAAATGTTTCCTAATATCTCCTGAATGGTCTGGACCTAATTCTCTGACTATGACCCCTAGTTCTAGAATCCCCAACTAGCAGAAGTCATTTACTTTAACTAACCTGTCTTTTCCTGTTAATATTGTGAAGACTTCTTGATTTGCACCTCCTCAACCATTTTCAATATTCACTGCTTCCAGCACCAATGTAAAGAATCATATACAAGATACACTACAACTCATCAAGACACTTCTCAAACACATGACTTCTATCACTCTAAAAGACAACAGCATCAGATAATGGGAACACAACCACCTGCAATTTCGCACACAGCATCCTGATTTGCATCTATTGCTATTGTTCCATAGTCACTGAGTCTAAACTCTAGAACTCTTTTTCTCTCTTCTTAGCTGACCAATCTAGATCTCCATTTTTACATAGCAAATGTTTAGGATTTGGACTACGCTGCCTGAGAATGTGGTGGGGGCTTATTCCATTGTTGTTTTGGAGAGAAAATGAGATGAGCACCTGAAAAGATAAATAAATAAAAGAAAGGACATACATGGTGAGGTCAGTGCAGGAGAGAAAGAGAGAAAGAAACTGACATCACAGTGAACCTGCAAAGATACTGCCTTTGCTGTTTGAATTCATGGACATTGGAATGCATCTGGGAAAATTAACAAAAGTGAAATTCACAACTGATCTTGGAAGAACTGTTAGGTGAAGTCACAGCACAGAATCAGATAAGTGAATAGTTTTAAGTGTGGCCTAGAGAAAGTCTGCGGTAGTGAGCAGAGTGGCTTCTTTCTTGATTATATATTTTTTGAGATATGTCTCTTGATTAAACTTAAAATATAAGCCATAACTGTTAATAAGCCATAACTGGGACAGTGTTTTGTAGAGGAATAAGACAGGGCTATTTTCTGGGTCTATAGATTGAGAAGGAGCAAAAATGGCCTTTAGTAACGTGATATGCATTTCTTGTCAGATGTGGTAGTTTAAGGAGAGTTTATGGGTTACTGCAAATTATATCTGCAATAAATGCTGTTGGTTGTAAATCCTATCAGGTCGAATTGATAAGTTGGAGAGACAATTAGAGGCAATGAAGTATTTGCGACAGCAACGATATGTGATGGATGGCAGTTATAGGAGACGGGAAAAGTCGCAGATATAGACATATAGATGGGTTAACTCCAGGAAAGGTAAGAGAGGTAGGCAGTTAGTGCAGGAGACTTCTGTTGCTATCCCCATTTCAAACAAGTATACCGTTTTGAAAAATGTAGCAGGTAATTGATACACAGGGGAACGTAGGACGAATAGCCAAGTTTCTGGTATTGAGACTGGCTCTGTTGCAATGAGGGGTATGTTGGGTTCCAAGAGATCAATTGTGTTAGGGGACTCTCTAGTGCAAGGTACAGACAGATGTTTCTGTGGCCATCAGCGAAAGATCAGACTGTGTCGCTTCCCTGGTGCCAGGTTCAAGGATGTCTCAGAGAGGATGCAGAATGTTCTCAAGGGGGAGAGGGGCCAGCAAGAGGTCATTGTCCACATTGGAACCAAAGATATAGGAAGGGAAAGGTTGAGATTCTGAAGGGAGATCACAGAGAATTAGGCAAAAATTTAAAAAGGAGGTCCTCGAGAGTAGTAATATCTGGATTACTCCCAGTGCTACGAGCTAGTGAGGGTAGGAATAGGAGGATAGAGCAGATGAATGCATGGCTAAGGAGCTGGTGGAGGGAGAAGGATTCACATTCTTAGATCATTGGAATCTCTTTTAGGATAGATGTGACCTGTAAAAGAAGAACGGATTGCACCTAAATTGGAAGGGGACTAATATACTGGCAGGGAGATTTGCTAGAACAGCTCGGGAGGATTTAAACTAGTAAGGTGGGGAAGTGGGACCCAGGGAGTTGTGAGGAAAGATATCAATCTGAAACTGGTATAGTTGAGAACAAAAGTGAGTCAAACAGTCAGGGCAAGCAGGGACAAGGTAGGACTAATAAGTTAAATTGCATTTATTTCAATGCAAGGGGCCTAACAGGGAAGGCAGATGAACTCAGGGCATGGTCAGGAACATGGGATTGGGATATCATAGCAATTACAGAAACATGGCTGAGGGATGGGCGGGACTGACAGCGTTCTAAATTGGAGAAAGGCCAATTTTGATGGTATTAGGCAAGAACCTTCAAAAGATGATTGGAGGCAGATGTTCACTGGTAAAGGGACGGCTGGAATGTGAGAAGCCTTCAGAAATGAGATAACAAGAATCTAGAGAAAGTACATTCCTGTTAAGTTGAAAGGAAAGGCTGGTAGGTATAGGGAATGCTGGATGACTAAAGAGATTAAGGGTTTGGTTAAGAAAAAGAAGGAAGCATATGTCAGGTATAGACAGGATAGATCGAGTGAATCCTTAGAAGAGTATAAAGGAAGTAGGAGTATACTTAAGAGGGAAATCGGGGGGGGCAAGAAGGGGACATGAGATAGCTTTGGCAAAGACAATTAAGGAGAATCCAAAGGATTTTTACAAATACACTAAGGACATTAGGGAGAGAATAGGGCCCCTCAAAGATCAGTAAGGCAGCCTTTGTGTGGAGCCGCAGAAAATGGGGGAGATACTAAATGAGTATTTTGCATCAGTATTTACTGTGGAAAAGGACATGGAAGATATAGAATGTAGGGAAATAGATGGTGACATCTTGAAAAATGTCCATATTACAAAGGAGGAAGTGCTGGATGTCTTGAAATGCATAAAGGTGGAAAATCCCCAGGACCTGATCAGGTGTACCCTGGAACTCTGTGGGAAGCTAGGGAAGTGATTGCTGGGCCTCTTGCTGAGATTTTGTATCATCGATAGTCACAGGTGAGGTTGGCTAATGTGGTGCCACTGTTTAAGAAGGATGGTAAGGACAAGCCAGGGAACTATAGATCAGTGAGCTTGATGTCGGTGGTGGGCAAGTTGTTAGACAGAATCCTGAGAGACAGGATATACATGTACTTGGAAAGGCAAAGACTGATCCAGGATAGTCAACATGGCTTTGTGCATGGGAAATCATGGCTCACAAACTTTATTGAGTTTTTTGAAGAATTAACAAAGAGGATTGATGAGGGCAGAGGATAGATGTGATCTATATGGACTTCAGTAAGGCGTTCGACAATGTTCCCCATGGAAGACTGGTTAGCAAGGTTAGATCTCACGGAATACAAGGAGAACTAGCCATTTGGATGCAGAACTGGCTCAAAAGTAGAAGACAGGGTGGTGGTGAAAGGTTATTTTTCAGACTGGAGGCCTGTGACCAATGGAATGCCACAAGGATCGGTGCTGGGTTCTCTACTTTTTGTCATTTATATAAATGATTTGAATATGAGCATAAGAGGTATAGTTAGTAAGTTTGCAGATGACACCAAAATTGGAGGTGCAATGGGCAGCAAAGAAGGTTACCTCGGATTATAACGGGATCTTGATCAGAAGGGCCAATGGGCTGAAGAGTGGCAGATGGAGCTTAATTTAGATAAATATGAGATGCTGCATTTGGGAAAGCAAATCCTAGCAGTATTTATACAGTTAATGGTAAAGTCTCAGGAGTATTGCTAAACAAAGAGACCTTGGGGTGCAGGTTCATAGCTCCTTGAAAGTAGGGTCGCAGGTAGATAGGATAGTGAAGAAGGCGTTTGGTACACTTTCCTTTATTGGTCAGAGTATTGAGTGCAGGAGTAGGGAGGTCATGTTGCAGCTATACAGGACATTGGTTAGGCCACTTTTGGAATATTGAAATCCTATCGGAAAGATGTTGTGAAACTTGAAAGGGTTCAGAAAAGATTTACAAGGATGTTGGCAGGGTTGGAGGATTTGAGCTATAGGGAGACGCTGATCAGACTGGGGCTGTTTTCCCTGCAGCGTCGGAGGCAGGGATGACCTTATAGAGGTTTACAAAATTATGAGGGGAATGGATAGGATAAATAGACAAAAGTCTTTTCCCTGGGGTATGGGAATCCAGAACCATAGGGCATAGGTTTAGGGTGAGAGGGGAAAGATATAAAAGAGACCTAACATTTTCACGCAAAGGGTGGTACGTGTATAAAATGAGCTGCTAGAGGAAGTGGTGGAGGCAAGTACAATTTCAACATTTAAAAGGCATTTTGATGGGTATATGAATAGGAAGGATTTGGAGGGCTATGGGTTGGGTGCTAGCAGATGTGACTAGATTGGGCTGGAATAACTGGTCGGCATGGACGGGTTGGACTGAAGGCTCTTTTTCTGTGCTGTACATCTCTATGACTCTATAAATAAATTGCAAGAGTTTGGGGAAGAACACCAGGAATTGGGATGAACTAAATTGATTTTGTGGAGGGAATGGGTACTGTAGATGCTGGAGCTTAGAGTCAAGATCAGGGTGGTGCTGGAAAAGCACAGCAGGTCAGGCAGCATCTGAGGAGCAGGAAAATTAACTTTTCTGGCAAAAGCCCTTCATCACCATTCCTGATGAAAGGCTTTTGCCTGAAACATCGATTTTCCTGCTCCTTGGATGCCTCCTGACCTGCTGTGCCTTTCCAGCACCACTCTAATCTCGACTATAAATTGCTTTTGTGAAGAATCAACAGGTCAAAGGACCTCCTTCTGTGTTCGGCAATTCTTTATTCAATGAAATCCTGGCATTCACTGATTCCATTAAAAATTTCACTATCTCTGTAGAGATTGAGAATGTTTAAAAAGCAATTCAAACTTTCAGTCAGTAGCTGAAGGAATGATGCCAACATTTCATGTTTTAATCATTTAATGGAATAAATGACTGAAAGCATAACTCATAAAATAGCATCTTCTTGCTATAAGCAATGTACACAGAGGAACATTTCCCTTTTATATGTAAAATATATTGCACTCTCTGTGGAATTGCAGTTCTTATAACAAACTGTTCACACTTGCTCCCAGCTGCAAATGGATTCCTGAGTTTTTGACTTCACCTAGCTACTTTGAAAGTGCCTTTCTCAGTTTTCAGTGACTTTCTTAAATTCCCTATTGGTCAAAAAGGCTATCCTGATAATTCTAATTCATATGCGTCAGAACTAATCCAACAAATTTCTTAAAAGGAAACATGAGGGCATGTCTCTTTGACCAGAGGCCATCTCCTCCCCATATCTGTCCAATGTAGCTTACAAAGTCAAGAATTCTCTTATCTTTGTAGATCACACAGAATTGATGGTTATCATATTACATATTGACTTGCCGGAAACACTTTATATGATCTGAAACTGGCTTCTACTGATTTCTTCCCTCAGATAATATGAAATACATTAAACTTGATTTTTGATTGAAATGCGAATGAACTATTCTCGATCTCAACTCCATTTCAAAGTACAGAAGAACCTCAATTATACAGCATTCAATTATCTGAATATCAGATTATCCAGCAAGATTTCAAGGTACTGAAGCTTGGCTAAACAGTGTTATCTGGCACTTGATTGTCAGGAATTCGATTAACTTAACAAAATACTCCTGCCAGTGCCCTTTGGATAATCGAGGTTCCTTTGTAAATGGATTGTTTATAGCATAACTGTTCATAATCCATTACCTTCATCAGCTCTCTGGAACTCTGGATTACTCAGGGTTACTTCAGACACTGCTGCCATTCTCTTCAAACACAAATACCTTACATTTTCATCTCACTGAAACAATCTAGGCCTCACTTTGATCCATATGAAACCACACAGGTTTGCTATTTTGAAGACTTTAGAACAGGTCTTGTAATGCTCAACATCTATCCAAAATTTAAAGACAGGGTTTAAAAATTCTACAACCTAATCAATCTCCTAAGTGTTACATACATAGTGGGGGTCCATCAGAAGATGATGTAGTGGATATTACATATTTCCTCGACTGTGCAAAAACTAGTTCCCATCCACCACAAGGAAAACATGCTTTATGTATCTCACTGGCCCTTTTTTAAAGGGATGGGTTAAAAATCTTCACACACTTCAAAAACATTCACACATAAGACCTCAACATGGCCTGCATTCTCAATTAGACCCTAAATAGATTGTTTCAGTGAGATGAAAATGCAAGGTATTTATGTTTGAAGAGAATGGCACATGTTTTTACCTTGACATGTTGTGGAACAACCAGGAGCAGAGACCAGTGACAGTAGACAGGGCTTCATCAAAATATTTCCACCAAAAGCTGGAATTTACAGCAATTAAAAGTGGTAGAATGGTTATAACTTATTTTAATTTTCTTCTGACTGATCACTCCTGGTGTGGTAGAACAAATTAGCAGATGAACAATTGGTTATGTACTGTAATTGATAATTTTTGGCATGGGGTTTACTGGGCCATTGCATAGTTTATGTGTTGGGAGAGTGGCTGGCATAAAATTGCTTCAATATGTTTTGAAAAAACACTCTTAATCCAGATTCCACTGGCTACAAAATTGCAGGTACAGGTAGTCAGGATTAGGCTTGACATGAATAGAATCATCATTTTTCTCATTATATCTGCTAAAGCAGCAAACTTGTTGGGAAAAAAAGAAAACGGTATTAATATTTTGAAAAGCAGTAACTTAATAATTTACTTGCAATGTTGGAAATTTCCAAAGAAACAAATATTGATTATTGACCAACTACTGACGCACATTTTACGTCAAACAGGTAACCTATTGTGCAAAGGACGACCCTTGTGGATACTTTGGAAGTAATTCATTGTGCAAAGTTAACATTTCCAAGAAGCAAAAAAATTGATTAGTTTCCATTACCTGATGAGTCAAACATTTGTACTAAATTAACAGAAACAATATTCAATTCAGATTCTCAAACATGAAATTAGATATAAAAGATGCTTTTCCTTGGAGAAAAAAGTGGTCCAGGACTCGGCAGAGAAACAATTTTTTGAGAATATTGCCAATGTGATTTGAACAATTCAGTTGTTCAGCACAATGCTAAATTAGATCTTCATAAGCTACTAAACTGCCTATTTGTTTATTAAAAACTGATCCAATCTATACATAGAAACATTATTCATGATTCTGTATAGTCAAAAAAACAGTATTGTTCATAAGTGATACTGTCACAAGTACTTGGCCATTTGCACAATCTTTTCATACGTTGACACATCTGTAAGACCTGGGTATTGTTAAAGGGTACTACTGAAATAGGCTGCAGTTCTAGATTCCAATTCTCATAGCATTATAAAATAATCAATTTTTAATTGTCAATGTATCTACATCTACAATGAAAGTTGTACAGAAAGCATCACATTCTACGGTAGTGACAGACCAATCTATTGGGGTATAACCACAATTTTAAAAAAGTGAGGACAATTGTCAGTAGAAATGTTGCAGAAACTGTGGGCTAAATTTTACCAAGATTGATTAAGTGCCCAATTTGAGGACTTTCATGGAGAGTTTCTTTACCTAAGCTCTTGTGCTTTACCTCATGTTATTCACGTATCATTATGGGTACCAAACCTTTCCGGTGCACCTCTCACATTATTGTGTGCTCAGTAATGGTGAATGTGCTTGTCACTGCCAGGATCTCCTGCCATTCCTGGTCCTAGCTCCATATTTAAACTACAACTGTGCACCAGGTCAAGTGCTGCCCTTCATAGCTCATGTGTATGAAGAATGATCACAAAGATGGATGAGCAAGGGAAGTTAGCTCCCTGCTTTGCTGACAAGGAACTGGAGTCTCATACTCACTCTATCCCTCCTGGATCTAACTCCCAACAAGGTTCATGATCTGCAACTCTGACTATTACATGCAGCATCTTCCCTCATTCACTCTCACCTTCACCTGTTCAACCCACCACATTACTAACCCTACATGGGGCATGTCTCCTACTCACTCATTCATAATGTCTCACTCCCTATTGCCCACTTGCACCAGTACTAACAGTAATGTTAGTCATTTTTTGTCCAACTAATCCCTTCCTTTGTTTCATTTCAGAGGGAAATACCCCACAATAGAGCAGAGAGAAAGAGAAAGAGATAAGGTGGGTTGTGGGGAGTTCAATACCTATCTGCTCAATATCTTTCAGAGCATTCTTGCCCTCAATGGACAGAACTATGATTGCTCATGCATAATGCCAAGACTGCCATGTCCCCGCAACCAAGAAAGAATCGTTATCATGTTTTGTGTTGCAATCCTATTATACTGCTGCTATGAGTATTGGAAAGTTGGTGGAGTGAGCAGATATGTGACATATGAAGCTCAATCTGGTTAAGTATAAGACAGCAGAAAAATGGAAATACTGTGTAAGACAAAGAGTACTAATCTAAAGGATGCACAGGAGCAGAAATACCTAGATATATATGTGCATAAGCCATTTAAAGCATTAGAACAAATGGTTAGAGTGGTTGATAAATCCGAGGACAGCATATGATTTATTCACAGTTGCAGACAGTCCAAGAACAGAGATGTTGTAAATGAATCTGTGCAAGACACAAGTCAGACTTCAGCCGCAGCATTATGTGCAGTTTGAGACTCACACATTAGGACAAACATGAAAGCATTCAGAGCATGTAGAAGAGCTTTAAAAGAATAGTTCCAGCAATTTAATTATATAGACACTTGGGGAAGTCAGGTGGGGCTGTTTTCCATGAGGGGAGGGGCTGTGAAAATTTGATTGTTCCTGCTCATAAAAAAAATCAACTGAAGAACTTCTGAAAAGGTTTTATCACACTTGAACTGCTTCTCTCTCCAAAGATGCTGCCAAATTTGCAGCATTTCTCAAGCATGAAAGCATTGTTTCTCTTTCAAATTTTCAGCATTCACAGTATTTTACATAAGGTTATATTTCATATAAGGTTAGGGCAATCTCCAACTGATTAAGAAAAAATAACCTTTTCTTAATTTACTTAAGATGGAAAAAAACACATTTTATGTGAATAGCATTGTCATCTTTGACTCGAAGGCAGATTCCAATCCTATTCCAGGATCTCAGCACAAAAATCCAGGCTGATACTCCAACACAGTAAATAAGGAAATGCTGCATTGTTAGATGAGGCTCCATCTGCCTTCTCAGGTGGGCATCCCATGACTCTGTACATTTTGAAGAGGAGTGGCACAATTATATCTGATGTGTTGGGCAATATTGATCCCAAATTGACATCATAAAGACAGATTATCTGGTCATTGACAGGTCATTGCTGTTTTCCGGAGATTGTTTCACATAAATTGGCTGCCACATTTCTTATGCAACAATTGGCTGGAAAGTGCCGAGATACCCAGAGACCATGACAGGCTCTTTTTAAATGCACATTTTTCCTTCATTTTATATTACATAAATAACACACTTTCTTTCAAAATAAATATGATAACTACAAACCTACTGTAATGAAATTCCAGGGACTTTATGTAAATCCCTATGCAACACTATCCAAGACAAATTATCTGAGCCTCAAAATCATTGAAATAGCAGCTCTGAATTTTGCATCGGGTTATAACAATATTTTATTATCAAAGAGAAAGGTATTACGAAATTATTTTAATACCATTCTTTTTCTTAAAATATTTGTATTGAAATTTTTTCTTTACAGAATTAGAAAGTTACAAAAATATAGCATCATAACATCAAAAACAATGAACCAACAACTATATCAGTCTACAAAAGAAATTAAAAACTACACTTACTATAAATCAATAAATAAATAAGTTACGCTGCTCAGCGCAACAAGACCATATCTCTCAACCTTCAAGAGCATCAGTTATTAAAACCACAGTTGTTCAAAATTCTTCCACTCATGGCATTAGATTTATCAGACCAAACCATCATAGGTAGACAAAAGCCCTAATCAAAATGGTGGACAAATCTGCTTCTAAGTAATTCAAAAAGGAATGTCACGTCTTGTAAAAGTTGTCCATTTTCTGGTGCACCATATTTGTAGGAAAGTCTAAAGGAATGTGTTCCATAATTAACTTATGCCACCCCAATATACCCAGGGGGTTCTCAGCCATCCAGCACATCAGAATGTTTTTCCTCGCACAAAAAGTGAGAAAGTTAAAGTTTTTCCCATGTACATCTAGGGGAGGTAAATTCGGCAAACGCAGGAGCAAAGAGACCAGGTCCACCTTGACTTTGGTCCCCACGACCCTTTCCATTACCCCTGCCACAGCACTCCAATATGCATGAAGCCTGTGGCAGGACCACAGACAATGAGTGAGGGTATGTATTTATTTTACATTTGGGGCACATTGAAGATGCTCCCTGCTTAAATTTTACAAGATGATCTGGGGCCAGATGAGCCCTAGGAAGAATCTTGAACTGCGTAGCATGGGTCCTATTACATATCGAAATCCTCCACACATTCTTGCAAATGTACTCCCATGTTTCCAAAGTGATCTCAACTACTAACTCTCTCTCTCTCTCTCAGACCTCATGTAGATGCTCGATGTCACCAGAGAGACCTCCCCCCAAATGATGGAGAGTACTCACTGAAAGAGTGCTCTTAGCTTGAAGCGCCCTCTTTTCCATAACAGATCTATAACACTCAGTCAAAACTGTGGTCTCCTTTTAGATAAAATCTCTAAAAATCTGAAAGAAACGGAAGAGGTTCCTACTCAACAATCCATATTTCTGAGTTATATCATCAAATGACATCAACATTTCACCCTCAAACAGATCACCCAAACAAGAGACTCCTCCATCCACCCAAAGTTTAAACCCATGATCCATTGTCCTTGGCCATCAACCCGGCATGCCAACTATGGGAGTAAGAAAAGATATTTTAGACATATTATCCTCCATCTGTCTCATTACCCTCCATGCTTTGACCACGTTAGTAACTATTGGATTATGGCAATGTTTCACAAGTGTCGTCATTTTGTCTAAAAACAACAGGTTGATAAGAGGACACTTATTCTGGGATGCCTCAATGTCCAACTATGTTGATGCCGAGTCCCCACATGCCCAGTCGCTTACAGAAGATAGGAGGGAGCTCAGTTGATATCTTCTAATGTCTTAGATATCCACTCCCCCCAGTTCCTGGGGCAATTGCAGTTTCACAGGCTTAGTAACTAAACCAGCCATTCATTTTCCGAAATGTTTGCTTAGGAAAGAGCAAAGAGAGCATCTGCAAAGGGTACAATAAGTGAGGAAGAACATTCATTTTGATAATACCAACTTGACCCAATATTGGAAGGGCCCCTCATCTTTGAACGTCTTATTTAATCTTGTCAAACAAGATTAGCCTTGAATAACTGATCAAAACTAGGGGTAACAGAGAGGCCCAAGTAAAGAAAACCTCCCTGTGCCCACTTAAAGGGGAACTCACCTTTCACATCAGGTATTCCCTAAGACCTCCTATAGGCATAGCCTCCAACTTTGAAAAATTGATCTTGTAACTTGAGAAAGAACCAAATGAATTAATACACTGTATCAAACAGGGCACTGAGACTGCCAGGTTTGAAAGAAAAAAAAGAGCATCATCTGCATCTTATGCGCGCCTTCGACCCCACCTTTGGAGCAGCTATATTGGGGTCCTCATGAATGGCCTCCACCAACGGCTCAATCACCAATGTGAAAAGCAAAGGTGAGCAGAGACAGCCTTGCCAACTGCCCCTATCAACGTTAAAATGATCAGACCTTATACCGTTGGTGAGAACAGCCACCAGAGCATCACTATAAAGGACTCTTACCCATCAAATATACACTTCACCCAGGCCAAACCCCTCCAGAGTATAAGAGAGATACAGCCATTCCACCCGATCAAATGCCTTCTCTGCATCCAAAGAGACCACCAATCCTTCAGCTGATCAGTACTGGCACACCTGAACCATGTTAAGCAACCTCCTAACATTAATGGATGATCTGTGACCCTTTATAAAGCCCATTTGATCTTCTTTATTAATAGAGGGCAACACTCTTTCCAACCTCAATGCCAAAGTCTTTGACAAAATTTTATAATCAGCATTTGAGAGTGAGATACGTCTATAAGAAGCACAGTCCTCCGAAGCCTTCCTTTCTTGAGTATAGGAGAAATATTAGGCTCTCTCAAGGATGGCGGGAGGCAATCATGACTGTGTGAATAGTTATACAAGCCTAGCATTGGTCCTGACAGTATGTTTACAAATTCTTTATAAAGCTCACTGGGAAGAACATCAGGGCTGGGTGCCTTTCCACTTTGAATTTGCCTCACTGCCTCCTGTATCTCCTGTGCTGTTAATGGAGCACTAATGAGAGCCACCTGCTCAGCAGATAACTCTGGAAGATCCAAGTTCCTAAAAAAAAATCTCAATTTTATCCTGTCTATCCTCACAACATTCAGACTGATACAGATCAGATTAGAACACCCGAAACACCGCATTGATCTTTTTAATATTACAGGTAAGACTCCCATTCCCTTCCTTAATAGGAGCAATAGATTGTGAGGCATTCTTCTTCATAAGCAAATACACCAAATATTTACCCGACCTATCCTCATGCTCAAACAACCTTTGCTTCACAAAGGAAAGTTCCTTCATGGCTGTATGTGCAAGCATGGAATTTAAGGTGGATCGAAGGGCTGTGATCCACTGCAGCTTAGCCACAGATGGTCTGCTATAATATGCCATCTCAGCTGCCTTCAATCGTGCCTCGAGCAGACACTGCTGCTCTCCCTTCCATCTCTTCAGACTGGCCGAGTATGAGATAATTATTCCTCTAGCAGTCTCCCAAAGAATGGACAGATTACTAGCTATACCCAAATTGGTGGCCAAAAATGCTTCAAATTCCCTAGAAAAGTACTCAACGAACTTGCTTTCCTTGAGGATGAAGGGATCCATTTGCCAGTACCAAGAGCTCATTGCAATAACCTTAATTTTGACCACTAAACATACTGCTGCATGATCAGAGATGGCAATATTCCCAATTGAACAAGATATCACTGAATCTAGAAGAGCCACAGGAGTTAGGGAAATAAAAATCAATCCTGTATGGCACTTATGAGGACTGGAAAAGAATGTAAAGTCCCTGCCCATAGGGTGGAGATGTCTCCAAACATCTACCAACCCCGTTCCACACATAGATCGTTCAACTGTTTAAGCTATGGAGAAAGCTTTGGGGGGCCTTTGGGCATTCCATCCAGCACAGGATCTATCAGGCAATTAAAATCCCCTCCTACAATAAATGCTACGACACAAAGACCATCAGCTTAGATAGTGCATCAGTCAAACATTTAAGGGGTTGGGCCGGAGGACAATAGACATGCAAAATACAACATTCCTCACCATGTATTAGGGCCTTAAGGACAAAACAAAACTGCCCATATTCATCTTTAGCTCAAATCTATTAAATTAAATGGAAGATTCTTCTGGACGAATATGGCCACCACTTGTTCTTAGCGTTAAAGGACGAGAAAAACATCCGATCAAACACGCCCTGCGGGTTTGTCATTAAGGTGAGTCTCCTGCAACAGGGCAATATCCACCCTCTCCTTTTAAGGCTCGACAAAACCTTTTTCCTTTTAATTGGTGAATGGATCCCTCTAATATTCCAGGTGCATCATTAAAGAACACTACTAGCCATGATCCTTTACAACCACCTTTGACCTGCCAAGAGGAAGAATTTGACTTACACCACATAGGCATATTCAGAAGAAGACTCATAGTCTATTTATGAAAAACTAAAACACTAAACTAACTACAAACCACAAAAGACACTTAATGGCGGACTCTATCCCCTGCCATAGATGGTGCTTACACCTCCTATACACATCTCCATTCCGTTTTACAGCTCGAACCGCATCCCAGACCCAATCAATAGAAGGAAATAGACAATATAATGAGCACTTTGCCACCCTCAACAATATACCAACACCAATCCTAATCGGAGAAAAAAAAACACACCAAGAGCAGCTTCTTTAAGAAAAGTGCGTCATTACAAGAATAGCAAGACGGGGAAAAAAAAAGAATGTTCTTGTCCAGGATATAAATCCATCCAAATGATCTTAAAGTGTCCAAGAAATTTTTCATTTGTTCTGAGGAGTCAAATGACCTCACCGTCTCCTCGTGAGTAATATGAAGCACTGCTGAGTATCTCACTGAATACCAAGGTCCCTCAATTTTCTCTTGACCAAATCAAATAATTTCCTTTTAAGAATCACGCTGCAGAAAAGTCCTGGAAAAACATTATCTTAGTTCACTGATAAGTCAGGGCCTGTGGATCTTTGCCCATCCTTTTGGAAGATTCCAGGACTCTCTGCTTGTCCATGCAGCTTTGAAATCACACCAGGACTGGGCAGGGATCTGTGCACCGCAATCCAGTGAGCTCTGCCAACCTTCACTCGGTCCGCCTTGGCATCCCAGCCAAGAAACTGTGGCAGCAAGTCTTCAAAAAAGCTGCTAGCTGCCCACCTGCCACTTCCTCCAGCAGTCCAATAATCAGGATATTTTTCCTCCTACCCTGATTTTCCAGATCATCAACCTGTTCAGTAAAGGCTCGGACCTGTTTATCGAGAGTCTGGATTCACCCCGCTGAGGACTTTACTTCTGTCAACAGTGCTGCGGTCCGTTGCTCGACCTCTTCAATCCACTTCCCGAACCCTTCCAACTCCTTCTCATGCTTTTGTAGCATGACCGAAATTGGCTCCAGCTGACCACAGTTGTCTTCCACCAAATCCTTGCTCATTCCTCGGATTGCCACAGGTTCTTCAACGATGTTCTGCTGCGCTGGTGCCTCTTTCTCGGCTGCCGAGGGAGCTGCAGCTGCATCCGTAGTCGCAGTCGTGGGCATGGCCGACGCATTTGGTGAGCGTTTTGTGTGTTGGGGCTTAGCTGTATGCTTTCCTTTAGTCATTCTCACTCGCTCAAAAAGGATTTACAGTAGAACCTCGACTATCCGAACATCAACCATCTGAATCCTGGACCATCTGAACCACCGTTTAACATGAATTTTCTCTGAGAAAAGTGAAGGTGGGGAGGATAAAAATGCTGCTGGGGTGGAGTGCAGAGCTCAGCAAGGCAAATCCACTCAGATCACCACCATCTTGGATCCCCCCCCAATACCATTGTTTCAAAGTGGTAGACAGCATTTACTTGTTAACTTAGTTTTATACGTGCAATGACAATCATAATTGGATGAAGGCCAATGTGAATTCTATCTCAAAAGCAGAATACTAAGGCTACCCAAAGGAGTTGTTGCAGTTTAGGATTTTCCACTGCTAGGCATGTCATATTCAACTTTGGAGAAAGGGATCCTTTACTCTACTAAAATATTGGACTGCTCTAACTCACTTAAGCTTAATAGTTTATCCAAAAGACATTAGAGGATTAAAATCCTACTGTTATATCTGGTCAGGCCACCCCGAAGCTGGGTTGGGCCTGGCTGAGGACAGGACTCAGTGCAGCTCAGCTTAAAATTGAGGAGTTGAAGGATTTTGGCAAAAAAACAAATGCCAGTTGCAAGATTGACTTCTAAATCCTCAACTCTTAACTGTTACATGGAGTTACAAGCTGATGTAAGCAAGAGGATTCCAAATTGCATTTGCTTTTACTTCCCTCTACGTCACTTTTGAACTGATTCTGTTCAGACACTGAATAATGAAAAAAAAATTGTGGGGTGTGTGCTATGCTGTTTGGCCAGCATTTATTGCCATCCCTTGTGACCCTTGAGAAAGTGTTAGTGAGCTGCCTTTTTGAACCACTGCAGTGCACGTGCTGTGGATTGACCCACAATGCTATTAGGGAGGGAATTCCAGGATTTTGACCCAGCAACAGTGAGGGAATGGAGATATAGTTCCAAGTCAGGATGGTGAGATGCTTGGAGGGGAACTTGCAGGTGGTTGTATTATCATGTATCTGCTGCCCTTATCCTTCTAGATTGAAGTGGTCATAGGTGTAGAAGGTGCTCTTTGGAGATCTTTGGTGAATGTCTGCAGTGCATCTCATAGATAATACACTATTGCTACTGTGTGTGGATGGAGTGGATGCTTGCCAATGTGATGCCAATCAAGCCGGTTGCTTTGCCCTGAATAGTTTCAAGCTTCCAGTGTTATTGGAGCTGCGCTCATCCAGGCAGGTTTCCATCACGCTCCTGACTTATGTCTTATAGATGATGGACAGGCTTTGGAGAGTCAGGAAACGGTTACTTGCTACAGTACTCCTAGTCTCTGATCTGCTCTTGTTCCATAAATACAGCGGCTACAAGTCCAGTTGAGTTTCTGGCCAATGATAACCCTCAGGATGGTGATAGTAGGGGAACCTAGTGATGGTAGCATCATTGAATGTCAAGGGGCAGTGGTTAGATTTTCTCTTATTGGGGATGGTCATTGCCTGGCAGGTGTGTTACTTGCCACTTGTCAACCCAAACCTGAATATTATCCAGACCTTGTTGAACATGGACTGCTTCAGTATCTGAGGAGATGCAAATGGTACTGAACATTGTGTATTATTGGTGAATATCTCCACTTTTGAGCTGATGATGAAGGGCAGGTCATTGCTGAAGCAGCTGAAGTGGTTGGGCCTAGGACTACCATAGAAGTCTCCTGAGAGATGTCCTACAGCTGAAATGACTAACTTCCAATAACCCCAATCATCATCCCAGGTATGACCCCAACCACAACAGAGTTTGCCTCTGATACTCATTTATTCCAGTTTTGTTAGAGCTCATTGATGCAACAGTTGGACAAATGCCTTGATGCTAAGGGCTGTCACTCCCACCTTGCCTTTGGAATTTAGCTGTTTTGTCCACATTTGAACCAAGGCTGGAATAAGGTCAGGAGCAGAGTGGCCTGGCAGAACCCAAACTAGACATCACGGAGCAGGTTATTACTAAACAGGTGCTGCTTGATATCACTATTGATGACACCTTCCATCACTTTACTGAAGTAGTTCTGGTTATGCTAGCTTTAAGCCTTGATCTTACACAAGTTTAAAAATGCAAACTTATCTCTTATGCTCAGCATGTATGCATGAAGAATGACTAATTGTTGCAGATTGTTTGATAGGTTTTGGCCTCTTTAACACTCCTCTTATGATAGAAAATATAAAAGCATAATGGAGCATTGATGTTATGCATGTGTATTGGATGTCACTTCCAAACTCAGATTAGTCTCCATGCAATTTTTGCTTCTAAGTTTAGATGGCTAAAATATTAATTATGAGCTTGAAGGAATTTTCCATACCATCCATGCCTGTCACCCAAGTACTAGCTAAGCAACACATCATTGACTTCAATTCATCCAAGGAAGCAGTGCATTAAAATTAACCCACTATAATGAAATACCTCTCTCTATGTATAGAGATATATGTTACCTTTTATTCCTACAATGGACAGCAATCCGATGAAAGAAGTCAAATTCCACAGCTGAATAAAATCTATTCCATTGCTGATTTGTGGTGTCAGAAGTGTTGATCGCTGCAATGTTGTGAAGGGCTGCTTGTCATGCTAACATTATTTAAACATTTTCATGCAAATTACAATTATTATGCTGACTTGTCTTGTGCAGCTGTAGTTATCCATATCATCTAGCCAATTTCAAAACTTTTCTAATAGTTATCCCTCCAATTATCAGCTCAGCTTTGTTTTGAGATGCAACCTCTTAAAGTTGTAAGACTTAAAAGTGAGAGTGAAGTGTAGGTCTTGCTTGAGGGACAATGGAATAAAGATTAAGAATAGGTAATGTAATAGTCCTACTAGACCACAGGATTTTAATATTGTAGCCCTATCTCTGCTCCACAGTAGCTTCCTACAGAACAAAAGGATATTAATAAATGTTTTCATGGATGGTCCATATTGCAAACTCTAAAGAATTATTTAATAACATGTAATTTACTATTTTAGAAGCTTAAATATGAAAGTAGTGTGTTCACCACCTGTTTAAGACACTTGCGCTGCTTTGTATGTGATTGTTATCGAATTGAATTGTTACCACTGACCAACAGAACAAATCAGTTGCTAATCTCCCCATGTCAAAACGGCAGATACAAGACATGATTACAGGGTAGTCATGATTTATGAAGGTTCGATTTATACACATTTGTACTTACAAATCCAATCTTGTACAGGGGTGCAATTTTAAAGATTGGACATACAAACATTTCCTGTACTTACTTCACAGGCTCACGAACAGAACAGAACCCATTCATAACTCAGGCACTGCCTACAATGGGAAAATACTTCCCAGTTTCTTCCAAGAGTTCAAAAAGACATTTTCCCTAGTACACAGCTGAGCAATGTTGTGCACAAATTTCAGCATTACTATGCCAGTATTACAATCTGCATAGCCAGACAATTGATTTATTGAATCAAGTATGTTCCACAAATATTCACAACAGGCAGAATAAGATGGTACTTAGCAAACCTACACAACTCTAAACACAATGTCTACTGTTAGATATGATTCTTCAATTGACAGAATTTTGTTGTGCATGCTAACAGCTACACAAACATCAAATCCAAGATCACCTGTCAAACCCATGATGCGGCTTAAGAAGGAATTTGTTCTCTCCAAACAATCCATTATTTCCAAGGTAATGCCTCTGCCACAAAAAGTTGACTTGCCAATCAAATGGCATCTTTTCTCTTGCAGTATATGCTTTTGCAATCGTTCAAAATTTTGCACTCTTACACTTGTCCTGATCAATGAAAGATAAAAAGTTTGGCATGATGCCTTTCATTTCATTAAAATTCCAAATTTCTTAAACCATTTTTTCATTAGTGTTAGCAAATACTCTGTTGCATCAAATTCTATTTCCTAAGGGTTTTCTCATTTTTCAATATTTCAATTAAAATTGAAAGCTAAAAGAAATAAGAACATTGACGGTGCAGTTTCACTGTAATAGCAGAGAAATGTGCTTCCATCTGCATTCCATTTTGCCAAGAATACAAATCAGAAATTCAACAAAAAATTGTAAATACTATATAACAGAGTTGCTTCGTGATATCTAAAACAGTAGCACATTTTCCAATCTTGAAGACAGAAGTGGGCAATTCTTATTTGAAACAGGAAACTAGTTATCAAGCTACAATCATTTGAAAGTGAGCCTCTCTAAGATGCAGTTCAGCTCCACAAATGTTACAATTTGTTCAGGGATCAATAATATTTACTTTTAAAGTGGACTAAAAAGTATATGCCAGAGTACTTACTAAGAGAGTAAAGCCACAGATTTCCATATTTTTAAGCAAGCAACTATTGATGATGGAGGCAGCAAGGTAGGTGGCATTCAGGGTCCCAGTTCCCACTCTCTTTTACATGACCAACCACATCCTTTTTTATTTTTCTTCATTTGACTTTTGAATCAAATTCATTTTTTTCTTCTGTCTGCAATTGAAATGGAGCAGAGAGGTTGTGGGGAGCCATTGAACAGTGGACCCAGTTCATTCCTTGTGGCCACGGCAGTTGCAGCTTGAAAAACCTTTCCAGGGTCGGTGGATTGGGATCAGTCTTTTTCCTTTGGTAGAGTCTGCAATGGTGGCAGAGTGAATGACCCCTCAATCCTCAGGAGTTAATTTGGATGGTCTATTGGTCCTTGGAAGTTGAGAATGGGCCCTGGTCCTGGAGAGTGAGGACTGCAGATGCTGGAGATCAGAGTCGAAGAGTGTGGTGCTGGAAATGCACAGCCAGTCAGGTAGCATCCAAGGAGCAGGAGAATCAATGTTTTGAGCATAAGCCCTTCAACAGGAATAGTCATTGAGAGCTGGGACAGTGTCCTGGCTATGGCAGTGGCTGGAGTATTGGTGATGAAGCAGCGGCTTTGGCAGAGGCGATGTTCTGGGTCTGGTCTGCAGAAGCAGGGCTGATTCAGCATGCTCCTCCTTGGATTTGTGGTCTCAGGGACAGCTTTGGTGGCTATAGAATAAGGCGCATTCTATAGCCATTTATGAAATCAAGGAGCCATGATTGGAACAAAAAATGTAATTGTCTTAACTTTGTCTGCATTATTTCTTTTTCCATAAATTTTTGTAATTAAAATGGTGCTGGATTATGGTGACATATTTTACTGAATTTTCAAAAATACACCTAACAATAAATTACTGTCATATACTATTTAAAAAAAGTACAACTGACAATAGATGTACAACATATTTCTAACCTTGAACATCCCACAACACATGTTAAGTAACAAATGTGATCAAAATAATCCTACAGATTTCTCATGAGCTTTCGTTGAATGTGAAGTGAGATTTAATGATTCTCATTTAACTTCACAATTCTTCACTTTTGCAGATGTGGCCTTGAAACATCTCAAGCTGTTCAGTTAATGACTGCTTCAAGAACTGCTGTTATAGTTTATTGTCCTGCATCCATGCTCCCCTGGATTCTGAAAACTGCACTCCAGTACTTCTCTCAGGCATAACTTCAAGTTCACCAAACCAAAATCTGCTCCTGGATTTTCCTTGAGCTTTAGTACTGATCAGTTGCATCAAACAAACGCTTCTTATGACTTTTTAAGTTCCACTCTCTCAGCTGCACTGAACTATTGATGCCCACAGGCTCCCTCGTGGCTTTCGCCAACGCATAGGCAAGGGTCTTCACAGCTCAGAGCTTCATCTTAGTGGCTTACTAATTCCTTGAACAAACACAGGGAAAAGACTTTAACAGTGCAGAATTATCCAATTGCTGAACTCCTTTCTTGCAGGTCAGGAACAAAACTGGTACTGCAAACAGAGTTTGCACCAGCTGTTTCTTTTTGTTCCACAATCTCCAAACCTTGAACTGTTTTTCACTGATGTTTTGGAAACATTGTAATAAACCTCACTCTCATCAAAATTAAACTAGCTAGTCTTGAACCTTCTGTATCTGGTTACAATGTTGCCATTTTACAGACTTAGTTTTATGTCGAGAATACTTACCGAAAGGGGATTTGTCACAAAGGCTTATGGTCTATGGCTTAATAATATAAATGTAAATGATAATGTTAAAAATCACAACACCAGGTTATAGTCCAACAAGTTTAATTGGAAGCACACTAGCTTTCGGAGCGACGCTCCTTCATCAGGTGATTGGTGTTACGATCGAGCCCTCCACAATCACCTGATGAAGGAGCGTCGCTCCGAAAGCTAGTGTTCTTCCAATTTAAACCTGTTGGACTATAACCTGGTGTTGTGTGATTTTTAACTTTGTACACCCCAGTCCAACTCCGGCATCTCCGAATCGTAAATGATGATGAATGATACATTACGTAGATGAACTCCAATGATAAATTTGTGCGGTTCAAGATCACCATTTAAAATAACTGAGAGAAGGGGGCAATCAATGCAGGACTGAGGGCGCTGTACATAAATACACGCACCACACAAAACAAGGTAAATGAGTGTGTAGTGCAGATTGAATTAATGAATACTATGTTGTGGGCAACACAAAAAATATGACTGGAAGGGAATCAGTGCTGGGAACTAAACGTCTAAGGGAACGCACCCTATCGAAAGACAGACAGGCAGAGAGGGTGGGGTTGCCTTGTTAGTAAGAAACAGAACTAAACTAATACGAAGAAGTGATATAAATTGTAGAATCTGTGTAATTAGAGTTGAAGAACTGCAAAGGATGAAAGACCCCGATGGCAGTCTCCTAGTAGTAATCAAGATGTTGGGCAGAAAATAAATCAGAAGATGGAAAAGGCATGCAAGAAAGGCACTATTAGAAGCAGCCAAATTTCTGGTCCAGATTACATTCACACCAGTTGATTTGTAAAGATTATTAGTTATTTATATGTTGAATAAATTGAGAACTGTTGTTATGAATGGTAAACAAACTATCCTTCTCAAACTATCTAGTCTTTGACAGTTGACCAGACCACTTCCTACACCTCCAAAAGTGTGGGACATCTAATCATAATAATTTTTAAAAAATCACCTGAAATGGTTTCTCTTTTTGCGCCATTACCTCTTCAACACAATCCCCCTTATTTCTAATTTGAAAACACGCAAGTGTACAGATACTCTGATTACAACTAGTTTTACCTCATCATGATCTTACCCGATATCACCCCTTGTTCTGATTTGTCTCATTGCTCGCATGACATCCAATATTGCACAAACAGAAATTCCCTCAATAACACACAAGTCCATGCCTTTTCTAGAGTCAGAGTCTTACAGCAGGGAAACAGAACCTTCCATCCAACCTGTCCATGCCAAACATATTCCCAAACTAAACGAGACCCACCTACCTACTCCTGGCCCAAATCTCTCGAAAGATTTCCTATTCATGCACTTATCGAAGTTTCTTTTAAATGTTGTAACTGTGCCCATATCCATAACTTTCTCAGGAAGTTCATTCCGCATGTTTTATGATCGATTTTCTGAGTCTCAGCCAAACTAACAGTGACAGTGCCATCATAGTTAACTGAACAGAATTTATGAGTCCATACCTTTTCCACTGCCAAGGCCACCCACGTGTTTCTGTAATATTGGCCTTTTTCATCCTTGTAGAGAGGATGCCTCTCCATCCTTAAATGTATTATGTGATATTGAAATCCTTACCCATGCCTTTATCACTTGACCAGACTATCCAATACTTTTTCATTTGGCTTCAAACACAAATTGATTCAAAATTATACTATCTAATTCTCAATCCAGTTTCCAAATCTCTCAATGACTTTATTGCTTCCTTCATTAAAATCATCTCCAATCACAAAGCTAATGTGCCCCTTCAATTCTGGTCTTGGTACATTCCTGATTTCCATTGCTTAGTCATTGGCAGCCGCACCTTTCACTGCCTCATCCACAAATACTGAAACCCTTCCCTTTTCTCTTGCTTAATACTTTTCTTAGAAATCACCTCTTAGACTAACTTCATTGTTCCAAGCCCCTATATTCTTATTTGCCTCCTGTCCAATTTTGTTTGTTAATACTTTGGGAAACACTTTAGCATGTTCTACGACTGCAGAGCTCATAGTAATAATACTAAGTCTAAGTTAAAATTATTAGCTAATTTAGTTCTAACAGCAACTTGACAAGCCATTTTTCACTACAGTATTAGTTACATATGGTGACTACATAATCTACGCCTTTAAGAATTTCTCATTATAGTTTCAGATACAAAAGAAATCAATGCTTGGCTCATAATATGTGCACTTTGCTTCCACAGCTACCTACAGTTATTACCTTTTATTTAAGCAGATAAGCAGAGTGAGACAGAACCCAGCTATCTTTGAAGCTGGCCTTAAAGCCTGGAAAAATTACTGTTACTATGTGTTCGTTAACAAAATAGAGAATTTATGACAGTACACAATTCACACTAAAATACTTCTGGCAAGATATTGGCAGGCAGCAGTTTCAACAATAATTCACAAGATCTAAAAGTTAATTTCACTCTTTACTGTGACTGTTAGATTTTGTATTAGTGCCAATTTTATGGAAGACAATATATTTATAAATCATTCAGTTTTCTGGAATGTGATTGGTTCTGCTATTACGCAGTAGTTCCATTCTTGTACAACCTAGTGTTCTCAGAAAACTGTACTGGCAGCACCATTTAAAGCTAAAGGAGCTGAAAGCAGTTGTAACCAATACCCGCTTTAAACATTTGCATTTTAGGAAGTGTCCCCAGGTCATCACAGCGAATTTGCACATTATAGCAGAACGACCTGTGCTTAACAAAAATGACCTTGTAAATTCCATGACTTTTATATGAAAGTAAAGCAAGTATTATCCTTGACACATTTCTAGTCTAGTGTATTAGTTGTTAGTAATCTATTAGCAGAATACAAAGTAGACTGTAACCTTCCTTGCAAGGGTTCCCAAACATGAACAAAAATACTTAAAATTTAATAAAGTAAAATTTACATAAAAATCTCCACCTACGTCATTACAACCTTTAGAAGCTAATACAGGTAGTTCTTCTAGAATGCTGTTGTTGCATTCCAGCAAAACCTCGCTTAATAGAAAATCGCTTAATATAAATAATGGGGCCTACGGGAAAAGTGGTGTTGGGGCAGACCAGCAGAAAATAGCAGTCAAGCTCGCTCAAAAATCACCCAAAGGTCTAACACAAAGTATAGCATAGCCTGAATTAAAGTATAAATCATATCTATCAATGACACCAAAGTAAATTTAACACAGTACATTTCAAAGTATTGTTAATGCAGGGACAGAGGGTCATCATGATGCATAAACTGCCTCATTCCTGGTAAGTGAGCTATATTACATATTCTCTCCTTATGCTCAAAATGCTTCATATCTTGTTTGTCTTCCAGTGTTATAGCCTTTCTTTTGCATTCACCACCCACAATTTTATCACCAGGACGCTTCTTGCTAAGATTCTCGTCACTATGCCCTCTATTTTTTTCAAAAAAAGGAATAATCCCAGAGTACTGTACCTTTCACAGGAGGCTGCTCAATGTATCTCTCGCAGAAAGCTGCTGTCTGTACAGTACCTCTCTCAGACTACTGATCTGTTGGCAGCTGACCGCCACGTGCACGTCAACACAAAGACTGATGCTGACATCGATGCATGTGTGGACAGCATGGAGACTTTGGCGCAAATATCGGCACACGTGCAGAACAAAGCGCATGAAATGATCACTGCTGGAATCACGCTATTGTGAACATATCTTGAAAATACTGTTCCTTAATTCCTCAGTGACATTATAAGCAAATTGTGTTGATGGAATGCATGTTATCTGAGAACTACCTGTAATAGTGACAATCTAGCATGCATGGAGCACAAATGCCCATCTCATTTATTCCCATCTATTAAAAGATCCATTTCCTCCTGTATTTGTGCATGCTACTGGATTAGTTTTGAGCAGACTAAGTCTGAAACCGTTGCTTTTATTGATAAAATGAAAGGCAAAATCTGACCTGTTACAGCATGAGAATTAAGTAACATTGATGACATCCTGACGCTGCCCCATTCTCTATACATCACTGACAAGGGGCAAACAAGACATTTCACTATATGTATTTAAGGTTTACAGATGGATTTTGTACAGCTAACGCTTTATGGTATATTTCTGCATCTCCATCCATCTTTCTTTGTAAAGTTGGGATACCTCTGGCAACATAGTGAATTTTACTCTATCTTCAAATGATTCAGCTATTACTGCCTTATTAGGTATACATATCGCTGGTTGTTGCAAGGATCAGTAATAATAGGAGTAACAGGATTATGCAGCATATATGGAAACTTTTAGTGGGAAGTCTAGTCGAGAAAGAACCCTGGAAACATGGAAGGCCATTAAAATTTAGAATACTTGGTTAATATCTCATTTGCATGGGAATGAGATGCTAAATGAAAAACTGCACCATTACAACAATGACCAAGCCTCAAAAGTATTTATTTGGCTTCAAGATACTTGTTACACACCAAGATTGTGTAAAGTGCTACATAAATGCAAGATTTATTAAATATAACAACAGCTACAGAACACAGTATTCTAAACTAAATCTTGCAGCAATAACATTTAAGACCATTACCTGTACAACAGAAGAGCTTACAACCATATAATGGGTCAGATCACCTTGAATAAGAGACACCGATTTCTGAATGGAACAATGAATCCTCTTGTCCGTCCTTTTCTTATGTCTTAATATTTAAATGTTTTATTATCTCTAAAATGTCTGCCAAAGGCACTGGACAATTTGCTTTCTTCGTGCTTTTTAAAAACTCAGTTAAAACTTCAACTATATCAATTTTAAGTATAAGGAGACCAATCTAGAAGTCTTACTGATGGAAAATTAAAGTAATTCTATTTAATTGGTGTGCATCAGTGGACAGAACTACACTGACAATATTTATTATTTACTATTTTCTTCAATCTCTGTCAGAAGATGAAATGTACAATATCTGGCATCAAACTCCCATTGTTCTTTCAGACTTGAATAAGCAGATGCTGAGAAGGTATTCACCCTGAGTGGAGAGCGTGAAACTAGGGATCATAGTCTCAGAATAAGCAGTCAACATTTATAATAGACACACAGAAGAATCAGAGTTTACCAATTGAATGGTTTGAAATCGGAAATACAAAGAAACTAAGAGACAATATTTTAATAAGGTCAGCCTTATTTCACTGTCAATGCGAAACTAATAGCTCCCCATTTCACAAACTCTATTTCAATAAAGGCTTGTTGCTGCACAAGTGCTCCTCTCTATTGAAAACCCAACATAAATCAAAATATCTCCTACAAATTTTTTTTACCACGTGTGTAGGACTGGGAACAAAATCAGAAGGTAAATTAAATCTCAATTTCACTTGGATTTGTAAGGCTGCATTTCTTAGGAACCAATATTTGTCTAACAATACACTCAGCAAGTAGTGAACCATTCAAAGTTCATTTATTAGAATCCACTGCTCCTTAAATATTCTTCAAACACTTTGCATGAATTACTGAAAGTGGAAGTATAAGTACAGACCAGGAATCATCACAGCAATTACCTCGAATTCCTTCAAAGCAATTATAAATCTGTTAACATTGTGTAAAACAACAGCCACAGGCAATGGAGATGGAGAATGAGAAAGAGAGATAACTCCCTATTCAAAATTCTGCAGAACTTCATTCTTAATTTCCAAGATCAAAAATACAGTGCCAGTTTTAGAGTACAATAAAATTGAGCAATTTTGGAAGTTGGAACATAAATAATTGGTACTTTCTTTGAATATAAAAAGGCATCATCCACTGTACATCATCAAAACAAAGCTTCCTTAACATCAAGACAATAATTCTGTAGTTTCTAGAGACACAAGACAATGGGCATGGGCTCTGATTCACAATAGCTCAAATTTGGTTTCTAATTTCAAGCTGGTCACTTGTTGGTTGTCTGTATAAAAGTCCCAGCCACTGATTCTGGAATGATAGCAAAGAAGAACTAAGAGAAAAAAGAGCCAGATCATTCTTTTGCATTCCCAAAACAGCCACTGAATTTTCTAAAAAAAAATATTTTTTCTCCAATAACTTTGACTTTGGTGGTTACTTCTTGATTTGGTGATATTCATGTCAGGTGGAGGAACAGACTCAGGCAACATAACACAGTCTGTACATTAAATGAACGATTTCACAGTGTTCTAATTGTTCCAATGTTCATTTAACCTAGTTAACATAATGCTGTTTTTTATTTCATATGTCAGAGGAACACTTTGTACCTTTATAGGCTGCTAAGATTATTACAAACAAGGTCAGACACAGAAAAGACTTAATTTGACAGCTGGAAGCCAGATATTTATGTGTTTAAGAAATGGACATTTTCTCAAGCAACTGAACAAAAAAGGTGCTCACAACATCCAATCATTTTGCTTTCAACTTAAAGTAAAGCATAAATTTGAAGACAAAAGAAACTTTGTTTTATAAAAAGCATCCAGTTAGGCTGCAACTTTCTTCTAAGTTGCTGACTGAACTCTCATTACAGTAGATCCATCTCATCAAACTTAAAGGAGAAGCCAGATTTTTTAAAAGTAGGTTTTAGGAGGGCAGGGGCAATAAATGCCAGGAAAGATGGCGTTCCAGGTTATTATGTTAAGGAATGGCAGTAAAGCACCATCACCGAAACAATTCGTACACTGCATTTAAGAACTTAATAATCTCAAACTTTCTTCACTCTCAGCAACACCTTCTTCACTGCTGCCCTCTGCTGGTTGATACATGAATTCTACAGCTGTGGCTCGGGGTGCCAGCCCAGCAGCCTTCAACCTTTCTTTATGTCGTTTCTTTTTCAATTTTCTTTTCCTGTTTTTGGTTAATGCTTCTGCTCCAGACTTTGCAGAATCTAAATGCAGGGTGTTCTCGATGCCATTTTCAACATCTTCTGACTGTTGAAGCACAGAGGGCACATTTTTCTTGATGTGGTCAAGCAATGAGCTATTGAGTTTTCTTCTTCTCTTACGTTTTCTTGGAAATTTTTGTGAAAAATCTTCTTCTGTAATTGAAAATGCTTTAGTTGAAATAGATAACCTCAAAAAATGAATAACTGTCTATTGCCAGATTACAAAACATTTGACTGTACTTAATGTTTGCAGATACCAGAAATAAACTTTATACATAATAAATATATTATAATATGCAACATGCAGGTCAGAGACATTTTCTTGATTTACATACTTTTAATTTAGATATATTAATATATCCTGGACTGTACTGCAGATCAGCAGGACCTTGTGCTTGACTTTGAAGGCAACAGGAACAGGATAGATTCATAGGGTGGTTAACCACATATCTGATGCTTATCACTATGTTATGACACATAATATACAAAGTTTGAGAAGTTGCAGAGAAGGTTCCCCATGACGCTATCTGGGCCAGAACATTTCAGTTATAATACTTCATTGCCAAGATTTGCTTTTGAGTAGCGAAATCGAAAAGGAATTGAGTAGAGAAGCCGAGGAGGAGAGAGAGGGCAGGCATGCATGCACAATAGAAAGTGCAAGAAGAAACAGGACCCAATTGAGGTATATAAAACTATAAAGGGCATAGATAGGGAGAGGAATTAATCTATAGGAATTAACTTTTCCCTTCGAAAGGGTTCAATCACTCAGGGGTATTTCACCAAGAGGGTGCAGAGTATATGGAGCTCATTGCCTGAAACAGTAGTTGAAGTAGCAACGATTCCAATATTTACAACTTATGCTCTGAATTCATCTTTTGCAATCTCCCTCTTTCTTAATAGTGAAAAAACGTATTGATCTCAACACTGATTATGAAATCAATGAGATGAACATTCATGTACTTTACGGCACTGAAAACTGGTATGAAACATAAAATTTTAATATAGGAAGAAACAAGATACTCAATGGGACAAATTAAGTACCTAATAAAATATGTGAAAGATGGCTGGACACTTGAACAGGCTTAAGCTTCACAAAGAACCAACTCTGGATAATTATAAGCATTTACTACAGAGATGCCCAATGTTCCAATGCAGGAACCCAATTCACTGAAACAAGACAAAAAGGGCTGCTCTTTTTGGACGATAAATTTTTAAAAAAAATTAATATTTGTTACCCAACACATCTCTGAGATATAAATTTGTTTGAGTGAGCTGCAGACACCTGACATCACTATTTGCAGGTAAGGCCATGACTTAGTGATATTATCACTAGACTATTAAGCCAGAGACACAAATAATGTTATAGGAAACAGACTCAAATCCTGCCACAGCAAATAATAAGAATTTAAAATACAATAAAAATCTGGGATTAAGTGCTTAATGATGACCACAAAATCACTATCAACTGTCAGGAAAAACCCATGTGTTCACCAACATCCTTTAGGGAAGGAAATCTGTCAGCCTTACCCAGCCTCGCCTAGTTGCAATTCCAGAGCCACAGCAATGCAGTTGACTCTCAACTGCCCCTCCAGGCGATTAGTGATGTGCAATAAATATTGGCCTGCCTAGTGATGCCTACATGCTGTGAATGGTTTAAATAATCGCTGCTTGTTTTTAAAAAATGTTTTGAAAAAGAAAAAACTGATGCCATTACATAAACAAAGAAGGCAAATGTTGGAAATCTGTTATAAAAATTAGCAGCATTGGCTGAGAAAAATTAGACTGTGCAGGGTCAGACTATTCTAACAAAGGGTCACTGGACTTCAAACATTAACTCTGCTTCTTTCAACAGATCCTGCCAGAATAGCTGTGTTTCTCCAGGACTCTTTCTTTGAAACTGATGCTATTCTTACCTTCCGATTGTTCACTTGAATCTTGAGATTCATACTGTTCATTTAATCTAGTTGAGCACACTTCATTCCCAGAAGGCGGCAGGCTCACTGTATAGACTTTCTTGTTTACGGGCCTAATTTGTGCATTGCCTATGTGAAAGATTGCAACACCTTTATGTAGTAATTTCTTTATATTAGTACTTTAAATTACATTTTGCTTAAATAACTATGAATTTACAGTATTTATCTAGATTTGCATTCAATATCGATTTAAATCCAACGCTCTCAGTCCTGCATCAACTGTCCCCTTTCTCATATTTGTCCACTGTGCTTTAAATTAGATGCCTGAACCTTTCCCTATGCTCTATCCTATTACTTGCCCTGGAAACTTCTAAGAACTTCTGCTAAACCCTCTCATCTGTACAGCTATCTCCTTCCCCAGTACTACTGCCAATGCCTCATGAATTCTTACCTGTTCATCACACACCAATTTTTGAGAATGCGTTTACCTCTTTAATCTTGTTGACTCTGTTCCAAATTGCTTGTGGCTCAGTATCGTTTTGGTACCGCTTTTCTATTTAACCCAAGATGCTCATACTCCAACTGGATCTTTCTTCACCCACTCCAAGCTCGTCAGCAGCCCAGATGACATATTGTGAACTTGGGCTCCAGGGAGGTAAGACAGCCTTCAGGACTCTTGATCCTGGCCTCAGAGAACAGCATCAAATACGCTAAGTATACTATCCTTGATTACAAGTACATTTCTCTTTTCTCTCCCCTCTTGAATGGCTCCTTGTATCATGGACTATGGGCAGTTTGCTCATTCTCCATACAACCCCTGGAAGGGGGTAAACAGGGAACAGGAATCTCAAACTTATTAGACAAGCACAAGGGCTGACATTATCTCCGGATTCATTCTCCTTTTCTACAGATTTACAGTACTTTTCTAATATCTAGACACATGACTATTTTTGATCAATTGTCTTCAACTTCAGCTGTTCAAATATTCCTTTTTCATACAGTGTTTTGAGTTTCTCCAGCAAGTGTCCTTTGTTTTTCTGTTCCAACATTGAATGTTGTTTGCCATTCCCCAAATGTTCCCTTCCCTTTAAACTGACTACAAGTACCACTTCAATACACTGAATAAGATTAAGCATTGTATGTTTACTTTTCAACCAAATGCACACTGTCAAAGAAAATCACCCTGAAGCCATTGCAAAATAAACCTAACCTTGGTCACATAAGATCCATAACCATTTTTACTACACTCCCTATTTTTGGATTCTTAAAATTTAACAATTATAATTTACAGATCCTGAACCAATTCATCCAGAAATGTCAATACTCTTTCCCACTGTTGGCAGATCTATTATTCTTTTTTTTCTACCAAACACAAAGAACTACTATATATCTTCTTACTCTATTCTATTTGAAACTTTTGCAACTAGGAATACTTAGACAAAAACTACTTTTTCGTACCAGCTGGTAAATTCTATTATTTAAATAAAAGATTTGTTCTGATTTTTTTCTTTATTATCACTTTGCCTTTAATTCTGCTTTTATATTTACATTTTTAATTTTTTTAAACATTCTTATTCTATTTACTTTGTTTTAAATACTCTCTCTGCTTGCTATCAATATACCTAAAGGCTTATTTTCACTTCCAAGCTACCCATATTGCTTACCAGTGCCTCTTTCCCATCAACTGTTGCATTAACTTAATACCTCCTGCGCCACAACACCAATTATCTTTTTCCTGCAAAAATACTGGTTCTAACTGTGGTGTGTCAGAAATTTAAAGCGTTCTGTCCTCTCACTTGGTTTCAAGCTGCACATTTACTTTCCTAACCTGGTTCGTCTTGCACTAGTTAGAATGCAAAATTGATATTACTCTTCACTAGATTACTATTCGACTATTATGCTAACTATTGGGGCTGCTTATGTTTGCAAGCAGCACAAATTGGATGAATATGATTTTCAGTTAGCTCAGAACAGCTTGTTTAGAGTGGTTTCAAATTAAACCATAAGTTAGGACAAATATAGCTTTGTACATAGAATATATCCAAGGTAACAAAATTAAACAAGCAGTGTGGTTTTTATACAGAGACAAGTGGCTATGGACACACTAAAGTATGCTGATAGAACAATTCCATATCTGATTTACCGTCTGTGATCCATCACAAAAAGATTTACTAGTTTTGATTTCCAGATAATCAAAGTTATAGATTTTGAATTTGTTACATATTTTGAATATATATACACATGTAACCTTAAAAGAAACCCACAATAAGCACGAAAGCGATTCCACTAAAAAATCTTATGGAAAAGGCAGCCTAAGACAGTAAGGGCCCCCACACTACTAGCAGGGAGGGCTGAATTGCAGGTGCAGGAGTCAGTGGTATTGGAATATGGATAAATACAGCATGCTTTGTGAAAATCCCAAGGATAGAGATAAAGGCGTCTTATAAACTTCATGAGATCATGGAAGACCAAGGGTTGCCCATAAGGCTGCCCATCACTGATCACAGAGTCACATGATTAATTTGATTGCACGTGTAATTAATTAATAAAATGATTGCTCTGTAATTGCCAAATGTGGTCTGAAAACAAATGTATACAAGTATATATCGTTCCTTTGTTCATTGAAGAAGCTTACAACTCCCAAAGGTTTCTTTCCACCCGTGCAATTTCAAAAAGTTCTTTGATGCTGGAAGTGGACTCTGGATGTCGAGTGATTTATTTAGTCATTCTGTCCAATACTAACGAATGACCTTTTTGGAACTTTTTTTTAATCTGGGTCCTAATCTTTCATACACTGTTGGCTCTGGTCATCACTATGATTTCTGATTGATCACCTTCTCTCTCTAAAGGCCCATACACCCATTTGTTTATATTCAGATTGTTGGAAGGCAACAGATGGTGCTCAGGGTCACCATTGAAGTGGAGTCACCATAGTCCTAAAGGACCACCAGCTGTTCCTTGATTAGAGTCAAGGTTGGTGATGAATTTCATCCGAGGGTTACAATGCTCAAATGTGGGGAGGCTGTTGAGGGGACTTCATGGTGGCCTTAGCTTGTACAGAAAATTAACTCATGCTGTTGGCATCTTAAACAGCTGTGCAGACAACCGAGTTAACAAAACCCCTCTTCAAGATTAAATCAAGAATAGGTCATCAATTTTGTTCAACATTCAGCAGCGCTCCTGAATTTCTATCTTTGAGGAATTGTTTTAAACACTAAAATTGCCTATTTGTAGCTACTAACAAACTATTGACTTTGTAACAAGTATTTAGTACAGTACTAACATTTAAAGATAACACTCTCAGGAGTCTCTTGCACTTCCTTTACTTTCATCTTCTCAGAAGATTAATTAGATTAGATTCCCTACAATGTGGAAACAGGCCCTTCAATCCAACAAGTGCACAGTGAACCTCCAAAGAGCAACCCACCCAAACCCATTACCCTACATTTACCCCTGACTAATGCACCTAACACTACGGGCAATTTAGCATGGCCACTTCATTTAACTTGCACATCTTTGGACTGTGCTCAGTTTTTATTCCCCATTACTGGCAGTCTGGTCTCGACCAGTTCTTGGGAATATTTTATCTAAAAACCATACCCATTTTCCAAACATAATTTTAAGATTGAGTGAATAAACTTTGAATATACTTCCCACAAATACAATCAATATAGTAGCTCAAATCATTCAAAAATCAAGCTGTTTTCATAATACATATTAAGTTTAACATATAGAAATTAATTTCTTTATACAAGTCTAAACAGTGGGTCCACCATATACATTGAAAGCTTGTGTTGATTATGAAGTTGACAGATAACTATTTATCCATTTTTTTTACTCTGCTGTTTTAAATTTCAATCAGCAGTTCCATCAAGATACATGTGTTATATGTGCTGGAATATTAACAACTAAATTGGAAAACTGCTGGGCCACAATAGACCAGCTTGCATCGAAAGGGTTGTGGTGTCTCAGCAGTGCTGTCAAGTAAACCTCAGTTGCAAAATAGTGAAACACATTAATGGTACTGTACACAAAGGGGTCAACCATAGTTCATTTGTTTTGTGAAATATTTTCCATCTAGTTACCTTTTGAATCACCAGTACTTTTGCTTCTTTCCTTCTCCTGTTCTTTTTCTGCCCTAAAGGTTGTTGTCAGGGCTTCCGGTATTTTCCTTTCAGGAGGTGGTGAAGAATATAGTTTCTTCAACACCTTTTGTTCAAATACTGTATGGGAAAAGAAGCTACAATCATTAAGTAAATATCAATATATATATATTTATTCAAAACCAAAATCAATAATAGCTTTGGAGAAAATCAAAAGCATCCCAGATTATTTAACACCTAGGTGTCAAAAGTCATTGGTAGCCAAATGATATTGCTAAAAATCCAGAAGGGCAATACTATCACTCCGGTGCTACCTCAAGCCAAATTTTACAAGTTGTCCAAAAGGTGTATTTGACCATCTTAGACATACATTTATTGAGCTTATAATGTCCAGAGTGTTTGGAGTTCAGAGGCAGTCCTATATTTGAATAGGTTTGAGGTCTATCTGTCTAAAGCTTATACAAAACAGTTGGATTAACAATTTGAGATCACAAGTGCTGTTTTAGCATTCATTGAATTCAAAACTGGCAAGCAAGCAACTCTAGAGGGCTTGAAGTCATCAGAATACAAGTGCACTTTGATTAGCATAGTAAATTTATAAAAGGAGCAGTGACACTCATATCTAATGTATGTCAAGCACAATTACATCAGACTTCCATATCGTTGGATATCTGGTACTGAAAACCAGATGCACAAAGTACCTACTTCATGCGCATGGCAGATGATTCATCATACATCTATTATCCTTGATGGATTTCAGGGTAACAAAAAAATCTAAAACATTTTCTCTTCTCCAGTTATTCAAAATTTGTCCATTATGGTTACGCATTGAGTAACTTATTTGAGAAAAAAGGAAAATTATTTTAATTTCAAAAATATTTAGTGTTCTAGGGTTAGAACATTAAAATGCTACATTGAATACAATGGCTGCTAAAGCAAACAAAGAAGTCAATGTTAAATAACAGATGGTGATGTAAACTTGATCTACATGGTGTTTAGGAAGGAAAAGACTGTACATGGTTTGCAATAGATTAGATTAGATTAGATTACTTACAGTGTGGAAACAGGCCCTTCGGCCCAACAAGTCCACACCGCCCCGCCGAAGCGCAACCCACCCATACCCCTACATCTACCCCTTACCTAACACTACGGGCAATTTAGCATGGCCAATTCACCTAACCTGCACATCTTTGGACTGTGGGAGGAAACCGGAGCACCCGGAGGAAACCCACGCAGACACGGGGAGAACGTGCAAACTCCACACAGTCAGTCGCCTGAGGCGGGAACTGAACCCGGATCTCTGGCGCTGTGAGGCAGCAGTGCTAACCACTATGCCACCGGTTGCTAGCCTTTATAGTGAGAAAAATAATCGTTTGGTTTGCTTAACAGTCATTACAACGATGCAAAACTGATAAGTGAACAAGTTAAGCTAAGGCAGCAGAATAAAGAGGAAGAAATGTGGAAAATTAAGATTTCAAAGGAAGTATGAGTGACAAATTACATCCTAGGAAATGATAGACTACTAAATAGTCCAACTCCTGACTAACTATACAATGAAATCAGACTGCATTTATTTCCCACCCTTAATTGCCCAGAGGGCGATTAACACATTGCTGTGGATCTGGAGCCACATGTAGGCCAGACCGGGTAAGGTTGGCAGTTTCCTTCCCTAAAGGACATTAGTGAACCAGGTGGGTTTTTTTTTCCAACAATCCATTCTTAATTTCAGATTTTTACTGAATTCAAATTTCACCAGCTGATGTGGTGGGATTGGAACCCAGGTCCCCTGAACATTACCTGGGTTTCTGAATTAACAATAATACCTCTGGGTCATTGCCTCCCCGGAAATTTATCTGCTCCCCAACTGACATTCTTTCCTAGTATCCAGGTAACGCCTACGTACGAGGCACCTTATCATCACACATGTCTAATGCACTTGTGGTTTGACAGCAGCTTCAAATTTCAAAATACAGCAACTGACAGCTATTGAAAAGTGGCATGTACAATGCTACAAAAGAACTGTCAGAATGGAAGTACATCTACACATTGCTGAGGGAGCACTGAGCAGAATTTTCTCTCAGAAATGTAGAGCTTTTGGAAATAAAGGAAGGCCAGAGCAGCAGTCTATGTGAGATTGCCACTTCTCAAAATCCAGATGAAAATTCATTCTCATATGGTATATATTTCACAGAAAGTAGTTATAGCACAGAATATCTACTTCAGTGCTTTACCTGAGGGGATCCCAAATTAATTCTACTATCTAGAGAATTTATTCATTGTCCTGCTCCAGAAATTAAATTATGTAGGCTGGAAAGGAATTTAATAGAAAGAAAACTCAGAGCATACACTGATTAAAAAGCTGCAGGAAAATAAATTGTTAAAAGTTAATGTGGTATAAGCAGCTATTTGATATAAATTAGTTACATTGCCATAAAACCATATCATGAATATTTTGGCAAGGCGGCTAAAAGATCATTGCCAATTGCATTTTTATAGCACCTTTAATACATTGTTCTAAAGCTCTGCTTTAATGAATAAAATTTGACACCAAGCCACCTGAAGCAACATTACAGAAAACGTTGAATGTTTAGTCATAGGTAAGTTTTTGTCATTTGCTTACTGGATGCAGGCACTTTTATTGCCTATTTCCAACTGCCCTTGAGAAGGTGGTGCCTTCATGAGTTGCTGCTAGAGTTGAGGTAAGGGGTAAGATATAAACAGTGCTGTTAAGGAGGGAGTTCTAGGATTTAGAACCAGCCACAGTGAAGGAGCAGTGTTTTAGTTTTAAGACAGAATAGGTGTTTGCCTCAGAGGGGAACTTGCAGGTAATGATGCTCACATGCATCTGCTGCCCAGATCATTCTAAGTAGTTGAGATCATGGGTTTGAAAGGTGCTCTAAATGGAATCTTGGTCAGATATTGAACCATATAGATGGTGTATGATGTCAAATCAAATGTGCTACTTTGTTATGCATAACACCAAACTTTCAATGTTTCTGGAACTACACTTAAGCAGGCAGGCAGAAAATATTATTTCACAATCCTGTACTGTGCCTAGTAGACAGTAGACTGATTTTGGGAAGTCAGGAGAGGAGTTACACACCACAAAGAATTTGAACCACTAACTTCATCATTTAAACAGCTGATCCAGTTCAGTTCATGGTTAATGGTAACTCAGGATCTTCAGGAGAGATTGAACAATAATAATGTCATTGTACATTAAGGGTCAATACTGGATTCTGGTCAGGGCATTTGCATAGCACAAATGTCATTTATCAGTCCAAGCCTGGATAGTGCCCTGATCTTTTTGTACAGGGATATAGGATGCATCAGTATCCGAGGATCTGTCCCTATCTAGGGGATATTTTGCAATAATATCCTGTGGTAGTGATGTTTGACCTCAAGAAAGCACAAACATCACCTTTTGTTCTAGGGATGAATCCAATGAGCAGAATTTTCATTGGTTTCAGTTTTTCCAAGGATCCCTGATGTAGTGATAATTTGGTCAAGTTGGATTTGACTTAATTTTTATAAACAAAGTACGTCCAATGTTGCGAGATAAATGCTAGTCATCTAATTATACTGGAACATGTTTTGAGTACTATTGCTGAAACATGTTGTCAGGTCTCAATATTTTGATATTACATGAATGAAGTGAAATGCCTGAAGGCTAGAATCTGTGATGGTGGAGGCTTCAAAAAGCAGAGTTGAAAAGTATGTTGCTGGAAAAGCACAGCCAGTCAGGCAGCACCCATACAGCAGGAGAGTCGACTTTGTGAGCATGATCTCTTCATCAGAATGAGGGGATGACCCAAAGGGTCTAAGAGATAAATGGGGGTGGGGGAAAGGTAACTGGGAAAGCGATAGGTAGGTAAAGGTGATGGTGATAAGTCGGAGAGGAGTTTGGAGCGGATAGGTGGGAAGGAAGATGGACAGGTAGGACAGTTCATGAGGGCGGTGCAGAGTTGGAAAGTTGGATCTGGGATAATTTTGGGGGGGGGGGGTGGAAAGAGGGAAATGAGGAACCCTGTGAAATTGATATTGATCCCATGTCATTGGACGGTTTCAAGGCAGAAAATGAGGCCTTCTTCCTTCAGGCGGATGGCTAGAATTTGACTGTGGAGGTGACCCAGGACTTGCATATCCTGGGCAGAATTGGGGAGTGGGGAAGGTGTTAAAGTGTTTGGCCACAGGGTAGTGGGGTTGTTTACTGTGTCTGTCCCAGAGATGTTCTCTGGAACGTTCTGCAAGTTGGAGCCCTGTCTTCCCAATGTAGAGGAGACCACATTAAGAGGCAACAGACACAGTACATGATGTGTGTGGAAGTACAGTTAAATCTCTGTTGGATGTGGAAGGATCCTTTGGGGCCTTGGACGGGGGTAATAGGGGAGGGGTGGGTGCAGGTTTTGAACTTCTTGTGGTGACAGGGGAAGGTGCCGGGAGTGGAGGGTGGGTTTGTAGTGGGCATGGACCTAACAAGGAAGTTGGCAGAGGGAATGGTCCCTGGTAGTAAGGGTTGAAAATGGCAGAGGATTATGCATTGTATACAAAAGCAGCCAAGATAGATTATTCATTCAACACTTCTGATTAACACTTTTTCTTGCCTTGTTTTTTGCACTGGGCTTCCCCATAACGGAGGGCAATGATATTCACACAGAATTCTCATCCTGTTAATTATTTAATTGTCAACCAGCATAGGATGACAGACCCAAGGGTCACAGGATCGTTTAGCTGTCTATTGCATGCTGCTTCCACTGACTGGCATGCAAGTAGTCCTCTGTTGTTAATTGACCAGGTGCTGCTTGCAGGCATGTTGTCCTACACTTTTTTTGACCCATGGTTCAATTAGTAAAGATTGGCTAATTCAGCACTAACATGCCCATCAACACTGAAGAAGCCAAGTACACCAATGCAAAGTACAAGGTTGAAACACTTGCAACCATCTTCAGTCTAGAACGTCAAGGGGATGTTCAATTTTGCTTTCCTAAAGTCCTTACAATTATAAATACCAATCTTCAGAAAATTAAGTTCACTGCTAATAAGCAACAGCCAACGGGCCTGAATAATGCAAAGTTCCTGAGAACATCTTGGGCTGTAGCATCGAATGCAAGCTCCAGAAATAGTCACAGCCGCCAGCAAACCATTCTAGTAAAATTACAGCATATGCGTCCACCAAACAAATGTAGAAAAGTGTCCAAGTATGTTCTGCCCACAAAATGGAGGGTAAATCCAAAGGAATCTACTAGTTAGCAGCTAATTATCTCAGTTCCTAAATGATAATTATGAGAATTCCTCACGGTAGTGACCAAGATCCAACGATCTTCATCAATTATCTCTCCAATACAAGAGGAGAGTGGGGATATTTGACTGAAGTGTTCCATTTCATTCTCAGCTCCTCAAACAAAACAATCTGAGCCTGCATGCAGTAAATCAAAACAACTTCAGGCTTGGGTTGATAAGTGAAAAGTTACAGCAAACTTTGTTTTAATCAACACATTACGGACCAACAATCTCAAACAGCAAAAATTATATACCCGATATACCAGAAGTTTACTGGATTATCGCGATCTCAGAGTAATCAGTTGAGAGTGAAAGTGAGAAGGCTTTCTGCTGGTAAGTTTTATTTAAGGGAAAGTTATATTATTATTTAAGTATAAGAGTGATGTGCATACACCTCTGAATTACGCTTCTATTACTTAGTGCGCATTTCTACGTTGATCATGTGGATCTCTTAATTAAGTTGAATACTCGATCAACCAGCACACTCAAAGTGCCGGTTAATATAAAGTTTGCTATAGAACATTACAGTGCAGTATAGGCCCTTTGGCCCTCAATGTTGCACCAACCTGTAGAACTGATCTGAAGCCTGTCTATCCTACACTATTCCATTTTCATCCATATGTTTATCCAATGAGCATTTAACTGCCCTTAAAGTTGGTGGGTCTACTAATGTTGCAAGCAGTCAATTCCATGCCCCTACTACTCTCTGAATAAAGAAACTACTTGATACCTGTCTTATATCTATCACCCCTAATTTAAAGCTATGTGTCCTCGTGCTAGCCAGCACCATCCAGTGGCTCGGTGGTTAGCACTGCTGTCTCACAGCGCCAGGGACTTGGGTTTGATTCCAGCCTCAGGAGACCGTCTGTGTGGAGTTTGCACGTTCTTCCTGTGTCTGTGGGGTTTCCTCCAAGAGCTCCGGTTTCTTCCCACAGTCCAAAGATGTGCAGGTTAGGTGTAGTGGCCATGCTAAATTGTCCATAGTGTTCAGGGACATGTACGTTAGGTGCATTAGTCAGGGGTAAATATACGGTATAGAAAGGGGACTGGTGGGCGACTCTTCGGAGGGTCAGTGTGGATTGTTGGGCCAAAGGGCCTGTTGCCATACATTAGGGATTCTTTTAAAAAAATGACAACATTGTCTTTTTCCAATGTGAATACTGACGAAAAATATTCAATTAGCGCTTCCCCTATGTCCTCGGACTCCACACACAACTTCCAAATACTTTATATAAACTTCATCCAAGTATTGGACAATGATCATTTCCAATTGAAGAGAATATTAACATCTGTCCTTGGCACTCAATGTAATTACCATTGTTGAGTCGTCTATCAGAATCATGGACATTATTATTGAAGAGAAACTTAACTGGACTAACCTCTTATCATTGCTGCAACCAGATCAAGCTGGGGATTCTGCAGTGATTAATTTACCTCCTGACTCTCCAAAGGTTGTTCACATCTACTAGGTAAAAGTCAGAGATTGAATTATTTCCACTTCATTTGGATGAATACAATTCTGACAATGCAACATCTACAGTCCACTTGATTGCCATTATGATGTATGTGGCAATATGCATTATCTAAAGCTTCACTTCAACAACTTCACAAGGCTCCTGACAGCATCTTCCAAATAGGTGACCTCTATCACCTTGCAGGTCAAAGGCAGATGATAGACAGACACACCGCCGCATGCAAGTGGCCCCTCCAATGCAACTCCATCCTCCCTATATACACACATCTAATACTTAAACGTTGATAGTTTCTGCCTCTAACAACCCTACAGTGACTTCCAGATTCCCTATACCTTCGTTGTTTCTTTTAAATCTCCAACCCCCTATCTTAAATCTCTGACCCATGGTCATTGATCTCTCCACCAAGAGGAAAGATTTCTTCCTATCTACCCTGTCTATGCCCTCCATAGTTTTATACGTCTCAATCATATTCCCCATACTCCAAAAGACTCCTCTGCTCGAAGGAAAACAAACCCAGTCTATCCGATGTCTTCATAATTAAAACTCTGCAGCCCGATCAACATTCTGGTAAATCACCTGTACGCTGTGTGAGTAACATCCGTCTTATAACATGGATTCCAACTGCCTAACTTATAACGTGCCTAACCAACGTAATACACAGTTCCAGCATCACTTTTCTGCTTTTAAACTCTGTGCCTTGGCTAATCGAGACAGGTATTCCATGTACGTTGTTAACCCGTAATCCACCCCGTCCTACTCCACTCAAGAGACTCCACAGGACATGCATACCTCGGGTCCCTCTGATCCTTAGTGCTTCCCTGCGTCCTAGCGAGAGAGAAAGTCAATATTTTGGGAGTGAAATTTGGTCTGTGGACTGAATAGTGACTTCTTGTCTTCCCAAGATTTAACTGCGGCGGACTCAATTCTGGAATTGGACGTCAGGCAGTCAAGACACACCACGATGGGAGCCCAAAATCGTTCTGGAAAGGCAAGCTCTCCCTCCCCAGGGGAAAAAAAAATACTCAAAACCCTGAATTGTTTAAAGCGGAAGTTGATGGAGAAAAATTAGCAGAATCTTTGGTGAGAGAAACCAGAATTAAGTTTTCCGGATCAATGTGCGAAAAGGTCTGATAAGACCATGACCGTTCTCGCTTCCCCACAGATGGCCGCCAGAGCCGCTCAGCATTTTGTTTTCATGGTAGATTATTTTCAGCTACTGCGAGGCTGTTGCCGCCTCGGGGGAAAGGAAATGGGTCAATCAGGCGTTCGCTAGCAGGAGTCAATCGTTAAAGACTGTCTATCTGCACACGCTATGGTCGGGGTTTAATCCCCACCTCCTCCAGTGCCCGAAACCTCGAACTGCCAACTCTAGACCGTCCCTTACCACGCCGCCTGTCCACCATCACATCCCGCTCGAATTCCACTTATTTCAAATCGTCCGCTCGCGCTCCGTCCGTTAAACCGTCTTTCAGTAGGTCAACCCTCTCCCAGGGCACCACAAACTACACGTCAATCAGCGGCTGGGAGGCGGAGTCTGATGGATCATCGGCTTTCCATTGGCCGTCCGAGGTCAGAAGGGGTGGGAGACCCACCTTACGCATTACATCCGTCCGAGACTGCCTCGTGCCCACCCACCCCAGGCCGCATGCGCTGTTCCGGCTGTGTTGCTGTCTCTGTGGCACATGCGCAGGACTGCGCAGCTTCGCTTGGGATGAGCGAAATAATTTCTTATTTTAATTTTTTGAGAAACAAAAAAAAAGTCCTAGTGGAAGCCGCAAACAGGAATTGGAAAGTGGGGCATTGTGGATTTAGTGGTCCGCGTTGGCGTGTCATACATGGTAGCGTTTTGGAAGAGGAAAAATACCATGTCAGCGTTGAGGAAGGTAAATATTTGGTGGGTGTTGTGAGCAGTTGATGATGGGGTGTGAAAGCTTGACTCACTTTAATCACTCACTTCGGGAAGGGTGTTGTTGAACTTTGAATCAAAGAGGGGTTTGTCAGTGCGGAGTTCAGAGCGCGCCTGTTTAAATACTGTCTTTCAAGTTATCCAGGTGAGCTGCTGTCGTTCACCCAGGTGTGCGCAGATTAGCCAAGGGCGGAGTGAGTAGTCAACCTCCCGGCAACAAGCCGTCCCAGAAAGGCTAGGGGGCAGAAGGGGATGATGGTGGTGTGAGCTTGCCATTCGGAGGGAAGGCGAACCGACCCAACTTTTTTTACGAACCTGTATTGGAGAGGGAAGCAGGTGGAAGAGGTACGAAATCTGTTTTGAGTGGGAGGAGCACTTGGCGGATTGGCTGCAGGGGAGACCATAAACACACACACACGCGGCAGTGGGCGATCGATGGAATGAGTGAGAGCTCAAAACTGCGCACACTACTAAGGCAGCTTAACTGAGGTCAGAACCCAGTGACAGCACGTTGTCTGCTTAGGTCAAAACATAATGTACTGAATTGCATTGAGAGTCGATTTTATTGGCCTTGAGTGTTTTCAAAGCTGTACTTGAGATTACAGGTGAAGCGTAATGCTTGCTAGCATGTATCTAGAAGGGAGCGGACCAGTTAAGGGATTAATATACAAAAACAGACCCTTCCTTTCTGAGGCAGGGCCACTGAACCTGAAACGTTAACTCTGATTTCTCTTCACAGAAGCTGCCAGAGCTGCTGAGCTTTCCCAGCAATTTCTGATTTACAGCATCCGCAGTTCGTTCGGTTTTTCTTTATTAAGGGATTATTATAAAGTATAGTTGCTATTTTGCTGTCAGCACAGGGTTGCCTGACTCAAATTGAAATGTTTAAACACTCGAGGGCAGAAGAGTGCTTTGACAGCAGAGGGCAGCCTTATCTAACCACGATGGACCATCGTATAAATTACCAGCCAACAGAAGGTAGTGGAACTAGGATAGAAAATTATTCAGAAAATAAAAACTGAGCAGGTCTGGCAGCATTTGTGCAGCGAGAAGTCCAATGACTTCCTCAGACCAATTATTTTGCTGAAAGAACTTCAGTGCAGTGGAATTTGATATCACTGAACTGATGTCTATATTATATTAACAGCATTTGGGACAATGAAGAATTATGCCTATTGATAGTGTCCAAGATTCCATGTGATGACAGCAGATGGTTACCTTGATTTGAAAACCTAAAGGAAAATACAAATTTGCTCAACTGTCCCATCTTGTTGTGTTATTTAGCCACATTACAAATGTAACTTGGGTGCCATAGGTTTTCATTATATTCACTATCTTTAAAATTGGATGACTGAGTCCAAGTATTCAAAATTCCTTTTGGTTTCTATTCGATTTTCTGATCACTGATTTAAAAAAAACTTGATACTGTGGCCTGAAATTGTGATCCGCTGATGTATGATTTGGAAAATAAAATTAAAATTTCTAATGACCCAAACTAGGACTATTGCTTGGATATTGGGTTTCTCTAAATTTGCAAATAGGGCAATAAAATGATTGCAGCATGACTGAAAATGACTGAAATGTGTATGTTCTGTATAATCAAAGTGCTTGTGGGGCGGGGGCAGGGGCAGGGACTGGGGTGTGAAATTACCTGCAGATTAACAACATTTAAATTTTGTTTCTCTGCTTTAACATGTATTGTATTTGGAGAAAGTTTCAAGGATGAATGATAGCTGTGTGAGGCCCATAGTAGCACCTAATGGATGTTATTCTGTTTACATAATTCCTGATGAAGGGCTTATGCCTGAAATGTTGATTCTCCTGTTCCTGTGATGCTGCCTGACCTGCTGTGCTTTTCCAGTACCATACTCTCAACTCTTGACCTTCAGCATCTGCAGTCCTCACTTTCTCCCATGTACATTTTGCCCTTGTTATATTGTTATGAATAATGTACAATGGCTAATCATCATTTGAGGCATTGTGATGTTAACAGTCCTGATGCCATTAAGAAAAAGAAATAGATATTTTTTCTCTTCATGACAGAATTCATGTAAACATATAAATAAAACAGGTAGAATTATTCACTAGTATTCTGATACAGAATTTCAACATTCTAAACCGCAGCAGGAAATCTCACAGCTTATATTCAAAAGTTGCAAAATATTGTAAAACTGATTTAAGGCTCTTCCACATGTTTACAAATTACGCCAGTGCATGTGGAATTATAGTCTTGAAATATCTTCTCCATGGGTGAATTCTGATAACTGTGTTGTTATGAATAGTTGTATTTACAGTTTAACAATAATAATGTTAATGTTTTCACTGCCAGTTTATTGACTGATGGAGAAAGAACATGCTATAAAAGAAATATGAGCAAGTTAAAGACCATCCTCTGCTTGAGGATCGGATGCCGTTTCAACATAATTTTTGTTTTATGGTGAACCTCAGTTTGACTAGATCTTCTGATTATTCACTGTTAAACAATATATGTAAATAAATATTCTTAGTACAGTTAAAGCTTTTTTTTGTATTTTGTTTAAATCTATTCAGTTTATTTCAAAGTCATAGGCATTGGAGTTTGAAATTCATACTAATACGTCTTAACTCTCATATCTTCATATTATCCTGAAGTAAATCTAGAATGCAATCAGATTAATCTCTGAAATCTTTCTGGAGAGATGTAAAGTGAGAAATATCACTTACAAGATCAAGAAATCTCTTTAGCAGAAGTTTCCATTTGTTTCTGGGGAAATAATTTTTGACTGAAAATATATTGTTTTTCAAAATTCATTTCATAAAGTAAGGTAAATTTGTCTCAGTCCCAAAGTTCCATAGGGCTAAGTGTCATTTAAGTGTCTTAAATCACTGGTGACGATTTACTAAGACCAATAAAGGAGTCCACTTCCTAACTGATTAAAGGATTCAACAAGGCAGCTAGTTTTTAAAGTTGTTTAACTTTTTGCTTATAAATACCTCTCATGCCTCTTTATCATACCATGCTTGAGGAAAGGACTGAGCTCCGAAAGCTTGCAATTTCAAATAAACCTTTTGGACCATAGCCTGTTGTCTATGAAAAAGTGAGGACTGCAGATGTTGGAGAGTCAGAGCCAAAAGGGTGGCGCTGGAAAAGCATAGGTCAGGATGCATCATGCATTCCTGATGAAGGGTTTATGCCCCAAACGCCAACTCTCCTGCTCCTCAGATGCTGCCTGACTTGCTATGCTTTTCCAGTATTACCCTTTTTGATTTTAACCTGGTGTCATTTGATTTTTGACCATATAGATAATCTTTTTTATTCTTCCTGCCAAAATGGACAATTTCACATTTCTCCTCATTATACTCCATATGCTGTGCTGGATGAATACTGATGTTGCTGAATATTATCTTGATATTGAAACAAAAACAAAATAGTGATTATCTATATATGATTCAGTTGTCTGCCCATTCCCTTTCTCATAAAATTTGATTGTAATGGGAAGGAAGAGTTGTAATATGAGAGATGTATAAATCCACCACATAAAGCTATTTGTGCTAAATATAATTCTGGCGTGTTATGGCTTAATTTATTGTTTTTGTTTATTGCCATTCTCAAGGTGAAGAATAATAATCACTCTTTTTCAATGTTTGGATAGCGTTGTGTCCTTCAATGGTCATGTTATTAGCTTTGGTAGGTGAACAAAATGCTTTAGTACAGTATGAGGGAAAATGTTATTCACATTACTTTATGCAGACATGTTGGACAAGCATTTTTTTAAAATTACATTAGAATAAATTTAATTGCTAAAGTGATAATTATATTCATGTTCTTATGACATAAAGCACAATTTTTTTTCTTCCCAAAACTTAGCCAGTCAAGTCATTTCCATAAAAATTTGGTTTTGGGTTGTAAACATGGCTAGCACGATCACATGTACAGCTGAGCACTTGATTTCACAGACTGGCAGGAGCTTGTGGACCCAGTTTGAGACCCCCTGTCAAATGATGTGTACATATTGGTTTTAGCAATCTGTATGAACTTCATAAAAGATGAGGGAGGAGCTTCAAAACTAAGCCTGTTCTTGACTTGATTCATTCTTAACACGACTGCCTTAACTGTTATTGTCTTTGATTTTTCAGGACAACTTGGATGAGTATAATTTTATCTTTTGACAATTACACATGGATGACTAAAAGTTTCAACTGCAGCAAACTTTTTATTAAGTGGCACCTATAGCACCAGAAGTGTACCAGCTTATCAACTGTTCCAGTTGATCAAGATCCATTAATCAATGTAAAAACACACACTAAGTAATAGAAATGTAATGCAGGGGGTATACATGTTATTGTTATTCTTTATTTACAGCATAAATCACTGAAATAATAATGCAACTTTGACTTAAATGAAACTTACTGGCAGAGATCCTTTTCACTTGCGCACTGACATCACTTGGACATCATAAAGATCATGATAATACAGTAGACTACTGGTATTTTAGGTGTATAATTTTTGCTAACTTATGAAGGGTGTGGTTAAAACAAAGTTTGCTGTATTAGAATTTTAGTTTACCTGTTTGCCTAGCATTTGTGAATTGTTAGGCTTAGGTGCTTCTTTTCATTAAACTATTAAATCTTCTAAAATTCCAGAAAGTGAACGGCCGTGCTCTACTCATCATTTAGACCTGGTTACCTTGTCAACAAACCTTAATGGTATTTTGTGTATTTTACAGTATATATGAGTTACAACCTTGATTAGTAATAATATATAATAAAATAAAGAACTGCAAATGCTGGAGTTCTGAAACTAAAGCAAAGTGCTGGAGAGACTCAGCAAGTCTGACATTATCTGTGGAAAGAAACAAGGTTATCGTTTCTAGTCCAGTGAGACAGTGTCCAGAAAACAAAAAAAAGAAGTAATTTTTGATGGTACTCTTTTTCATTTTATCGAGGTTTTCATTAAGTTAGTAAATGGTTAAGAAATAAATCTTGGGGAATTAGATTCAACATCTATACCTTACAAGAAAAATCACAATCCAATAGAGTTCATTTCAATGTGGTAGCAGAAGAACAATCTAGTTTTATTAGAAACTCGCTTACATGTATGTGCAAATGTGCTGACTTGGACAGAATTTTTCAATTGAATCATAATCACTTTGCATACACAATGACCTTAAAACTGACAATATTTGCTAACTTAGGCTTCTGGATTTAAAAAAAAATCTAAATTCAAATCCGATTGCAATCTGAAAGGTCGACGAGATATCTTCCTTTTCCTCATCAGTTTTGTAGCAAAAATGTGAAGACACATGTCATAGAAATATTATCCTACTGACAATTAAATAGGTATTGATTATAATTTCCTATATCTAATGCCCTGGAATTCGTGGTTGTAATGATGTAACTATGAGTATTTACAAGAGGTATGTTGTGAGACTGATAGTAGCTTTTGTCATCCATACATGCAGTGAAATGTGAAAATGAAGTTGACTCCCTGGAAGTATGTAGAGTGTGTTGTTGAAGTCCTTGCAGATTAAAAAAAACTTAGAACTTACTGGATGTGAATTTCCACTTTTTAATGCTGTAATTACAATGTGAAATCAGTCAAAATTGCTAAATGTTCCTAATGAGGTATAGATGGATTGTTAATTATGTATTAATATCATAGTCATTGCTGAGAAACCATTATACATTTATTGCTTTTTCATGTTTTTAAAGTGTGTTATTTCAACACCATTAATCCCACGTGTATACCCCAAACTTTGTTTCACTTTTTAGGGTAATGTCATTGCAAGATCAAGAGTCCTTACTTGCAAAATATTGACCTACTGACTGTCTGACTTTAAGCTGCAGCGTAATCTTTTGGCTTTCAATATTTGTGTAAAAAAAAACTCCATAAATAACCTTCTTTGTCTGTGCCTTTACTTTCCTTGTTAATCAGAATGTCTGCATCATTAAACTGGTCTTTTATTTACATATGCCTGCCAAAGAAGGAATCATTTGGGCTGCTGTATGATTCACAATATTTATATTCCTAGAAGTAATGTTTCTATCCTTCTGTATTCAGGAATAAACAACCATCAATTTCTAATTCATTAATTCTAGCTGAGTTCAGTAATGTCAGCCAAAACTGTGAATCCGGATTCTGCACATTTTCCTTGAATATGTGCAGAATGAATCTTAATGTCAAAGTACCATTAGAAAGAGAAGCGGGAGTAATTCATTAAGTCTACTGATTGATAGAGCCATTCCATTACGTTTCTGCCTGGTTGTGGCCTTAACTCTACTTTCCTGCATGTTTTCCCCTAATAACTTTAGACTCATTTGCTGATTCAAAATTCTGTCCAACTCTGCCTCCACTGAGTTCCAAAGACTGGCATCCTTCAGCCAGAAGAAATTCCTCCGTATTTACATCCTAAATTAGATTTTTTGTTTAAACCACACCCTAGAGTGAAAATGTAACAGTCCCTTTTAAGATGAACCAGCACATGCTCAGAGACAATAGATAGCAGCTGATGGGGTTTCAGAAGTGTCTCATTAACAACACAGCTCTGAATAGGTTATTTAGAAAATATCAGGACTAGATTTCCCTAGTAAGGAGAGTTGGTAGGAGGGGTAGAAAGAAGAATCAAATTTGTACTGAACAATGAAATGCAAGTAAATCATTGTGGAAAAAAATTACCAACTCATGCTTTGGTAAATGGGTTACACCAGGTTCTAGTTTTCCCCCATTAGGGGACACATCCTGTCAGCATTTAGCTTTTCAGACCTCTTCAGTGTCTTGCATAAGAACACCTGTAAACTCCAGTGAGTATAGCCCAATCTGCTATACCTTTCCTTAGGACACAACCCATTTATGACAGGAACAAGTATAGGAAGCTTTTTCTGAACTGCTTCCAATATATGTATCTGCTCAACCAGACCATAACATAGTATTCTAGATGTATTACTGTACAGTAATAGCAAGACTTTCTTTTATATTCCACTCCCTTGAAATGGAGACCAATGTTCCAATAAACTTCCTTGCAATTGTAAACTTGCAATTTATATTAGCAGAAATGACCTTGCGTAATAATGTTGCTATTTCACATTTTTATGAACAGTATCACCAACTCACCATGTGCTTCTAAAGTGTGAGATTGTGTTCTAGTTATTGAACTATGGCAATTTACCTTCTGAGACATAATTAATGCATTTCTTACACTAGTCTTTAAATTCTCATTGAATTCCAACTCCGAGTCATGCCAAGTTTAGTGATAATTTTGTGCTGGAAGTTGGTCTGCTGTTGAATCCATTTTATTTTCAATCACTTATGATTCCAATTGATAGGATTCTGACTTGTCCAGTAATACTAATTAACAACCAGCATGATTTTAAAAAAATTGATATTAATGAGGTGATCTTTTATAAACACATACAGTGCTGCAGACTTGAGTTTATCATGCAAAAGAAATATAAATGTAATAAACTAAACTATTTATGTATCATTCAAAATTGAAGATTTTGTGTCATATGGTAAACTATAATCTCATTGATCCTGACAGCACTTCTTTGTAATGCTCACATCAGAGAAAATTCTTTTCTCTAGCTATGGAATTAATTCTTGATTGTGATATTTTGATAGCCTCTTGATTCATCGTGTAACTGAGCATAAACGTTTTCAGCTTCAAATAACACCTTCAGTTAATTTTTGATCAAACACTTCTGGTCTCGAAACTTCATTAAACTCTTTACACTAAGGTAATCATTTTTTATTTAAGTTATTAATTCTAAATGATCTTCTCCCTTTCTCAGGAACAAGAACTTTACACACCCAACTTCATTTAAAAAGCCCGCAGAACTGTTCAAATGAAACCAAAAGACTTTTTTTCAAGCTATTCATGTTTCCTGTAAGCTTATAAAAAAGCCTAGAATCTTCTATCTGAAAACTTAATGCACTACAGTTTTACTTTGTTTGTTCAGAAACTCTTCCGATGTAAAGGAATTCCCAGTAGCCTCAAACTATTTCTTTCAATTTAACAACATAAGGAATAGGAGCAGGAATAGGATAATTATCTCCCAGAGCTTGCCTTGAGTTTGTTCTATGAGATCGTGGCTGATAAGCCTTAGGCTTCCACTCCTCTTTTGTGCTAGCTCTTCATAGCTCTCAACTCAATCAAAGATGATTCTCTTTTCACAAAGCCATGTTGATTCGTTTGATTTCGTTAAACTTGGTAAACATCCTGCTATTTTTTTCCATAACAGTGGACTCTAGCATTTTCTGAAATACAGATGTTAGGTTAACTTTCCTGTAACTCTCTACTTTTTGTTTGTTTCCCTTCTGGAATAGTAAGTTTCTAATCTGTTGGAATCCTCTCAGAATCCAGCAAGTACTAGAGTATCTGCAGCTACTTCATTTAAAACCCTTGGATCAGACCTTCATGTACTGGCAACTTGTCTGCCTTCAGTCCCATTAGTTTGCTAAGTATTTTGTGCCTTCTGATTCTTTGTGTTATAAGATCTTTCCTCCCATTAGTACCTTTGTTATCTCTGACCTTCTGGGATGATTACAATGTCCTCCTCCCTGTAGACTGATTGTTTGTTTAACTGATCTACCATTTCCCTGTACCCATTATCAATGCCCAGTCACACCTTCCAAGCATCTCACACTGACTTTAGCTATATTCTTTTTATGTACTCATAGAAGCTCTTGCTGAGCATTGTTTACATGTGAAATGATGTCACCAAAGAAATGACATCACCAACCCAAGGAAATCCAAACATATAAATAGAAAGCAGGCTACACTACCAGTGCTTCATCTGGAGGCTAACTGAAGATGTTACATAGTATGGTGATGAAATGTCTGAAAACGAACCTTCCAGGTCAGCCAGCAAACCTACATCCATTGTTTACATCTTGACAATTTGCTCCCACAATCAATATTATCCTGTTTTATTAGCTTTTTAGACATATGCTGCTGGTTCTGATGAAACAAATCCTAATCCTCTGGCCTCTAGTTTTTTGCCGTTGTCTTGCGTCTTAGTTTTTGGTTGGAAGCTCTCCTTGACCACCTTTGTTAACCACAGATGGTTCAATCGTCTCATCTAATCCTTATCTTTGACCAGAATAAACCTTTGCTAAGTATTGTGGGGAAAATAAAGATATCACCATGATTGCAGAAATATGTATGTTAATTATTAAGCCCCTTCAGACATAGAAAACCCATATGCCACAAGTTCAAAACTAAAAAATAGACAATATTAAAATCATGTAAATCACATTTTTAATTGATTAAATTGTCATCTGTTGTATTGAAATGAATAGTGTGATTCTGTTCAGACACTAGACCAAGCATTCTTATGACACACTGTAAAGCAGTGTACCTAATGACTTGTTAATTCCTTTCCTGTCAAACAACAGGTGTCCTGCAGTAAGGGTAACACCCCTGTTACCAAGAAAATAATAGGAGAGAGTGAGGACTGCAGATGCTGGAGATCAAAGTCAAAAGAGTATGGTGCTGGAAAAGCACAGCTGGTTTTTCCAGCACCACACTCTTCAACCAAATAAAAATAATCAATTCTATTCAATGAAAATAAAGGGGCACTTTTGTCAAACCAGTTAATCCTTTCTTGCAGCATGCTGAGATTCATCCATTTATTTTATATGGCACTACCAGTTGATTTCTTCTCCTGCAGAAAGCCTACATTTTAGTTTTGGATTAAGCCTAAGCAGTAAAGAAATTTGAAGCTTGCCCATCTTATTTTACTGTTTCATATTTCAATGGAATACTTTTTTCTGATCTCCTAAAGTAAGTTGTTGTGTTTTTCATTTGATTTTAACTTAAGAACACATTGTTTGTGTGTGACACTTGTTATGGCATTTAATTTCATTCTCTTGATTTAGTGGAATAAGTGTGAGATTGTGTACTAGTTATTGAACTATGGCAATTTACCTTCTGAGACATAATTAATGCATTTCTTACACTAGTCTTTAAATTCTCATTGAATTCCAACTCTCCACAGTTCACTTCCCCTCTTTTTTTTATCCTAGTGCAGTCACCATAATAGACACATTTGTCATTTTTTTTTTCCTTCTGCCCAAATTATATGTAAACCTCTCCGATAGCTGCAGTGAGCATTGCAGAATTGTTTAATTCTCAGATTGTTGTTTTTACATTTACTTTGAAGATTTGTAGAAAGGCTTCCTGCTTTCCTTGAGATCCTGTAAACTATTGGATATTTGATTTAAATTCATTGATTCTGTATAGGAAGAATTCAGCGCAGCACAGTTAACATTTAATTGAATCTTATGTAAATACTCACAAAATATTGTCCTGAACTTAATGAACATGGCTTCTTTTATTCACCTACAGAATGCATTTCTTTTAGCTTTTCAATTGTATAATTAATAATTGCATAACTAACAGCAATACAACTTTTTTGTGGAAATATATAACCTGACTGCCTTTGTAATCTGAAAAAGTATTCTGACCTTTGAAAATAAATGAGCACAGCATAACAGGCGTGCTCAAAATTTATACTAAGACAAATTCCAGCCTTTCAATGAGCAAATATTGGTGCTTTTAAAAAAAGTTTCCGTGAAAGTAAATACTGGTTTTAGTGAAAGATTGCTTCAGTTTCATAGTTCACATATATTTAAGTAATCATCAGTCCAGTACATAAATCAACCTCTGACTTTTTACCAAAACATCTAAATGCTTTTTACTTACTTTTTTTTTTACTTCCCAATTGCTGCTGAAGTCAAACTCGCCCTGATGCGTACTCTTCCTACTCATTTGGAGGTAGCTGTTCAGCTCCCCATCTCTGCACCATCGATATGTGCAGTTAAGGCTACTGGTTCACTGGTGCATGCTGTATTTCTCCCAGTCCTCCCCTCTGTGACAAAATGATATTAAAAGGAAACACAGATATATAGTCCAGTTAAAACTTCCTTTCTGTTTGCATAACCAGCAAATAGTTATTCATTAGGTAGAACTCAATATATCAGAATGAAAAGAGAGATTGGAGAAAGGTTTCTGCAAAGTTTTAGACAGATGCCTTTGAGTAAATGCGAGAAGTCTGGTGTCTGGCTGAAGCAAGAAGATTAAATTGAAAAACATGCCAATGAAAATCACCAGAATTAACTGTCTTAATCACCAGAACTATCTTAATCTTCACTTTGAAACAAGCAAAAACAGGCATGGCAGATTTTGAAGCCAGCCTAGAATGATGTAGTGGATTTATGAAAAGCAATGATTTTGCACTGCAACAAATGATCAAAAGTTCACAATATCTCCTAGCTGAACTTTATGAAAGGTTTATCACACTTCAGTAGGATATAATTTAAAACCAACAAAAGAGTGGATATAGATTGGCATGTATTGGGCATATGTGGCTGTCATGAACTTTGACATACCTGCCAAACTGAGCAAAGTTGGAGAGAAAACAGAGGTCTACAATTGTGCTGCCACGCATGTCTGATTGATTTAAGGTTAAACCAGTGATGATATTCAAGAGAGAGAGTCTCCTTTTTCAATAAAAAGTGTTATCAACATTTATGATAAAGGATGGAAGCAAGTGACTTGAAATATGGCTGAGAAAAGTTTAGAGTTCCTGACCAAGAGGATAATGCAAACAGAACTTTCTGGGTCATGTTCAGGTTATGCTTCATCTAATGATGTGTAATGACAAATCATGATGTTGCTGTGATTTCTGATAATCTAACCAGCATCGTTCACCCATTGGTGGTCTCTCTAAATAAGTCCTTCAAGTACAATATGTGCAAAAAAGTGGATGGTAGGAAAAGAGAAGACATTCATCAGAGGAGGCAGCATATGGGCTTTGATATTAGGAAATATGTGAATTGTCTGTAGAATCTAATGAAATCAGAATAGATTGTTGTCAAATAATTCAAAGAAATATGGGATATCTAATGCAGTAGATGGGCCAGTGTGTAATTATTTGTGGAACAATATGGCTAATAACAATGTGATTGATCTATATGATGTAATTTAAGAAATAAAATGGGATAAGTTATCTGATGATGATGATGATTATGGATTTTATAATCCGTGTATGTCCTAGTAATTAGTTTCTGTAATGTGATGAAACTGAAGTTGTATAACATTTCATATAGCTTTGTTCTTGATTTGTTTCAATTGAGTTGCCTGTTACTCTTCTAAACTCTAATGATGGCTGCCGAGCCTGGCCAAGCATTCTTTATAAAAGAACCAAGTAAATCTTTTCTGATCTAACTCAATGTATTGACATCCTTCTTTAAATATAGTGACCAATATTACATATAGTACTCCAGATGCAGTAGATGGATTTGAGAGATTTGTTGAATGCTGGCAGACACATGCAATGTTCAGGTTATTTACTAGCAATTAACTTGGTTACAATAATTAAGTTTTGAATGAAAATTCATTGAAATATCTATATGTTGCTTGGAGCATACAATTGTATGAATCAGAAGTAGGCTATTCAGCTACTTGAGCCTGCTTTGTCATAAGATTTGATTGGTTTGATTGCAACCTCAAATCCAGATTCCTGTCTATTCCTTGATAACATGTCAATTATTTGCTTCAAGGTAATCTAAAAATATTCAAGAACCCTGCTTCCACCACTTTTACAGGAAAAGGAAAAAAATTCACCAAATCTCAATTCAAATAGGCAATCCCAGACTTTTTCAACAGGGGCCCATAGTTCTAGACTCTCCCAGAATGGAAACATTCTCTCCATAAACTTTTTCTGAACTGCCTCCATTGTACTGACATCCTTTAATAAGACACAGTACACCTGATGAGGTCTCACCAGTGCTCTGTATGCTTGAAGCATAACCTCTCTACTTCTGTATTTAATTATCCTCATGATAAATTATAGTAATTTATTAGCTTGCTGTACTTGTATATTAATGTTTTGCAATTCATGCACAAAGATACAAGATCCCAGTGCCCCTCCGAACTCTTCAATCTCTCTCAATTTACATAAGCTTTTTATTCTTTCTGCCAAATGAACAATTCCATAATTTCCTCCATTATTTGCCACATGTTTTTGAAAACTCCTTCACAACTTGCTTTCCAACCTATTTTTTTTGTCATCAGTAAGTTAGGCACTGTACCTTCCATCTTTCATTTTGGATTAAATGTAGCTGAGGTCCCAACACCAATCCTTTTTCCAAACTGAAAAAAATCCATTAACACCTGCTCCAGTTAGCCAGCCAATCTTCTATGTATGGTATTATGTTATGCCCTACAACATGATCTCATATTTCCAAGAAGAACCTTTATTGTAGATGCTTATCAAAGTACGAAGAGTTTGTACCTTCGAGGAATCCAATATTAATATTGATGTTATGAAACTAAGCTGCAAATCTATGTTCAATTACTTAAGACCAATAATTGAATGTCTAGGCAAAGAGCTGAACATGAGGCATTAATAGTGGACTGAAAGTTTAAATGGCTCAGGGTAACATGAAGAAAGATATCTGAAATATATTCAAGGTTTTCCTGGTCAATTTTGAAGTATTATAGTGCAGGTGAAAGTCTGTGTGTAATGATTAATTGTTAATACATTAGACCATTATTCCTGGTGGAATGATGAAGATTTGTGACTGAATCTCCAAGAGCTATTGAGGTATTTATAGAGAAAATATTTTCATGTGTGCTTTGGCTGGTTAAGAAACCATCTCAAAAAGAAAAAGCCTGGACCTCGTCATTACCAGTCTGACCTTCTGCTAAAGATTGAACAAAATGAGGAGAGCCGTACTTTGAAAGCATTTTTTTTCTCTTCCTTTTTGTACAAGACTATTTGATGCCTATGCATAGCAGAAGTGAGAAAAATAGGAGGAAAATATTGTAAATATGCTCTGATTACTTTCTGGAATCATTAAGGAGAAATTCCTCCCATAATATCATCTACACTTATTAATTCTTGTTTCTGGAATAGGAGCAAGATTAGGTCATTCTGCCTCGCCAAGCCTAGACTGCCATCCGTTAATGTTATGACTGATCTTCCAACTCGCTTGCCTTAATTCAAAATTACTTGATACTTTTAGTGTCCAAAAATTTATCCGTCTTTTGTCCAAATATGTTCAATGACTGAGCAACCGCAGCTCTCTGGGGTAGAGAGTTCTGAATATCACAATTCTTTGAATGAAGACTTTTTTTGCCACTTCAGACCTCTGATTTGAAGGCTATGGCCTCTGGTTCAGTCAGCACTAAGTGCTAATTTGCGTGGCTGCAAACCTGGCTTTTAGATTCTGAGGGACAGGATGACTCAAGGTATTCTGTGATGAGAGATTGTAAATAGTGTTTGCAAACAGATCTTTTGCTGCTGATGAACCATAGAGCCTCATGGAGGTCAGTTCTGAGTTGCTTGATGTGTTCGAAATCTATCTCATTCAGTCTGGTGGTAGTGACACACATCATGATGGAAGGTATCATGAGGACTGTGTGGAAGTTACTCTGACTGACACTATAATGCCTGGCCATTATAGTAGATCTGCAAGAGGTAGATTAATTAGGATAAGGTAAAATACATTTTTCCTTGTTGGTTCCCTTACCATCTGCTGCAGATCCAGTCTAGCAACTATGTCCTTCATCACCTGAGGAGTTGTGGTGGTAGGAGGTAGTCAGAAGGAGATTTCCTTGCACAAGTTTGATTTGATGCAATGAGACTTCACTGGTTTTGGAGTCAATGTTGAGGACTCCCAGAGCAACTCCTTACCAGCTCTATGCCACTGTGCTGCTACCTCTGTTGAATCTGTCCTTTTGGTGGGCCAGGATGTACCCAGAAATTGTAATGATTGTGTGTAGGATATTGTTATTCTCATAGCATCATAACTTGGAAGCAGTGCCACGCTGCTTGATGAGAATATGGAGCAAGATGTTAGTATGGAGGACTTGGCAAGGTTGACCAGGCTGTGTGCGTCATTGTTTGATATTGGGTGGTCTGTCTGATTTAATTTCTTTTATTCAACTTTGCAGTGACTTGCTTGGCCATTCCAGAGGGCACTTAAAGCAACCACCTTACTGTGGATCTAGAGTTACATATAGGCCAAAGCAGACAAGGGTGGCAGATTTCTCATCCTGAAAGGACATTTGTGAATCAGATGGGTTATTTTTTACAAAAAGGGACAGTAATTTTGTGGTCACCATTAGTCTAGTTTTTTAATTCAGTATTGAATAATTTAATTTAAATTTTACCATTTGCTTTAGTGATCTATGAACACTTGCCAGGAGCATAAGGTTGCACCTCTAGAATCCTGGTCCAGTGGTAAAACCACTGTGTCACCCCGGTTTCTACCTTAGCGATCAAGTTCTTGGAACAAAGTCCTGCCTTCCTGCTAGGTTTTACGGAAAGGCTCCACTTGCTGCAATCAGGGGGTGATTGGGGGATAAGGTATTGCTGCTGAAAGCTACCAACCCCCTCACTTACACTACTCCCCACATCCACATTATGTGTTGTCCCAAATATTTAAACCTGCCTTGACAGTACAGAGCTTGGTGGCTGTGCAGCCTTAGCCTCCATCGACTCCCTCCAGCTCTACGTCTGCTGGCCTCTGGTCAATTTCTAATTTAAGTGCCTGATTAGTGCTAGATCTGGCAGGTTTTCTCGATGGGGATGAGGGTGTGATACTTGCTGTTAAAGATTCCCAACTACTGTTCCTCGCTGTAGTTTGGAAATCTATTGGATATGATCTGCTGATAACCCTTTTCAACCTTTTGTAGCACTATGTGCTGTAGTGTGTCATCTCTGCTTATTCTTCCTATCAAGCTGTAAAACATTGAGGATATAAGCTTCTGCGACCACATTTGGGAATGTGTGATCTGCAAAAGATTTGTAAAGGCAGAGCACAGTTTTTGACATCACTTGCTGTACTTTTGAGAAACTTTAAACAATTCCCCTGAAATTACCAAACTCATCAAGACCCTTTGGAGATTGATTTGCAACCAACCCGAAAGTAGGTGATCATTCCTTCAAATGGAATTGGTGATTACATTTCAACTGTATGAGGCTAAGAGAGAGCAATAGCTCGAGATATTTTCTAATCAACCTGTTCAGAAGTGTTATTATATGCTTCTAGAGCAGGTTGGACTTTTAAAGCTTGACCTTTTGGAAAGCAATTGCTCAAACATTGAACTTCAAAATAGCAGCCGTTGATGTCATCTCAGCACTTTTATGCTGACTGACATTGCTACATCTGGTGAACACTGAGGTATAGTTAGTCTGAGAAGGCATTTTATTGAAAGGAAACAGATTTTTGTTTTTGTTCTTCATTACATCATTCACCACAACAGCATGGCTCAAGTCTAACAATTAAATGGTGACTCAGTCAGCAGAAGATTAAAAGGCAGAAATGAGAAGTTACTTTCAAGTATTTATCTCTTCACCATTGATCAGTATAACAATGCTTTTCAGTAAGTCTCTTGGAATCCAGTGCTACCCGATTTGTGTTATAAATAGCTGCTTCATTTTGAGCTGTATGTGATCAGTGTTCATTCCCAAATCATCATTGTTTTCCTTTTCCTGTTCTATCAGCAGGAAATAAGATAATTTCATGTTAAAGACAACTTTACTGTTGCTTATTTCAATCTTCATTTTCTTTCTTAAAATCTCTAAATCTTAAATCTGAGCCTTAAAATCTATCTGTCATATCTCACTCTATCTACATAATTAGTTCAAGCATTTTTACTTGTTACCTGTATGCAGAGCTTTGTGTCAGCTAATATTGTGTGCTCAGTATCTTCTTGAGTTTCGAATAGTGTGGAACTGGAAGAGCAGCATCTGAGGAGCACGAGAGTCAATGCTTTGGGCATAAGCCCTTCATCAGGGGTGGGGTGGGGGGGGGGCGGTGCAAGGGGGCTGAGAGACAAATCGGAGGGTGGGGGTGGGGTTTCTGGGAAGGCGACAGGTAGATGCAGGTGGGGGGGGGGTGATAGTGATGGGAGGGTGGAGTGGATAGATGAGGAGGAAGATGGACAGGTCAAGAGGGCGGTGCCAAGTTGGAGGGTTGGATGTGGGATGAGGTGGGGAGGGAAGATTTGGAAACTAGTGAAGTTGATGTTGATACCGTATGGTTGAAGGGTCAAGGCAGAAGGTGAGGCATTCTTACTCCCTCTGGCTTGGATTTGTCAATGGAGGCAGCCCAGGACTTGCATGTCCATGTTGAGGTGGGAGGGGGAGTTGAAGTGGTCAGCCATAGGGCAGTAGGGTTGTCTGGTGTATGTAATCTTTGGGACACACGCATCAACCAATCCCAGTGCTCTGTGGCTGACCACTTTAATTCCCCCTCCCACCCCAACATGGACATGCACGTCCTGGGCTGCCTCCACTGCCAAATCCAAGCCAGAGGGAGGAAGAATGCCTCACCTTCTGCCTTGGGACCCGTCAATCATATGGCATTAATATCAACTTCACTAGTTTTCAAATCTTAACTCGCCCCACCTCATCCCAGATCCAATCCTCCAACTCGGCAACCCCCCTCTTGACCTATCCATCTTCCTACCTATCACCATCACCCTCCCACCTGCATCTACTTATTGCATTCGCAGTTACTCACTCCAACTCTTCTATTTATCTCTCAGGCCACCCCCCCCACCACCATTATTGCTTATGCACAAAACGTCGATTCTCCTGCTTCCCAGATGCTGCCTGACCTGCCTTTTCTAGCACCACACTTTTCGACTCTGAGCTCCAGCATCTGCAGTCCTCGATTCCTTCATCTTCTTGAGTTTGTAAAAGAAAAAAATCAATTGAAGTCTAATATTACTTGTTTGTTAATAAATTAAATAAACAATTACAAAATGTGATATTATTCTGAATAAATATTGGTTATCAAATCATTAATCTTGGTGAAATGGTTATATTTTGTATGTTCTTCAATGAAAATATCATACTTTACCTTTGAATCAAATATATTGTTTATTTAATTTTCGTCTACCTATTGCCGTGAAACTAGTGAAATGTGACATCACTAAGTATTTATCAGTGTTGGTAACTATTTCAGAGTTTTTTTTGTATGTTGAAATTAGAGTTTAGTTAGCACCAATGATTCTATAGGAAGGATGTTGTGAAACTTGAATGGGTTCAGAAAAGATTTAAAAGGATGTTGCCAGGGTTGAAGGGTTTGAGCTATAGGGAGAGGCTGAGTAGGCTGGGGCTATTTTCCCTGGAGCACTGGGGGCTGAGAGATACCCTTATAGTGGTTTATAAAATTATGAGAGGTGGATAGGGTAAATAGACAAGGTCTTTTCCCTGAGATGGGAGAGTCCAGAACTAGAGGGTTTAGGGTGAGAGGGTAAAGATTTAAAAAGGAATTTATGGGGCAACATATTATCACAGCAGGTAGTGCATGTATGGAATGAGCTGCCAGAGGAAGTGGTGGAGGCTGTTACAATTACAATATTTAGAAGGTTTCTGGATGGGTATATGAACAGGAAGGGTTTAGAGATCTATGGGCCAAGTGCTGGCAAATAGAACTAGATTTATTTAGGATATTTGGTTGACATGGATAAGTTGGACCAAAGGGTCTATTTCCATGCTTTACATGTCTGTGACTCTATGTACATATACAGCTGGTAGTTTGCTTAAAAAATGGAATCTTCATAAACCTGCTGTGCAGCAGCAGAAGAAATTTGGTAGTTACAAGCTTGGTTACTTATTATTCTTTGTGGCTGCACTGTAAGCATAAAACAGCCTGCATTCAAAGCGATCAATAAGTTAAAGCTTGTTTGAGCTGACAGAAAATTTTGTGCTGACGGTTGTTTTATGTGCTAGCCAAAATTCATTTAGTCTACACACCTTTAGTATTGAATGCTGCATAGAAACATTAAAATGAAGCAGTGTGCAGTTGTTTTCCACCCATTTAAGTCACTTCATTCACTGTTTTCCTGTTGCTTCATGCACAGTTTGACTATAGTCACAGGAAAAAAAAACATGATGCTTAGGACATAAGAAAGGTTCTTTTGACATTTTGATTTATTTGACAATGGAACACTTTTTATTCTGTTGAAACTCTCGTTATTGTAATAACAAAAGCATTGTATCGAAAGCAAGAAGTATAGAATTTCTGGACATACTGAACTAAAGGTAGCCTCTCTCAAATTCAACAACTCCAAGACCAGACGGCCTTAAAAACTGAATTTTTTTTTATTTGCAACACTGCAAAGAGCCATAACACCATCTGACCCAGTTTGAGGGCTGGGGGGGAGCGTTTGCTAGTTGCCTTGTACTGAGCAACCTCACAGACTTCACAATTCCCGTGCTACAATGAAACATAACTTCACATGATACAGCTCTGATCTTGACACATGTTGGAGCAACCAACTTATTTTTTTCTCTAAAAACGGGCATATGCTGAAGTCTGGTATGGCTTCTGTGCCAAAGGTGTCAGATTTGAGAGTTACCTGTACTACCTGCTATGATATACACATTAATTAAGTGGTGAAAACTTTCTACATAATACTTCCTAAAAATTAGAATTATGAATATTGGTTAAAAATAAAGGCAGAAAATAGACATCAGGATAAGTCGTTATCAATTGGAACAGGTATTATGATTTAAGTACCTGGGAAGGATCTTGTCAGCATGTGGATAATACCATAAAGAAATCTGAGCAAATATAGCATTAACAAATAATGCATTCCATAAACATCAATAATTGCTCAGCATAGGAGTAGGTAGAGATCTTAGGGGAAACTTTTTTAGGGTTAGAGTGTCTTGTTAGAGGTGCTGAAACTTGGACTTTGAGATCAATAGATATTCAAAGATTAGAAAGTTATGAAATTTGGTTCCAGAAAAACATGGAGCAGGTCAGTTGGAGAGAACACAAGAAATAAAGAAGTTCCCAGGACATGGGAGAAGGAACAATCACTCGTGAGTGATATAAAAGTAAGGCAACAAGGTTGAATTGGCCAAACCCTGAAGTATCAAAACTTTCTGAAAGAGGAGGTTGATGGCCAGAGGGAGAAATAGTGATGATGTTTGATAATTTGAAATTGGAAATTGAAGCCTTCTTAAGCAACTGAGAGGAAAGTGGACTTAATGTTTTTTTTAAAAAAACTTTAGGTTCTGATATTATTCTTGGTATAAACAGCTCTTCTACTGAAGATAATTTAAATAGGTTAAGCCTATACCAATTGAAGTTTAGAAGAACAAGAAATGATCTTATTGAAGCATAAGAACTTGAGGAGACTGCTTAAGGTGGACACCAGAAGGATTGTTTCTTCCTACACGGAAGACTAAAACCTATAATGACTATATTTCTGTGTGGCCTGAAGTGGGAAAGGACTGTTTCAAACAAAGGATTATGGAAGGAATTGCTGTACTTTTTAAATGGGAATGGAAGTATTTTGACTTTCTCTCCAGTGGAACATCCAAAGTCTGAAGAAACCCAGTTTATATTCTGTCATTAGGTGCTGTAAGCTGTGACCTTTAAATAATACCTAAGAGACTTTACAGTTAATATGTCAATCATTTGAGCTTCCTGTGAAGAGGTGAAAACACATGGAGAAGAGAGAGAATGAAGAACTGCAAGTCTAAGCAACAAAATGGTTATCTCCGTGAATCCTATGGACTGAGGCTATTGAGGCTTTCGTAATTTTTCCTTCTGCCCATAATACTCATTTATTTTATCTGTCTTGTCCATTTTAGAATCTGGTTAGATGTTTAACTGGTAGAAGGATATGTCAGCTGTTTGTAGCTATTTACCGTGTTTAGAAACTATATTTGTTTAATAGTTCTTAAGTACAGAAACCTGGTCCATGATTTTTGTTAACCTGGTTCAATCTGACAGATAAATTGGAAGCTTTGCATGTTTTGATAAATATATTTAATTTCTGTGATGATTCTGGGAATAATGGGGCTTGATTTCCAGCAGGCTAGCCCAGTGGTGTGTAACAAACTAGGGAATATAGTTTAAAAATAAGTGGTTCTTATTAAGATGACTATAAGGATTTTTGATAAACCAGAAAGGTGTTAGAATATGGACATTACCTTCCATGAAAAGGTAGTGATGGCAGGATGATTGAATTTATTTACGGCTGAATTGGGCAATATATGCAAGCTTGAAGCACTAAATGGTCTTCTGCTTTAAGTCCTGTGTTTCTATTAAAGACCACAAGATATTAAATAATATCCAAAAACTCACCTTTAGGCAGATCACCAGGCTTATACCTTTATAAATCTGAATTATGTAAGTAACTAGAATTGAATTAAAAACAAATTATTTTCCTAACTTTAAACTTCCTTATGGGTTCATTTGCCTTATGATGTCCTCTTTGTTTGGGTGTGGAAGAATATTTTTGAACATTTTGCTTATTTTTGTTAACCATTTAATGGACTTCCATTTACATGCACAAAACAATTTTGACCTAGGTGTTAGTACTAGGGAAGCAGTTGCACTGTTTTCACATTTCTGTGTGGGAACCTCTTGCAAATGGTAAACTTCAGATTAGGTAAGTTCAGTTGTATTAATCAAATCTTGGTTTGAAATATTTATTTATCATTTCAGTTTATTTTTGTTTTATTTTTTCAAAATGTTTGTTTTTGTATTTAACATAATCTTATTTTGGGCTGTTCTTTGGTTTTCTCTTGATTTTTGACATTTCTATACATTAGCTATGTAGCCACTACATTGGTGAGACTACAAATAGTAAAACCCTGACTTTAATAATAAATACAGTGCAATAAGCATCTAATAGTGCTATTAACCTCATTTACCTTTCATCAACAAAACAAAGATTGTATTTGAAATGCTTGTTGAAATGACTATCTATATTTCTTCAATTCTTAAGCATTGTTAGGTGCTTTGTTCTTTGAAGGTCATGCTACTTTCAAAGATGAAACCTCAGTGAAAAAACTGTTGTTCTAAATAATGTTTAATTCTTTGAGAAATAAACTCGAGTGGCAACATATTGTAGCGTAACCTGCAGGTGAATTTTATGACTAAGAAGATATTTCACCGTTCTGCCTTGTCAACAGTAAGAATGACAAATGTATTTTGCTGGGAACAGCAATCCCTTTTTAAGGCAACTATATTCAGCGCAAATAACAAATACCTCCTTCGGAGCAGCACAATACATGGTGCTCCTAATAGAGTTGAGAGGAGCCAGATAAAAATCTTTCCAAGCTGCTATCTCTAATGTGTTCCTCAAGGTGAAGGATATGGTAAGAAAACTCTGGGATGCTGTGCTGGAAATCAAGGTTGCTATTTCCAGAAATACTACAAAAGTTTTTTTTTAAAAAAAGGAACCCTCAAAACCTAATTGCTACTTATTACATGTAATTAGATTCTAGATCCAGGCAAACATTTAAATTACATTAAGTAACCTCTATAAATTTAAACCCCTTATAAACTCCCCTTTATACAGAGGCAGACAAACTTAAACAGGGTCAATCACATGAGCAGAGAGAAAACTAGGACAAGTGTTCTTTAGTCTTTGTTCCCAAAATCTGTTGGGTTGGTTCTGGCTGATCTGAATGTTTCTCTTCAAACTTTTTCTGAATGTTTCCATTGGTTTTAAAAAGGTACAGGGTGGATGTTTCACTTAAAAGTCTCTGACTTAGTTCAAAGTCACAACTTGTGGCACCCACTGAAGGAAAAATAAGTTAGTTGTATTATGGTTTAAAATGGATTACTATAGAGAACTAAGAGTTTTTGGATTTTGCAGATTTGCTTGTTTCTCTCTTGGTCTGAATTTAGCCTATCTCTGTCTTATTCACAGCCCAAGCTGTTTAGTTAACTGAGAACCAATCTTTGTCACTGATAATCTGTCCCAAGTCCTCGAGCTAATCACTTCACTCATAAACAGCATTACTGCTCCAGTTCGTCTGTACTTTACTACAACTCAAAGCCATGCAAACCAAGTTCACAATAGTTATCAAATTCATTACTTTCAAAACAAGCCATGTAAGCCTTGGATTTGAAAACAGTTCGTTCTCATTATCAGTCCACAGGTTTTAAAAAGCACAAAAATGAAAAGGCACAGTGTTTACAATGACAAACATTTTGGGCTAGCTGATTTTAAAATGTTGACTTCAACAGAAGTATTCTTGATGTATTTGTGCCCAAATAAGGGAAAAAGGTCTGATTGCTTTCTTTGATTTCAAACATAACGTGTTAATGTAAAATGCATGCTAAAAATATACCTGTAATTGGTTAAATGGTATTGTTTCATCATTTCTAAATTCCAGAATTTTTTTTTTCAAAGCTGTTAAACGATACTTGGACTTTTTTCTTCTAAATTCTAATTCTACATGTGTTTCCTCCATGCTTACAATAAGTTGGTCCTTGTTCATAAATACATTTGTGTACATCTGTATAATTCCAATTTTGCTTTAAAAAAAACTAATCACAGTTATTGTATCCCTGAGGCTATTGTGTAATCTGACATGATATTGAATGTTGTATGATTATTATGCTTTAATATAAAAGTGATCAATCAAAATGTAAAAGAAGTTCCCTATCATGGGTCCTTGTAGAAAAAAGAATTAACATACTTCATGTTTGTCTATATTTGAACAATTATGTGGGATTGAAAAGGGTTGCTTTTGCTGACATTGAGCAAAGTATAAATTAACATTAAAGAGCTGAAACCCCCCTAATTTCTGAATCACCTTCATTTAATGTCTTCCTTTTAAGCTGAAATTCACCTCCCTTTCTCTCCCTTGTCCCTCTCATTCAAACTTCCTGTTGATGCTTTAATTGGGAAACTGTTGAAGAGCATTGTGAAACATATATCTGAAAATATACTTTAAAAAGATTTTTGATGTTCATTGTTTTTAAATGAAAGGACCAAATTTGGACTTTAACATAACTATTTTGAGAGCCATACTGTACTTAAAATGATATGTAATTTAAGACAATAAAGACACACTGTTGTTTATCAATTTTATTGTGTGCAATTGGGCATTGGAGCTCATAGGACTAGATGACACACACAGGCAAAAAAAGACCATATTTAAATGTTGCAACCCACTGTTTGGCAACCACTGATCTGGTGGTTTAGGATTAAAATGTTCCTCCACTTTGGAATGGTAGCTGGTTAGCTTGGATAGATTGCTTTGTGATGCAAAGTAATACCGACAGCATTAAACCAGAAACTCACGGACCTGGGTTCAAATCCTGCCGTAGCAGCTGGTGGAATTTGAAATGAACAAATATCTAGAAGTGAAATTCTAATGATGATCATGAAACTACTGTTTTTTTGTAAGATAAACGGGCTAATGTCATTCAGGAAAGAAAAGCTGCCATCTTACATGGTCTGGTCTACAGGTGACTCCAGACCCACAGAAATGTGATTGACTCTCAGGTGTACTCTGAAATGGTAGAGGAAGCCACTCCACTGTAAAATTGCTGCAAAGTCTTTTTCTTAAAAAAAAATAAAAAAACTAGATAGACCATCCAACATTGACCTAGACACTGGAAATGACAATGGCAAAAACAGCTTTGACGAGCATACAAAGTCCTCTTTAGTAATATCTAGGACTGAGTGCCAAATTGAGAGGGCTGTTTCACAGACTAGTTAAGTCATAGCTTTATATAGTAATACTCTTGGAATTATACATTGCACCCAATTTCCCAGCCACCACCATCACCATCCCTACATATATGGGTAATCAGCAGAAGAAGAATTTTATTTCAACATAATCTACATAGGGATGGCCAGAGATAGCTCCCTCTCTTCAAATACCGTCAAGTCATGTGATCAGTCCACGTTCCATGAAGAATGCAGGAAGGTGTAGCAGAAGCAGCACCGGGCATACTTAAAAATGAAGTATGGGTGAAGATGCAAAACAGAACTACTTTCATGCCAAATAACATAATCAGCCAGGGATAAAGGGAGCTAAGTGATCCCATAACAAAGGATCAGAGATAAGCTCTCCAGCCCTGCCACTGGACAACCCAAAAATTCACTGGAGGAGGTGTCACCACAAATATCACCATCCTCAATGATTGGAGAGCACACAGTCCATCTGTGCAAATGATAAGGCTGAAGTATTTGCAAAATCTTCAAGCATAAGTGCTGAGTTGACTATCTGTTTCACCACCTCCAGTAGTCCCCAGCATCATAGTTGCCACTCTTGAGTCAATTAAATTCTCTCCACATGATAACAAGAGCAGTTGGAGGCACTCGATACTGGCAAGGCAATGAGCCATGACAACATCCGGCAATAGTGCTGAAGACTTGTGCTCCAGAATTTGCTACACCCTATCCAGCTAATCCATTAAGATAGAACACTGGCATCTACCTGATGATGTGGAAAATTGTCCAGGTGTGTCCTTTAGACAAAAAGCAGGATGAAATCCAATTTGTCCAAGTACTGCCCCATCCGTCTACTATAGATCATTGGTAAAGTGATGGAGGATGTCATCAACAATGCTATTAAGCAGCATCTACTGAGCAATAACCTGCTCGGTGATGCCAGGGCCACTTGGCTCCTGACTTCATTCTACCCTTGGTCAAACAGGACAGAAAATGTTGAATTCTGGAGGTGAGGCGAGGGTGACAGCTCTTGACATGAAGGCTGCTTTCAATCAAGTATAGCATCAAGCAGCCCTAGCAAAAATAGAATCAATGGGAATAAGGGAAAAAAAAACTCTGCTGTTTGTAGTCCTACCTGGCACAAAGACAAATGGTCATAGTTGTTGAAGGTCAATCATCTCATCTCCAAGAAATCTCTGCAACAGTTCCTCAGGGTAATATCCTCTGCCTGACCATCTTCAGCTGCTTCATCAATGATCTTCCTTCCATCATAAAGTCAGAAATGAGGATGTTTGTCAACAACTTCACAATTTTCAGCACCATTTGTGACTCCTCAGATACTAAAGCAGTCTGTGTTCAAATGTGGCAAGACCTGGGCAATATCTAGGCTTGGGCTGAAAAGTGGCAAGTAATTTTCATGCCATGTAAATTCCAGGCAATGACCATCTGTAATAAGAGACTCTCTAACTACCAATCCTTGATATTCTATGGTGTGACTATCACTGAATCCCCCACTATCAATAGCTTGGGGGTTACTATTGAACAGAAACTGAACTCACCCGACCAATTCAATGGCTGCAGCAACATATCTGAGGCTAGAAATACTGCAATGAGTAACTTATCTCCAACTCCCCAAAGCCTGTCCCCATTGAGAAAGCAGAAGTCAGGAATGTGTTAAAATACTTCCCATTTGCTCGGATGAGTGCAGCTCCAACAACACTCAAGAAGCTTGACCATCCAGGACAAAGTAGCCTGTTTGATTGACATCACACCCACAAACCACTCTGCCATCGATGCTCAGTAGCAGCAGTGTGTACTATCAGTAAGATGGACTGAAGAAATTTGCCAAAGATCTTTAGACAGCATTTTCAAACCCATGATTACTTCCATTCAGACGACTTCCACCTGTCCGTTCTGTGTTGACCTCTAGTATTTTTCCTTTGTGCATTTATCCAATTATCTTAAACAAAAATAAAGTTTTATGTAAAGTGAAAGCTACACTCTATCATCAATATGTGCATATGTTATGAGAACAAGGATAATATAATAACAGGGGATCAATCGACCTTTGGATGGCAGATATGCTTAAAATTTTTATATCAGATCTTAGAGTCATAGAGTTATACAGCATGGAAACCGACTCTTTGGTCCAAATTGTCCATGGTGACCAGATACCCTAAATTAATCATGTCCCATTTGTCAGCATTTTGTCCATATCCCTCTAAACATTTCCTGTTAATGTATCCATCCAGATGCCTTTTAAATGTTGTAATTATAGCAGCATCCACCACTTCCTCTGGCAGCTCATTCCATACACACACCATCCTCTGTGTGAAAATGTTGCTCCTTCATTCGCTTCTATAACTTTCCCCTCTCTCCTTATCCCTCTAGTTTTGGACTCGACTCCCCTACCCTGGGAAAAAAAGACCTTGGCTATTCACCCTATCTATGCCCCTCACAATCTTATAAACCTGTATAAAGTCACTCCTCAGCCTCTAATGCTCCAGGGAAAGCAGCCCCAGCCTATTCAGCTTCTACCTATAGCTCAAACCCTCTAATCCCAGCAACATCCTTGTAAATCTTTTCTGCACCCTTTCAAGTTTAACATCTGTGAGAAATAAGAGAATACTACTCATACGTGAAGAATAAGAGAATGATCAGGGAGAAGGTAGGGCCGATCAGGGATAGCGGAGGGAACTTGTGTGTGGAGTCTGAGCAGATAGGGGAAGACCTAAATGAGTTTTTTGCTTTGGTTTTCACTAAGGAAAGGGAACTTGTTGTAAATGAACACTTGGAGGAGCTGGGATACAGTCTTGACCAGATCAAGATTGATGAAGTTGATGTGCTGGAAATTTTGGAAAACATTAAGATTGATAAGTCCCCAGGGCCAGACCAGATTTATCCTAGGCTGCTCTGGGAAGTGAGAAGGAGGTTGCTAAGCCACTGGCGAGAATATTTGTCTCCTCACTCTCCACAGGAGTCATACCGGAGGATTGGAAGGAGGTGAATGTTGTTCCTCTTTTTCAAGAAGGGTAATAGGGAAATCCCTGGCAATTACAGACCAGTCAGTCTTACGTCTGTGGTCAGCAAAGTTGTGGAAAGAATTCTGAGGGATAGGATTTATGACTATTTGGCAAAGCATAGTGTGATTAAAGGCAGTCAGCATGACTTTGAGAGGGGCAGGTCATGCCTCACCAATCTTATTGAGTTCTTTGAGGAGGTGTCAAGAAAGGTGGCTGACGGTCGAGCAGTGGATGTGGTGTTTATCGACTTCAGCAAGGCATTTGATAGGGTTCCCTATGGTAGGCTCATTCATAAAGTCAGGAAGTATGGAATACAGGGAGATTTGGCTATCTGGATTCAGAATTGGCTGGCTGACAGAAGACAGGGTGTGGTTGTAAATGAAAAATATTCTGCCTGGAGGACAGTGTTGAGTGGGGTCCCGCAGGGCTCTGTTCTTGGGCCTCTGCTCTTTGTCATTTATATAAATGACTTGGATGAGGAGGTTGAGGGGTGGGTTAGTCTATTTGCAGATGACACAAAGGTTGGAGGTATTGTCGGTGGTATAGAAGGCTACTGCAGGCTGCAGCGCGACATAGATAGGATGCAGAGCTGGGCTGAGAATTGGCAAGTGGAGTTCAATCTGGATAAATGTGACATGATGCATTTTGGCAGGTCGAACTCGAATGCTGAATATAGGATTAAAGACAGGGTTCTTGGCAGTGTGGAGGAACAGAGGGATCTGGGTGTACAAGTACATAGATCCCTCAAAGTTGCCACCCAAGTGGATAGGGTTGTTAAGTGTTGGCACATGGTGTTTTGGCTTTCATTAACGGAGGATTGGGTTTAAGAGCCGTGAGGTTTTGCTGCAGCTCTACAAGTCCCTGGTGAGAACACACTTGGAATATTGTGTCCAGTTCTGGTCGCTCTGCTATAAGAAAGATGCAGAGGCTTTGGAGAGGGTGCAAAGAAGGTTTACCAGGATGCTGCCTGGACTGGAGGGTTTGTCTTATGAAAAAAGGTTGAATAAGCTTGGACTTTTCTCTCTAAAGAGAAGGAGGAAGAGAGGAGACCTGATCAAGGTGTACAAAATAATGAGAGGAATAGATAGAGTAGTAGCCAGAGAGTTTTCCCCAGGGCAGGATTGACTGGTACGAGAAGTCATAGTTTGAAGATATTAGGAGGAAGGTATAAAGGAGACGTCAGAGGTAGGTTCTTTACGCAGAGAGTTGTGAATGCATGGAATGCATTGCCAGCTGTGGGGTGGAAGCAGAGTCCTTGGGGACATTTAAACGACTGCTGGACATGCACATGGATAGCATTGAGTTGAGGGGTGCGTAGGTTAAGTTACTATATTCGACATTAGGATTAAATCTAGGCACAACATCGTGGGCCAAAGGGCCTGTTCTGTGCTTTACTTTTCTATATTCTATGTTCTAACATCTTTTCTGTAGCAGGACTTGGAGGACCTTAAAATTCTAAGAATTTTAGGCTTGTAGCTGAGTTTTATTGCATATTCCATTATCTATATTCACTATGCAAGCAATGAATTTAATTAAAGAAAAAATAGTTTTTTTATACTTTGTGCCATGAAGCATTCTTGTTCTTGAAACAAAATTTATGATTTCAGTTATCTGATTGGCAACAGCAGTCAAAACCTGTTTTTGCATATCTAGTGCACCCTGAACGTTTGTAATCTTTTGATTTCATACTTTTATTGTTTTAAATTGTGGAATTATTTCAGTGAAAGTTATCCACAGTATAGCTGAGATGTTTAATTTCAGTATATTTTTCTTCAATTCACTGCATGGCAATGCTGCTTAAATGAACAAAGTGCAACCAAACTTTGACTTAGTCCTGCTGCCTCAATGTCCAATTTACCAGATTAAAGTATTTCTGTTCCGGGCTTCCCTAGCTCATCTTGTTTTTTGACCACAATTTCCCATATTACCCAGTCTTTAACTTACTTAATGCAGAATCCCCTTATACTTTTAACTATCCTCTAATCATTTTACATGTTATGATTTTTCTTTTTTGACCTAGTTTCATCTTGCATTGGGTTATTTTGATTATCTTTATGAAGTTAAACACCTACAGGCAATGTTCTCCTCTTCTGACCCATTTATTTCTAATGGGTATCTTCCAAACCAGATGGCTATTATCTGTTTTTTCTTCAGGCAGGCATTTATATTCCAATTACCATAGTTTCATACTGGTCTCAGTTTAACCAAAGCATTCAAAAGTAATCCATCTTCCTTCATTGTTAGATTTCACAAGGTCCTTTTTATTGTATTTTTCAATAGTTTTTCTTAATCCAAAGATGTTTCCAAATTGTTTTCACTCACTTCAAGGTTAGCAATTTTATAACTGTTTCGTCTTGATAGTTCAAATGTGCCTTTCATATGTTTTGTATCGTAAGTTACAGTAGTCACCTTTCTGAATGATTGGTTGATTTGTGCACACGAGATTAAGGATTTGTTCTTACTATTCATAATGGGCATTAAATAATCTGATTATTTTAACTAGATGCAGCACGCAAGTTCATTAAGCAACAGAAAACACAATACAAAATCCAATTTTAAACCCCTATAATACTTGAGTCAAAAGTGTAGTGGATGACATATGGGCATTTGCAGTGGTACTAAGGGATGAGGCAATGCAAAATATTGTTGAAGATGATTTTGATATTGCTGTACAGGAAAATTAATGTATTCTTGTGACAGGTGAGTGGGGTGAACTGCATCAACACAGAAGAAAATGCCTTCACGTGGCATTGTAGACATAGAACAATAGCACAAAGCCGAAGTGATTAAGATGATTGGAGTGGTCAACATATCAAAAGTTTTGAAGATAAATGTGTGTACGGTCACAGTCATACCACAGTATCACTGATGAAAAACCATAGGTAGGTGAGTATATCATAATTGATGGAGATCATGAGTCAGTGGTCCTTACTAGGAAGTTGGGCAAAACTGATCAAATATAACTTATCAAATATATAAAACCAAACTGTCTACTGTAAAGGTTAGAATAACTAACAGCATTTTGACACATATTGGATACATTTTAAAAAATTTATATCTTAACTTCAATCATAGTTTTTTTGTAACGTTCAAGCTGGCTGGTGGGAATCATGCTGTCTTAAAGAATAAGAAAGTTATCATTTAATCAGTTTTTTGGATGCTTTCTGTTTTGAATAAAATGAAATAATGTGAAGCTATGTATAGCATATTGCCTCTTTAAAGCATCATCAGTATATTTAATAATTTTGTATATTTTACATTTCAGAAATTATTCATTTGATCTTATTACTTGTGTCTCTGTATTTTGTCTAAATTGAGTCGAGAGTGGGGTGCTGGAAAAGCACAGCAGGTCAGGCAGCATCCGAGGAGCAGGAGAATTGACGTTTCAGGCAAGAACTCTTCATCAGGAATCCTGCGCCTCGGATGCTGCCTGACCTGCTGTGCTTTTCCAGCACCGCACTCTCAATTCTGATCTCCAGCATTCGCAGTCCTCACTTTCTCCTTTTGACTCAATTGCTCAGCCATTCCTCTAGAAATGATTAACAGAATCTTGAATGTGACCATTGTGTTCTTTAGGCAGCTTATTTAAAGATTTGGTTGAAGCAAAGCAACAAAGAGAATTTGTGTTTATTAAACTACAGTCTGTTCTGCTGTAATGCAGTAGTTGCATTCTCGTGCAACCTCATGTATAGAAAATCACGCAATAGGAATAACGGAGGCCTATGGGAAAAAAGGGGTTGGGGTGAACCACCAAAAATATATCAGTGAAAATCTAAACAAAAATCGTAGTTAGCCTAACACAAAAGATAGCACAGTCTAAGTAAATGTAAAAATCATACGTTTTAATGAAATAATACAATAAATTTAACACTTCAAGGGGTTTCTGAATTTGCTGAGTTACAGTACTGTATTAAGACAGGCTGAGGGTCATCAACATCATCCTTACTTTCAGGTGCAGTTCTGAATGTAGTGTTGTGACAAAAGAAAATATTGAGTCCAGAAGTGGATGGCTGTGGTTCATGTCCTCAGACTGTTTCTTCGGAGTTTGCTTAGAAAATGCATCTAGTTTTTGTTGTTTTGCCATCTTTCTTACTTAAGAAGCTGTTCAGAAGGTGTGAGATAAGACTTTATGCCATGAACTGCTATCCTGCCGCATTCTGCATTGTAGTCATTGTCTTCTAAGAGCTGTAACTATCTCTCAACTTCCTTCAGGATAGGCCTCCAGAATAATATCAATAGTATTCTTACTGTTAAAGCTCATCTAAAATTGAAGAACAGTGTCCTCATTATCCTCCTCAGCTGCAATCAACTTCTTGAATGTGCACCTTAAATAATGAACTTTAAAAGCTGCTATTGCACCCTAGTCCATGGGTTGAATGAGAGAGGTTATGTTCAGAGGGAGGTATACCACTTTGTCTTCAGAAAGCTCACCAATGGTGGGAGGATGGCCTCGTGCATTATCCAGAATGAAGAGAATCTTGAAATCCAAATCTTTTCTTCTGCAGTAATTTCTAAAAAAATCTTTGAAAACATCTACAATAAGGTCAGAACAAACCTTCTCTGTTATCTGACCTCTTTTGCTTGACCCGAAGTAAACACCTAGAGTGGACTTAAGCTAACCGGGAATGTTAATAACGTAATAGCTAACAGGAGTTGGTATTTTAAAAAAAATTGTTCCTGAATTCGCCAATCGCATTGCAGCCAAATTAAGTTGATGAAACACATATTATAGGAGAACGACCTGTATATGCTTTTTTTTCTGCAAAGGAAAGTCCACGTTGATCATGTAAATTCCCCAGTATTTTCCAGGGTTCCTTATCTCCAACAAAGGAGTGTGTACATTAAATTGGTAGTATAATGGGCATTCAATGTCTGAACATATTGCTTTGTGAACTATTGTAGTCTATTATTTGACCTCTTCTAATAATGAATTATTAATTATTAAAATTATTAATTTCAACATCATTCTGTTAAGACACAGGATAAACACCTCTGCTAATGTAAACCTGACTCACAGAGAATCTCACCTCGCACTGTAATCTGTTAAAATTTGAAAGGCAAAGAACGATCCCAGAGGTCATTTTTTAAAGTAAAAATTAGCAATTTTATTCTTTACATGTAGCTGAGAACATTAAAACAACAGCGCTATTTATAACTCCTTTCTCTCAAGTCTATCTTCTACCTCCCACTCTACAATACTGGTCCAATAAATTCCCTATTAAATTTATAGCAAATCACTTTCAAACCAAGTTGTCGTCTTCGGATATTGAACTTCCTCTGTAGATTTCTTTAGGTCGACTTTGATATTCGGCTGCATAAATTTTTTTGGGCAGGTGCCTTTCGGTGAGTTATCGGCTGGCCTTATGTTGGTGCTTGTTTGGCTGCTCTTTGCTGTTCTCCCCCTAACTGTTCAAAATGTCTGGTTTTCTACCCCAAAGCGGTGGCACAGTGGTTAGCACTGCTGCCTCACAGTGCCAGAGACCCAGGTTCAATTCTGCCTCAGGCGACTGACTGTGTGGAGTTTGCACGTTGTCTACGTGGGTTTCCTCCGGGTGCTCCGGTTTCCTCCCACAGTCCAAAGGTAAGGTGAATTGGCCATGCTAAATTGCCTGTAGTGTTAGGTAAGGGGTAAATGTAGGGGTATGGGTGGGTTGCGCTTCGGCGGGTTGGTGTGGACTTGTTGGGCCGAAGGGCCTGTTTCCATACTGTAATGTAATCTAATTAGATCATTTCATTGGTTTGATATCAGCCCAAACAGTAAAATTCAAATTTGATTGGATTTTGGGGCATAATTTAAACTGATTAGCCAAATTTGTTTTTTTTTCCCATGGTAATGCAACTCCAACTATTTGTTTCAATCAAATGTTATATTTTTAAATTGTTCAGCACACTCTGTGCTTTCAGTCAGTCCTTGCTAGCTACCTCTCTCTCTAAAAGGTACAGTACACATCTACACCTTCATAACAATTCCACATTTGAAATACCATAATTTTAATCCAAAAATGTTTGAAAGTGGATCAACATCTGTCCAGTTGAGTAGCTGGAGACATTTGATGTGTCTGTATAAATGCCATATTAATTTGGTTTACAGTGGTTGAATCATCAGAGTGGCTAATTAAGAATGAATGTGCAGGTTTTACCTTTAATAAACATGTGGGATGAAGTGATGCAAGCCATTTAAGAAGAACAATACTGATGCAAACATGAATTGTCACCAAGGCTGCTTCATTTATGAGTTATGCACTTACCGCTACTCAACATTCATTTTCTGTGACCCAAATATCCTTCTTTCTGCCATTTCATAACTCCTTCCAATCCAAACATCTTTTCAAGTGTGTTGGTACCAGACATCTCTGACCCTTTGGCATCATGGTAGCCCACAAACCTACCAACACACTGAAGCAGCTACTGATGAACCTAAAGGGCCCTATACCAACAACCAGCAAAACAAATGTCATTTACAAAATACCATGCAAGAACAATAGCAAACACTACATCCGGCAGACAGGCAGAAAACTAGCCACCAGGATACGCGGATGCCAACTAGCCACCAAAAGACATGACCCACTATCACTAGTATCCTTACATACAGACAAAGAAGGACACTACTTCAACTGCGACAACACATCCGTCCTAGGACAGACTAAACAGAGACATGCATGGGAATTCCTAGAGGCCTGGCATTTAAACCAGAACTCTATCAATAAATACATCGACTTGGACCCCATTTACCAACCTCTGAGAAAAAGAACCAGAAATGATGTCACTCCCTTTAACAGACCATGACACATAAATAGAAAGTGGGACAGAACACCAGCACTTCACCAGAGGCTCGCTGATGATGTTACTTAACATGGTGATAAAACATCTGAAAACAAACCTGCCAGCTCAGTGAACAAACTTACAGCCAGAAATGATCTACTTCTAATAAGTTTGAAATTGATAGAAGTATATAAGGAACAATTCAGTATAAAAGTAATTAATTATTAATTAAAGGGCATTAAAATATGCGGCACACAAGTACACCACACTGTAAGCTGGACTGATACTCATAGTGTGGCTGTCAGTGTAATTATTTATGCACTCAGGACACAGCATGGTGACTCAGTGGTTAGCACTGCTGCCTCACAGCACCAGGGTCCCAGGTTTGATTCCAGCCTTGGGCGAGTGTCTGTGTGGAGTTTGCACATTCTCCTGTGTCTGTGTGGGTTTCCTCTGGGTGCTCCGGTTTCCCCCCACACTCCAAAGATATGCAGGTCAAGTAAATTGGCCATGCTAAATTGCCCGTAGTGCGAGGTGCATTAGTTAGAGGGGGGTGGGTTACTCTTTGGAGGGTTGGTGTGGACTGGTTGGGTCGGAGGGCCTGTTTCCACACTGTAGGGAATCTAATCATATTTGCCTGTTGTTCTGACCCATGTAATGTGGTTGATTCTTAACTGTCCCCTGAAATGACCTTGCAAGCCTCTCGGTTCATGGGTAATTAGGGGTGAACATTAAATGATGGCCCAGCAGTAATGTACACATTCCATGAATGAATAAAAAGTATTAGAACAGTCAGCCAATTAGTATGTAGTCTAGACTACTGAAGGAAATAAAGATGAATGCTGTTGATATGAAGGTGCTTCCATTATTATTGCTATTATTTTGAAGGATCTTATTTTAGAGATTGTGAAAAATGATTAATTTGAAAAACTGGGGATATGTCTGAACTTGGATTTTCTTAAAATGTTATTGAGGGACACTTTGGGCATTTTTAAAATAAACTTTTACTGGAAGAAACAATGCAGCTTAGTAAACAGCGAGAGCATTTTGGACTATGGAAACAATGGCATTTAATAGCAGGTATGTCACATGTCTGGTATATGGGTGTTAGGAGGTTTGAACTTTTATCAGGTCATGTTTGCATCAAAGCCCACTTGAGAAAGTGTGCTGACACTCAATACTCCCAGGGTTGTTATAAAAGTTAAAGATTTAATCAGGTTCCTCAAAGTCCTCAATTTTCTAGTCTGATGAACTCTGGTTAATAGAATATACTGACCAGGCTTATGTACTTAACAAGAAACTGCTATTTATTATAAATAGAAGCAAAATATGCATTTCTAACTTATAATTCTACTTCTTAAACATTTACACAAATGTAGACAGATACTGACAAGAAGAGCATTATGCGTAGAGAAAAATAATATTACGGTGACAGCATTCAATAGCTCCATTGTGTATGATTGAATGGGGTATCCTTTAGCTTTTTTCTGAGTCCCTAGTGATCTCTGACCTTGTTTTCAAGTCCTTTCTGTTCTTTATTACACACAAAAGGAAGCTAGCACACAAAATGTTCAGTTTCTCAGTCACTGGTTAGAGACAACAGCTTATAGATAATTGGTGAATGAGAAAAGATGTCTGTGTTCCAATTCTTTGTTAATTGTCTAAAAGGAGAGAGATTTTTTTTCCTGCAAGCGTGGAGACTTTCTGCCACTGTATTGTTCATATACATGCTGTCCACATGCCCAGGGGTCCATCAAAGTGTTTTTGGGTCAATGAGTCCTAACCCACACAGTTGTCCTGATTGAAAAATCAGTCAACAGCCTGTTTCTGGGCAAAGCTGCCCTGAACTCTCACACATGGTGCCAATGAATTTCTAGTACCATCTCCCACTGCTTGAACAAAGCATCAAATTAAATACAATTCAATGAACTTCGGAAACTTGTTTTAAAACTGCAACATCTCCTTCCACGGTTTCCTTGGTAAAACATTATCTTTTTCTCACTTTGGTCTACAATGAAAAATAACCAAGATGTGTTTTTTTTGCCTTTGGAAAAGGCAGTTGGGATGCTGCCAGCTAGGACAGATGCCATCCAACTCACCCTTACATATCTTCTTGACAAAATCCTTTCAAGAGTCCAATGTAAGAGTTGGAAAACTGATGCTGCAAATTTACGGTAAAGATTTCCTCTCAGGTTTCTCCTGAAGGACCTGTTTCTGATAAGATTGCAGTGCAGCATTAAAACTTGAGGAATGCACTGTTGATCTTGCCTGACTACTCCACATATTGCAACATTAAAATAATTATTTTTTTCCTCTTTACCATGTTGACATTAAATACCTAATCAACACAAAGTTTTAAAAAAATGATCTTTCAACCAGATTTCTTGATGAACACAAATATAAATTCATTTTCAAAACACAACTTAATCAATAAAGACGTAATGAATAGTGAGCAAACATGGTAACATAGAAGTACAATTTCTCTCCTTAACTATTCCCAAATCTATCTCTCCAGATGAAAAAGACAAATAAAAACATATTTCTCAACAAAATTGCTTTTATAGGAGAAAAAAACACGTTGCCTTAATGTTTATTCTTGAAATCAAAAGGATAAAATATAGTATCTTCTGGAATATGTCACTGTCGTGTTCTTGCATGTGTGGTCACATTACTAATCATGAATAGTTGTTTCTGACAGCTTGCAAAAACACAGCTTGCCTAGGAAATACAATTCTGAGGTGTTCTTTCAAGCACTCTTTCAAAAGAGCAAATAGGTATCATTGATGCAGAGTTAAAATAAATAGCTGGAGAAACTCAATAGATATGGCAGCATCTATGGAGAGAAATCAGATTGAACATTTCAGATCCAGTGACCCTTCTTCATAACTGATTTTAGGTTTGAAAAGGTTGACTCATATACTGAAAATGGGCAGGAGATGTGGGAAAGGAGTAAATGATAGGTGGCAATGGAGCCCAGAGAAAGCGAACTGTACTTGGGCAGACAATGGGATTGACCATCATGAGGTTGGGAGAAAGAAAAGCTGCTAATGGGGAAGCATTAGTGGATGAAAACAGGTTGGCTGTGATGAAAGCAGCCCATGGGATGAGCCTTACTCCTGTTGTAGGAAAGGTTTTGAAAAGGATTATAAGAGATAAGATTTATAATCATCTAGCAGACAACAATTTGATTTCACATAGTCAACATGGTTTCGTCAAGGGCAGGTCATGTCTCACAAACCTCATTGAGTTTTTTGAGAAGGTGGCCAAGCATGTAGATGAGGGTAGGGCGGTTGACGTGGTATACATGGACTTCATTAAAGACTTTGATAAAGTTCCAAATGGTAGGCTGTTGGAGAAAAGGCAGAGGTGTGTAATTGAGGGTGAGTTAGCAGTTTGGATTAGAAACTGGCTTTCTGAAAGAAGGCAGCGAGTGGTGATTGATGGAAAATATTCAGCCTGGAGTCCGGTTACTAGTAGTGTGCCACAAGGATCTGTTTTGGGACCACTGCTGTTTATCATTTTTATAAATGTCTTGGAAGCAAGCATAGGTGAATGGATTAGTAAATTTACAGATGACATTAAAGTCGGTGGAGTAGTGGACAGTGTGGAAGAGTGTTACAGGTTGCAGGGGGACTTGGATAAACTGCAGAATTGGGCTGAAGAGGTGGCAAATGGAGTTCAATACAGCTAAATGTGAGGTGATGTACCTTGGGAAGAACAACAGGAAGACAGAGTACTGGGTCAATGGAAAGATTCTTGGGAGTGTGGATGTGCCGAGGGATCTTGGAGTCCATATACGTAGATCCCTAAAAGTTGCCACCCAGGTAGATAGTGCTGTTAAGAAGGCATACGGTGTGTTAAATTTCATTCATGGAGGGATTGAGTTCCGGAGCCGCAATATCATGTTGCAGCTATACAAAATGCTGGTGCGGCCACACTTGGAATATTGTTTACAGTTCTGGTCCTTATATTTCGGGAAGGATGTGGAAGCATTGGAAAAGGTGCAGCGGAGATTTACCAGAATGTTGCCTGGTCTGGAGGGAAGGTCTTATGAGGAAAGGCTGAGAGACTTAAACCTGTTCTCATTGGCAAGAAGAAGGCTAAGAGGGGATTTGATAGAGACATACAAGATGATCAGAGGATTAGATAGGGTAGACAGTGAAAGTCTTTTTCCTAGGATGATTAGTTCAATGTGTACGAGGGGGCATAACTACAAATTGAGGGGTGATAGATTTAAGACAGATGTCAGAGGCAGGTTCTTTACGCAGAGAGTGGTAAGAGCGTGGAATGCACTACCTGCTAATGTAGTCAACTCAACCACATTAGGGAGATTTAAACAATCCTTAGATAAGCACATGCATGATTTTGGGATAGTGTAGGGGGACGAGCTGAGAATAGTTCACAGGTCGGTGCAACATCGAGGGCCGAAGGGCCTGTTCTGTGCTGTATTCTATGTTCTATGTTCTAAGACCTGGTGTGTAGGTGTTAGGGAAAAGAAGGACATGGAAAAGGATGTTCAGGTCTTAAAATTATTGAACACGATATTGAGCCCTGAAGGCCACAGGTTTGCCAAGTGGAAAATGAAATGCTATTCTTCAGTTTGTGCTCAGCTTCACTGGAATACTGCAGAAAGCACTAGAGAAATGTTAACAAAGGGAACAAGGAGTTGAAGGTAACTGGAAGTTGGGGTTGGTTCTGCAGACAGAACATAGATGTACTTCAAGACGGTTGTCCAATCTGTCTTACATCTTCCCAGTGTAGAGGAGACCATGTTGTGAGCAGTGAATATAGTAGATTAGTGAAGTGCAAGTAAATTGCTGCTTCACCTGGAAGGTGAATCTGGGACATTGTATAATGAAGAGGGAAGAGGTAAATGGGCAAGTGTCACAACTTCTGCAATTTCATGTGAAGGTGCTGTGAGGGTGTGGCGAACTGTTAGGAGTAGAGGAAGAATGGACCAGGGTGCCCCTGCGGAAACAATCCATAGAAGGCTAGCAAGGGAAGCGAGGGAAGTATGTGTCTGTAGTAGCATCCTGCTAAGGAGGCAAAAATGGTGGCTTATAGTCATTTAGATATGGTTAATGTTGGGGTGGAAAACAAGGACCAGATGTCCCTATCGATACGGTGCTAGGGAAGAAGGAGGAGTACCGGAAATGGGTTAGACATGGCTGAGGACCCTGTCAACCACAGTGGTGGGAATCCTTGGTTGGGGAAAAGATTAGCTATTTCTGAGGCACCCCCTGTGGAAGGTGAATAGATTAGATTAGATTACTTACAGTGCGGAAACAGGCCCTTCGGCCCAACAAGTCCCCACCAAGAGCAACCCACCTAGACCCATTCCCCTACATGTACCCTGGCACCTAACACTATGGGCAATTTTAGCACAGCCATTTCACCTAACCTGCACATATTTGGACTGTGGGAGGAAACTGGAGCAAACCCACGCAGACATGGGGAGAATGTGCAAACTCCACACAGACAGTTGCCTGAGGTGGGAATTGACCCAGGTCTCTGGCACTGTGAGGCAACAGTGCTAACCACTGTGCCACTGTGCCGCTCAGAGATGGAGAACCTGGGAGTATGGAATGGTGTCTTCAGAGGAAATGGTGTTTGTATAGTCCAGGTAGTTGTGAGAGTTTGTGGATTTGTAGCAGATATCAGCGGCCAGTCTATCCTCAGAAATGGAAACAGCGATGTCGAAAAAGGAAAGGGAGGAGTTGGAGATGGACCAGGTGAAGTTAAGAGCAGGTTCAGTGTTGGTCCAATTCTGGACGAGAGAGGGAAGCAACACCAATAAAATGTCCTTGATGTACTGGAGAAAGAGTTGTAAGGCGGAACTTAAGTACCATTGAAACAAGGAATGTTCCATGAACCCCACAAAGATACAGGCATAACTGGTGTCCGTTTGGGCTCCCACGGCCACATCTTTGATTTGGAAAAGGTGAAACAGTTTAAAGGAGAAGTTGTTCAAAGTGAGAGTGAGCCTGGCCAGGCAGAGGAGGATGGTGGTAGTTTTTTCATGTGGTCGCTCAAGGGACATGGGCACCGCTGGCTGACCAGCAGTTATTGCCTGTTGCTATTTACTGTTGAGAAGGTGAGCCATTTTAAAGAACCACTGCAGTTTATATGCTGTAGATAGACTAACAATGCCCTAGGGGAGGCAATTCCAGGATTTTGACCTAGTGACGGTGAAGACACAGTGACATATTTCCAACTCAGAATGGTGAGTGACTTGGACTGGAACTTGCAGGTGGTGGTATTCCCATGTGTCTGCTGTCATTGACCTTCTAAATAGAAGTGGTCATGGATTTGGAAGGTGCTGTCGAAGAACCTCTAGTGACTTTATACAGTGCATCTTATAGATAGTACACACTGCTGTTACTGAGTATCAGTGACGGAGGGAGTGAATGCTTGTGGACATGGTACCAATCAAGAGGGTGCTTTGTCCTGGATGGTGTCAAGCTTCTTGACTATTGTTGGAGCTGTACTCATTCAGGCAAGTGGGGAGTATTCCATTACACTCCAATGTACGTTGACAGAGGGTGGTAGTGGAGGGTTGTTTTTCAGGCTGGAGGCCTGTGACAACAAAGATCGGTGCTGGGTCCACTACTTTTTGTCATTTATATAAATGATTTGGATGCAAGCATAAGAGGTATGGTTAGTAAGTTTGCAGATGACACCAAAATTGGTGGTGTGGTGGACAGGGAAGAAGGTTACCTCAGATTACAACAGGATCTTGATCAAATGGGCCAATGGGCTGAGAAGTGGCAGATGGAATTTAATTCAGATAAATGCGAGGTGCTGCATTTTGGAAAAGCTAATCAAACCGGGACGTAGACACCTTAATGGTAAGGTCCTAGGGAGTGTTGCTGAACAAAGAGACCTTGGAGTGCAGGTTCATAGCTCCTTGAAAGTGGAGTCACAGGTAGATAGGATAGTGAAGAAGGCATTTGATAAGCTTTCCTTTATTGATCAGAGTATTGAGTACAGGAGTTGGGAGGTCATGGTGCGGCTGTACAGGTAATTGGTTAGGCCACTGTTGGAATATTGCGTGCAATTCTGGCCTCCTTCCTATCGGAAAGATGTTGTGAAACTTGAAAGGGTTCAGAAAAGATTTACAAGGATGTTGCCAGGGTTGGAGGATTTGAGCTACAAGGAGAGGCTGAACAGGCTGGGGCTGTTTTCCCTGGAGCATAGGAGGCTGAGGGGTGACCTTATAGAGGTTTACAAAATTATGAGGGGCATGGATAGGATACATAGACAAAGTCTTTTCCCTGGGTTGGGGGAGTCCAGAACTAGAGGGCATAGGTTTAGAGTGAGAGGGTAAAGTTATAAAAGATACCTAAGGTGCAACGTTTTCACACAGAGGGTGGTGCGTGTATGGAATGAGCTGCCAGATGAAGTGGTGGAGGCTGGTACAATTGCAACATTTAAAAGGCATTTGGATGGGTATATGAATAGGAAGGGTTTGGAAAGATATGGGCTGGGTGTTGGCAGGTGGGACTAGATTGGGTTGGGATATCTGGTTAGCATGAACAGGTTGGACTGAAGGATCTGTTTCCATGCTGTACATCTCTATGACTCTATGACAGACTTTGGAGAATTGGGAACTGATTTACTTGCTACAGTATTCCTAGCTTCTGACCAGCTCTTGTAGCCACAGTATGTTTATGGTGAGTTCAGTTGAGTTTGTAGTCAATGTTAATCCCCAGGATTTTGAAAGTGGTGGATTCAGTGATTGTAACACCATTGAATGTCAAGGCGCGTTGGTTAGATTATCTCTTATTAGAGATGGTCATTGTCTGACATTTGCATGGTGTAAATGTTACTTGCCATTTGACAGCCTAAGCTTGGATCCTGTCCAGATCCTGTTGCATTTGAAAATGGATTGCTTTAGTATCTGAGGAGTCGAGAATGGTGCTGAACACTGGGAATTAATTGATGAACATCCCCACTTCTGACCCTATCATGGGAGGGGATGTCATTGATGAAGCAATGACAATGGTTGTGCCTGGGCCAATACCCTGAGGAGCTCCTGCAGAGATGCTCTGGAGCAGAGATGATTGACCTCCAAAAACTACAACCACCTTCCTATGTGCCAGGTATGACACTAGCCAGGAGAAACTTTTTTCCCTAACTCCCATTAATTCCAGTTTTGCTAGACCTTCTTGATGCTGTACCTGGTCAAGTGTGGCCTTGATGTCATTGTCACCTCACTTCTGGAATTAAGTTCTTTTGTCCATGTTTTAACCAAGGCAGCAATGAGGTCTGGATCTGAGTGGCCCTGGTAGAATCCCAACTGGGTGTCACTGAGTAGGTTATTGCTAAGCAGGTGCTGCTTTATAGCACTGTTGATGATACCTTCCAACACTTTACTGATGAATGAGAGTAGACTGATAACGTGGTCATTGGATGGATTGGATTTGTCCTGCTTTTTATGTACAGGACATAATTTTCCACATTGTCGGTAGACGCAAGTGTTGTAACTGTACTGGAAGAGCTTGGCTAGAGTAGGGGCAAGATCTGGAGCACAAGTCTTCAGTCCTATTGCCAGAATGTTTTCAAGGCCCATAAACTTTGCAGAATTCAGTGCCTCCGACGTTTCTTGATATCAAATTGCCTGAAGACTGGTATCTGTGATGCTGGGGATCACTGGAGGTGGCTGAGATAGATTACCTACTTGGCACCTCTGGCTGAGAATTTCTGCCAAGATGCTTACAAGAACTAAATTCATTTGTGTTGTTACACAGGCCTCGTAGCTGATTCTCTTCTTTGTTAATTGCCCATCATGATGAATTCAGTCATATTTCAAAACTTCTTATATGTTTCAAAATCTGCATGTTACAGCAGTAGCACTTGAGGTTACATCAGGAGTGTAATTTTAGATACTTGATACTTTGCACTTTTCAAGCACCTTTTCTCCCACTTTTTTTTTTGAGAGTCAAAAATAACTTTCCTTTGCATCTGGAGAGGTCAGAAGCTGTTTATTTGAGATCAAGCGCATAATAAGCTGGTTTTAACCAAACTGAAAATATAACACTGAATTCTGGAGAAAAATAAAACTGTAGAAATCTTTATTAAAAAGATTGACTATGTTGTTTAATAATGGGAAGTATTCATATTAGGTTTGATAAGTTTTATTTTATGCTAATCTTCCATTCGTCATTATTATTTTTCAACATCACTAGCAACAAATTGTATGTAACGCCTTTAATGTCATAACACATCCTAAGGCATTTCACAGGAAGTATTGTAAATTGATATGTAGCCATAAAATTAAGGGAGATGCCCAATGCTTGGTCAGAGATTTAAGTTTTTAGGAGGCGTCTTGTAGGATGAAAGAGAAGTGTAATCATTCAGTAATGGAATTCCATAAATCAGGTTGTTAAGAGGTGAGAATTAGAGCAGCGCAAATATTTGTTGTGTGATTAGAGGAAATTCCAGAGTTGCAAATGGATGAGGCTTTGGATGCACTTGAAAATGAGATGAGAATTTTAAAATAATGTTTTTGCCTAACAGGCACCAGTGTAGATGAGCAAGTATAATGGAATGGAACTAGTCTAATTTAGAACATGGGAACAGAGTTTTGAATGACTTTAGGGTGGGAGATGAAGAATTTGTGTAAGTTGTGTAAGGAGGAAATGCTTTAGAATTTGGAACTTTAGAGTTAACAAATTTGTGAGTAAGGATTTCAGCAGGTGCTGACTTGAGGCTGGACATGGATAGATGATGTTATGGAGGTAAAAATTAGCAGTGCTGAAAGCATAACTCAAATTTTTAAAATTCTTTCACAGGATGTGATCATCATCTCTATTGCCCTTGAACTGAATGGCTTGCAAGGCCATTTCAGAGGGCAGTTGAGTATTAACTATGTTGTGGATCTCGAGTCGCATTTAGGCCAGACCAAGTAAGGATGACAGATTTCATTCCCTAAAGGATACTAATGTATCAAATGGGTTTTCCAATTATAAATACTAATTATGATGGTCACTATTATTGAGACTACCTTTCAATTAGAGATTTAATTAATTGCATTTAAATTCCACCAGTTGCTGTTGTGACGATTAGAGTCAGGTCAGCCAGGTAGACATCATAGAATATGAATTCCTTGAATGGGGCTGTTAAGGGAGCCTTGGGACAGTTTTAAAGAGGAGTGTCAGGGGTTCTGCTTATTGTTCAATGCAGCTCTGAGCCAGATGGGTCAGTGTCATGTATCATGGACATATAAATAAAGAGTGACTTGGTGATGGTATACTGGCCTTTATGGAGTTATTTCAGTGGCGATGAGAGAAAAACCTTGTAAAATTCAGCAGTGGGTTCTTATTCTGAGTACGTACAATTACAAGTTTGAAAACTATCTGGGAGGCCAAGTGGCAAATGTGAATGCCATGAGCTGCCTCCCACTGGCAGATACGCCATTGATGGTACACCACTTAAGGTGCCGCTGCTAGCTGAGTCTGTTCTGGTTTTAAACTTTCTGAACACCCTTCCGGTTACCATAGACAATATCAAACTGTGGACGCAAAAATAGCCCATCCTGGGAAAACTAAAACAGCTGGTGGTGATGGGGGAAACAAAAGGGCCATGTCAACCAGAATTTAAGTCTTTCCAGATCTGGTGAGACCAGATCACCGTAGAATACTGCATAGTATTATGGGGAGCAAGAGTGATTGTCCTGAGCATATGTTGCTGCCAGATATATGGCTGAACTCTGCCAGCTTCATCCAGGGCTTTCCAAAATGAAATTGTTGGCAAGAAGTTATGTCTGCTGACCGGATTGGATGTCAGCATAATCACATTGGTGGGGCAGTGCCCAGATTGCAAACAAGGAGAAAAATTAACCCCAGCAGCTCTCCTACATGCTTGGGAACAGCCAGGTAAACTCTGGAATCGGTTCCACATCGACTATACCTATCTTTTCACGAGATCCATGTTGTTGGTCATTGTGGACCCCTATTCAAAATCATTGGACATGCATAGAGTTAATTTGACAATATGGGGATGACAATTGAAAGGTTGTGAGCATCTTTTGCAGTACACAGTCTCCCAGAGGTGTTGGTTACAGACAATGGGCCATCATTTATCAGGGAATTTGAGTATTTCCTAAACTTAAATGGCATTTGGCACATAATTACAGACCCATACTATCCATTGTTCAATGGTCTGGCAGAAAGAGCAGTCCAAACTTTGAAGGCAGGCTTAAAGAAACAGCCAACAGCTTCACTCCATACCCAACTGTCCTGGTTCCTTTTTGATTATCGGACCACCTCTCACACAATTTCAAGGGCAGCTCCAGCAGAGTTGCTAATGTGGAGAGGATTCTACACCAGGTTAAACCTGATCATCCTAGACTGGAGGGGAGTGTAAAACAGCATCAGGAATGTCAAAGCCAGATACATGAATCCTCTAAATGAGAGAGGCAGTTTACTTCAGGGAACAATGTTTAGTGTCAAACCATGGAATGGCCTGGCATGGTCGATGCAAGGTCAGGTCCTGTGACATACAAAGTTTTGGTTGGAGAAAGAAGTCCTGGATAAGCACATGGACCACATGAAAGCTGCAATGTTGCAAACAGGGCCAAAGCAAAACATACCTGGCTCCTTGGAACATCCAGCAAAGCTGTCAGAACCTGTCCCCCACTTTACCTAGCATTGAAGGAGCCTCTAGGGATGAGATGCACATGGCAGATGTCACGGACTCAATGACGTTTCTGCCTGAAGAACATGAAAATTGAGATGCTCTAAATGCAAGAGGTGGGCTACAGTGTAGTGCACACCACCAGTATCCACAGTAGAGTCAGTGGAACCAGACATGATGTGAAAATGCCCAAGGACAAGCTACAGGAAAAGGAATAGGCCTACATCCCAGGACTTAATGAGGGAGGAATGTCATGTTTGGAACACAGTTAGCCAGATGGGCCTTATAGAAAATGAATTCCTTAATTGGGGCTGTTAATGTGGTCCAAGCAGGGAGCCCTAATTGACAGATGTAAACAGGAGTGTCAGGGTTCTATTCACTCTCTGTGCCAGCTGTTAGCTAGCTGGGTCAGTGTCATGTTCTATGCACATGTAAATAAAGGGTGATTTGGTGTTGGGATACCGGTCTTTATGGAGTCATTTAAGTTGTGATGGAGTTTAAAACTATTATGCCATTTATTTATCTTGTAGTTTGGTTTACAAATCCAAGAACATTACAACTGTCTTACCATTGATAGGTAAAGTTCTGACAGCTTTGCTGGATGTTCCAAGGAGCCAGGTATGTTTTGCTTTGGCCCTGTTTGCAACATTGCAGTTTTCATGTGGTCCATGTGCTTATTCAGGACTTCTTTCTCCAACCAAAACTTTGTATGTCACAGGACCTGACCTTGCATCGACCATGCCAGGCCATTCCATGGTTTGACACTAAACATTGTTCCCTGAAGTAAATTATTTGATTCAGTTTCAGATGATTATCAAGCAGAGGGATGAAATTGGTGGCTAAGGAACAGAGTTTGTAGCAAGGACTGAAATAATGCCTTCAGTCTTCCCAGAATTTGCTTGGAGGAGGTTTTTAACTAATCAGTACTTGATAAAAATGAAGCAATCTGTGACAATCTAGAGATAGCGTAAAGGTCAAGGGACGTAATGGTGAAGTACAGCTAAATGTTGTCACCCTGTATGAGGAAACTGCCATGGTGTTTCAGGTGTTGCCTGTAAGCCGTGTACGGTCAGGAGGAAGAGATCACATCTGGAGTGTAACACAACGCAAATGAGTATATTGTTCGAGCAATTTGGAACCAGTGTGGGAAATCCGTGAAGAGGGAATGAGGTGCTTTTTGTTTGTTTTATTGGTTCGTAGTTTGTAAGGTGTTTTTTGTTAAACAGGATAAATTGAACTCCCAGGATGGGGGCCCAGCACAAAAGAAAGATTGACATCACAGGAAAACCATTGGTTGGTAATGGTCACTCATTTGACTATTTATTAAAGGTTACCTGCAGTAGGAATTTATTAAAATCCAAGATAAGAACTAAGTACATAAAATAGAGATGCAGTGGCAGGCAATGTATTGTACCTCCATGGTGTGGGAACTGGCTGAACCCATTGTGGTTCATAGTGACCACATCTGCAACGGGTGTTAGTTGTTTGAGGAACTCCAGCTCAGAATTGATGAGCTGGAGTCTGAGCTTCAAGCACTATGATACATCAAGGAGGTGAATGGCAACTTGGACACTGTGTTTTAAGAGGCAGTCACACCCCTCAGATTAACTACCTCAAATTCGATCAATGATAGGACCGTGTGACACTGAGCGAGTCAGGTAGTGGCTCAGAAATCTAGCAGGCACAGCAGTTAAAGGAATAAGCTATGAAAGGGAGATAGTCAACCCAGGCCTGAGGGTCTTCTACTTAAGTGCTCAAAACAAGGTAGATGAGCCTGAAGCATAGATTAAAATTGGGCAGTATAGTATTGTGGGTGTTACAGACATAGCTGCAAGGCTAGGAACTAAGTATCCAAGGTATATATCCTTTTGAAAGGACAGGCAGATGGGTAGAGAGGAATGGGTGCCTTGTTAGCAAGAAATGAAAATAAATCGATACTGAGAAATGATCTGGAATTTGAATGCGTAGAATCTGTGCGTAGAGGTAAGGAACCACAAAGGAAATTGTTTTAGCAACTTACATCTGTTTGAATGCAAAAGAACTCAATATTGAGTTCAACAATTTCAGATCATAGTCTTTGCTCCGTCCTTTTTTGTCTTTGGACTGTGTTGGAATGATTTTGATATTTCATTTGCTACTCAAAAACAATTTTTTAAATCCATTATCATCTCCTTTGATCAAATACTGTCATCACGAGAATAAGTACTATAGAAAATGAGTCTGGATAGCTAGCAATAGATGAAAAATAGATGGCTGATGAATTGGACAAATTTTTCACTAAACATGCTGTGTAAGATATCAGATGCTTCTCTGTCACTAAAGGTTCAGCCTGATGACGTAAAAGTTCTTAACGAAGCTTAGCAGAGATATGGATTCAGAGATGGATTCTGACACTGAATGGCAGGGATGTTTCACAAGAAAGGTAGATGGCAAATTGAATCGTTCCTAATAATTGTCAAGCTCAGAAACAGCTCAATATATTTGTGTTGCATCCAATGTATAGTCAGAAATCCTTCTACTGAAGAAGCTAGGTATTTTAATTAATTACTTGAGGCATTTAGGTAATATAGATCTTAATATATGATGTATATTATTCACAACTGCTAATAAGAAGTGGTATTCACATTAGCTATTGGTGCTAAATTGGGAAAATAAATTATTAAATACAAAAGTCGATCATTTAATAAGACACTTCTTAGAATTATCTTCCTGAGTTAGGTGAAAGGGAAGAAGAATAGACAACAATAACATTGGTTTAACACCCTGTGCTTTAAATACAGTGATGTGCCCTTTTGACTTATTAATGTCATAGTTTTGACTACTGCCAATTTTTCACCACTCAGGCTTTAGTGATTAACACACTGAAGGGGACAGTCTGCAATTTGTAGTCGCTCAGAATGTTGTTATTTTTCAAGAAGGACTTTGAAGCAGTTTTATCAAATGATGTGAAATGAGGCCTTTGGAATTCCTGGTAGGAACCTTAGCCAAGATTTTTTTCTGCAGAAATTTATAAATGAGTGTATTTCTTAACCTAATGTTATCTGCGATTCCCTGATAGAGTATCATGGATTATTCGTGATAGTTAGTTATTCTTATAAAGACTTCCAGGTACACATTAACTGCATAGTGGAATGAAAGATGTGACAGCTGATAAGCGGTTAATGCTAAAATATGTGCTGCGTCTTACCAAATGGAAGAAATCTTGATATTGGTCTATTATGTAATCACTTAATATTAATTACTCCACCTTTCTGAGAATTTGTGTTCTTTTTTTACATTTCTCATTAACCATTAACTCCAACAGCACAGATCTTTCTGGAGAAATATGTTGTTGGTCTTTTATCAATTTGTGGTGAAGAAGAAATGTCCTGTCGGTTACAAAGCATCACATGTTGCTGAGGACTTTTTGCTGTTCTACCATTAGCCTTGCAGAAATGCGAGTTCATATGTGACTGCCCTATTAGTTTGAAGAATTCATTGCATTTGTGCAATAATTATGAATTAAGTTCATTGCCCAATGTTCAGTTTGGTACTCAATCCCATGAGGGGCCTTTGAATTCAGAGATATATTGCTCTGATTGAACACTGTTCCTGTCTTTCCCAGAGGAAGTTATATAGTAAATACATATCAGCCAATCTAAAAAGCTTTACTATAATTGGTAACTTTTCTTGTGATAAAATCTTAGAACTGCTACAATTATGGGTTTTGAAATATAAATGAGAAAAGTACTCATCAATCATTGACTATCTGTTTTCCTGTGACATCATTTTCTCAGAATGTGATCGGTCTCCTATAGGTTCATTCTCAGGTTATATTGGACTGATGGTCTGTCTCGGGGTTCCTCATCAGGCCTGCTCCTTTAGATGCTACTGGCTGTCTAACGATCCTCCACCAGCTCACCGCCATTGGGGAAATATACTTATTTTGTTTCTGAAAGGTTTGTTCACTTAGTCTCATTATGATAGAATGACTAATTAGGTCAATAGCCTGCTGCTCAAAGCTTCTGTATTATATACTAGTTGTTAGATGAAGCATTGACCATCGACTCGATGTGTATTACTGCAAGAGCACTAAAAAAGCTCATATTATGCAAGAACATTCTGCTTGACTGCCTCTAGTAAATACATAGCTCTTCTACCACTAGTACACTCTGGGGCTTTAGTGCAGATATCCCTCATTTAGAGTGTTTTCTAGTAGCACATTTTCATTTCACAGTGACTTCAAAATAAGGAAATTTCACCAAATAGTGCTTTCCATCACAACTTTAATTTTCAACTTAGCAGAGTTAATGTGCATGCATCAAGAAACACATTTGGTCAGTAATTACAGTTTCATTGCAATACCTGGAATCATGGCTAAGGCACCTTATTTAAATGCCATTCTGTGAGTGTGGGTACAATGTACAGTTAAGGTGCACTTTGATCCATGCGTATGATTTTAGCCCACTGCCCTAATGCTGGTATTCTAATAAGGCATCTGAAATTGGAGTCTTAGGTAGATATCAGTTTTGCCACTCCCCTATTTCTGATATTAATACCCATATTTAAGTGACAAAATGTAAACTTATGCAGTCTATAAAATGACTATAAAAGAATATATGAGAATTTTGAGCAAATACTGGATTCTTTGCTTCTGGTCCATTCCCACATCTATCAAGTCTCTTTGGATTCAATTTAAATTCTCAAGGTTTCACGGTAGCCAAATAACTTTGATCCAAATGGCTGGGCAAGTGGTTTGATGGTTTATGCCATCTAAGTATCTGAGTATCAACACTTAGATATGCTTTTGCTAAGTTTATTTGTTACTTATTTGTATGTTTCTGTGTTTAATAGATAACTTAAGTTAGATACAAAATTTCATACATAAAAGCAGGTTTATAAATCTCTATTTCAAGGTTTCTTATGGAAAAGTTACTTTTGTTAAACACATTTTGTGTAATCGTGCTTAGCATCCCATGTTGGAGGAACATTTTAGGCATGCAAAATGAGGGATAGTTGCACGTACTATCCATACAGTCAAATGTAGATGTGGTGATAGGTAGGACTTAAACCTAGGCCTTCTGGCTCAGAGATAGGGATACTATCACTGTGCCAGCCCAATATATTTTAAAAGAAATTAACACTCCTATAATCTTTACCACTGAGAAGGACAAGAGCAGCAATACCATGAAAGCATGATTGTCTTCAAACAGTCTCCCATACTATATACCAATTTGAAAATGTGTTACTTCTTCACTGCTGGCTTCAACTCCTGAAATTCTTTCCTTAACATGGTTTTGATAACACTATCATCGCAAAGGTTCTGGAAAACTCTCTATCACAACCTCAAGGCAATTAGAGGTGGATGAGAAGTGCCGTTTTCTCAATGTCATTTACCTTTTGACAATTTTTTTTCATAAACACAGTATTTGATTATCTGTTTCTGGATTAGTAGTGCTGGAAGAGCACAGCAGTTCAGGCAGCATCCAAGTAGCTTCGAATTCGACGTTTCGGGCAAAAGCCCTTTATTCCTGATGAAGGGCTTTTGCCCGAAACGTCGATTTCGAAGCTACTTGGATGCTGCCTGAACTGCTGTGCTCTTCCAGCACCACTAATCCAGAATCTGGTTTCCAGCATCTGCAGTCATTGCTTTTACCCATTTGATTATCTGTGCCAATTCCAATATATAGGTAAGGAATAGAATGGATTGTTGCTTTCACGTGCGCATGTTAATAGGTGGGCAAGGACAATAATGGGAACAGGAGGCAATTAATAAGGTTATGACCAAGGCTATCAGGGAGGACAAACACCTTTGCCTGAGGCTAGAAGTGAAATCCACATGTATGGCTCCAGAGGAATCTGTCCACTTGAAGTTGGCCAGTCCCCCTATTGTGATGTCCCGTCTCATTCTGTAAGAGGACAAGCATGCAATCGATACTGCAGTGAATCCTTTTAATAGTGGATCTTTAACCCTTGAGGCCCCATACATCATGATAAGCAAATAAAAATGGAACTTATTTTTGTGTGGCTCTCTAACCTCCTCATCCGTCCACTCCATTTGCTCATACTTAGTACCAAGCCTCTCTCACTGAGGTCTCTTGACACCTGACCGCCCTATCCTGTTGCCCACTTACTTGTAACCCTTAGCCACTTTACCACCTCATTCACCAGCTACCCAACCCCTTTATTTAGCTAACGCACTATCCCATTACTCACCTTGTGGTATATCGCCTCATCCACTAATCTGTCACCCTCACCCGTTCACTTGCCACACCACCTTGATGCTACTTCTGTGGTTTGTTAAATGCAGTGTTGTGATGGATCCTGCATCAGATATCTGGCTGGAAAAGCTCATGGAAATTAAATAGATAGCATTTGGTCTGTTCAGGATGGCCTCTTGTGGAGCTGTGTAGTGTCCCTACGCCTGGACCAGGAGGCTCATGATCAAATTCCACCTGCTCCAGTTGAGTGTAATAACTTCCCCTAACAGGTTAATTAGAAAACAAATAGGGATTCTGACCAAGCTTGGAAGATTTGGGCCAATAATTTTCAATACGTTTCCCAGAGCGTGTCAAATACAAGACTTTGTTGCAAGCGCACTGTCATAAGTAGGCAAATTGTCACACCACTTTAGCATTAGAGTCATTTAGCACAGAAACAGCCCCTTCAGTCCAACCAGTCCATGCCAATCATAATCCCAAACTAAACTACTCCCACCTGCCTGCTCCTGGCCGATATCCCTCCGAACCTTTTCTTATTTATGTACTTATCCAAAAGTCTTTTAAATGTTGTAATTGTACCCACATCTACAACTTCCTCAGAAAGTTCATTCCATACACAAACCACCCTCTGTGTAAAGAAATTGTTCCTCATGTATTTTTTAAAATCCTCTCACCTTAAAAATGTGCCCCATGGTTTTGAAATTCCCCCATCCTCTGGAAAAGACAACCATTGACTCTATCTATGCCACTTATTATTTTATAAACTTCTATAAGGTTGCTTCTCAACCTCCTACATTCCAGATCATCCAGCCTTTCTTTATAACTCAAACCTTCCATACCCAGCAGCATCCTGGTAAATCTCTTCTGAACCCTTTCCCGCTTAATGATATCCTTCCTATAACTGGGTGACCAGAACTGGACACTGGTATTCCAGAAGAGGCTTCTTAATCTTCTGTACAACCTTTTGTTATGGACCAGGCCAGACCCCTCAAAGTATTACAAGAAGGTAGCCAAGATCCTAAGTTTGATAGTTGTTTTAAAGCAGGTGTATAGTGGATATACCAGGAGTGATGCAGCTGGCCTGGCCACTTGGTTTTAAACAAAGCAGAATTTATTTATACACAAACAAAAGAAAACCCAATTTAGAGTAACATAACTATTTGAAACCCCAACCAATATGAAAATGCAACTTAATGATGCTGTTTCAAATACTTGCAACATCCTATAACATCCCTTGACAAAAAGGAAAATTCAAACACGGGTTCTTACAGGAGAGATGTCAGCGAGAGGATTAGTGGAAAGTAAGGACTACAGATACTGGAGATCAGAGTCGAGAGTGTGGTGCTGGAAAAGCACAGCAGGTCAGGCAGTATCCGAGGAGCAGGAGAATTAACATTTCGGGCATAAGCCCTTCATCAGGAAAGAGAGGCTCAGCATGGAACTGCTTCTTTAGGTCCCCAGCAGCTTCTTTGGGTTCCTAGCTAAGACTTGACTAGAAGCTGCAAACAAAACAGCTTGCTAAAACCAAATCAAACCAAACCAAACGCTGAACTGGGAGAACTGACCACTCCACTTTCATTGTGCAAGTGTTGTATAAAAGTGCTTAAAAGCTTTTTGAAGTAGATATTTGCAGACATGTTGGGACCTCTGCCTCTGTGCCCCCACTGCAAATGAAACAAGGATAAAATAACCTTGTTAAAGGAGCAGCATCTTCACACCTCCCCTCTTTTTAAAAAAAAACTGTCAATATCCAAAATGGCTTCATTTAAAAAAAACCCTTAATCTTTCACTGTTAGTACACTACAACACACAAATACATTACATTGACTATAAACATGCAAACATGCACTACCTGGTTCTGTTTCAGTCCTTTTACTCCTGTCACTGAATGCCTGTTTCTCATCCAAGTTTTGACAATGCATCGGCAATCACATTTTCTCGTCCTGCCATGTGCACAATTTTCAAATTGAATGGCTGTAACAACAAGCTCCACCTAAACAGTCTGAAATTTTTGTCCTTAAATTTCTCCACAAATTTCAATGGGTTATGATCAGTGTATATGATTGTCTCAGATACCTTACTGATAACATAAATGTTGAAATGTTGTAATGCCAATACTAAGCTCAAAGTCTCCTTCTCAACTGTTGAATATTTCTGCTGATGAATGTACAGTTTCTTGGAGAAATACCTGATAGGTCTTTTTATCTTCTTGTCATCTTCCTGCACAGCACTCACACCCAGATCACTCGTATCAATAACCATCTTGAATGGCTTTGCGTAATTAGGTGTGGCTAATACTGGGGCAGTGGTTTACACAGCTTTCAGGCTGTCAAATGCCTTCTGACAGTCCATTGTCCACTGAAACATTTTGCCTTTCTTTAGTAATTCAGTAAGTGGAGCAGCCACACTGCTAAAATTTGGTACAAATTTCTGATAAAACCCACTCAAACCCAGGAATCGTAGTGCTGCTCTTTTTGTTGATGATATGGGAAACTCCCCAATTACCTTTGTTTTTGCATTCCATGGGGCCATTTGTCCATGTCCAATAACATGGCCCAGGAAGGTGACTTGGCCTTTGGCAAATTCACTTTTAACCAAGTCCATCACCAAGCCTGCCTCCCAAAGCTGATCAACAATTCTGATAAATGTTGCAAATATTCCTTCCCTGTGTGACTAAAAATCACCAGGTTATCAATATAAACTACACAATTGGACAATCTGGAAATGACTTTATTAGTCAGTCTTTGAAGTGTGGCTGGTGCACTTTTCATACCAAACGGCATGACTTTAAATTGATACAAGGTAAAAACAATAAGGTAAAAACAATAACTGCAGATGCTGAAAACCAAATACTGGATTAGTGGTGCTGGAAGAGCACAGCAGTTCAGGCAGCATCCAAGGAGCAGCGAAATCGATGTTTCGGGCAAAAACCCTTCATCAGGAATAAAGGCAGTGAGGCTGAAGCGTGGAGAGATAAGCTAGAGGAGGGTGGGGTTGGGGAGAGAGTAGCATAGAGTACAATGGGTGAGTGGGGGAGGAGATGAAGGTGATAGGTCAAGGAGGAGAGGGTGGAGTGGATAGGTCGAAAAGGAGATAGGCAGGTCGGACAAGTCCGGACAAGTCAAGGAGACAGTGCTGAGCTAGAAGTTTGAAACTAGGATGAGGTGGGGGAAAGGGAAATGAGGAAACTGTTGAAGTCCACATTGATGCCCTGGGGTTGAAGTGTTCCGAGGTGGAAGATGAGGCGTTCTTCCTCCAGGCGTCTGGTGGTGAGGGAGCGGCGGTGAAGGAGGCCCAGGACCTCCATGTACTCGGCAGAGTGGGAGGGGGAGTTGAAATGTTGGGCCACGGGGCTGGATTACACCTCTTCCCACCCTACCTCTTGCAAAAATGCCATCCCGTATTCCCAATTTCCCCGCCTCCGCCGGTATCTGCTCCCAGGAGGACCAGTTCCACCATAGAACACACCAGATGGCCTCCTTCTTTAGAGACTGCAATTTCCCTTCCCATGTGGTTAAAGATGCCCTCCAACGCATCTCGTCCACATCCCGCACCTCCGCCCTCAGACCCCACCCCTCCAACCGTAACAAGGACAGAACACCCCTGGTGCTCACCTTCCACCCTACAAACCTTCGCATAAACCAAATCATCCGCCGACATTTCCACCACCTCCAAACAGACCCCACCACCAGGGATATATTTCCCTCCCCACCCCTTTCCGCCTTCCGCAAAGACCGTTCCCTCCGTGACTACCTGGTCAGGTCCACACCCCCCTACAACCTACCCTCCCATCCTGGCACTTTCCCCTGCCACCGCAGGAACTGTAAAACCTGTACCCACACCTCCTCCCTCACCTCTATCCAAGGCCCTAAAGGAGCCTTCCACATCCATCAAAGTTTTACCTGCACATTTATTGTATCTGTTGCTCCCGATGTGGTCTCCTCTACATTGGGGAGACTGGGCGCCTTCCAGCAGAGCGCTTTAGGGAACATCTCCGAGGCACCCGCACCAATCAACCACACCGCCCCGTGGCCCAACATTTCAACTCCCCCTCCCACTCTGCCGAGGACATGGAGGTCCTGGGCCTCCTTCACCGCTGCTCCCTCACCACCAGACGCCTGTAGGAAGAACGCCTCATCTTCCGCCTCGGAACACTTCAACCCCAGGGCATCAATGTGGACTTCAACAGTTTCCTCATTTCCCTTTCCCCCACCTCATCCTAGTTTCAAACTTCTAGCTCAGCACTGTCTCCTTGACTTGTCCGGACTTGTCCGACCTGCCTATCTCCTTTTCGACCTATCCACTCCACCCTCTCCTCCTTGACCTATCACCTTCATCTCCTCCCCCACTCACCCATTGTACTCTATGCTACTCTCTCCCCAACCCCACCCTCCTCTAGCTTATCTCTCCACGCTTCAGGCTCACTGCCTTTATTCCTGATGAAGGGTTTTTGCCCGAAACGTCGATTTCGCTGCTCCTTGGATGCTGCCTGAACTGCTGTGCTCTTCCAGCACCACTAATCCAGTATTTAAATTGATACAGTCCATTCAGCATTATGAAAGCTGAAATTGTCTTCGCTCTTTTGGACAAAATTCTTTTTGTTTTCCTTCCCTAACAAAATACCTTTTGACCATTTTCACATGAAGCACTCTGTGAGATTTCTTTCTGTCTGAGTCCTTATCAAATAGTTCACCACACTCACTCAGTCACCTTTCAACTTGATAGGGTCCACTAAACCTCGTGTTTGAAGGTTCACCTACCACTGGCAGTAACACTAACACCTTATTTCTGATAGCAAAATTGCAAGTTTTTAATTTCTTGTCATGCTTCCTGGTTCATTGTATGCATGATACTTTAAATGCTGTCTAACCAATTCCCCTGCTCTATTTAATCGTTCCCAAAATTTTCTCACACAGTCTAAATATGGAGCTAAAGATAGACAAGTCTCCTCGCCCTGATGGAATGCATCCCAGTGTGCTAAACGTGTTGCTGGAAGAAATAGCAAATGCACTTGTGGTAATTTTCCAAACTTCACTGGACTTTGGGGCAGTTCTAGCAGATTGGAAAACAGCAAATGTGACGCCACTATTTAAAAAGGGAGGAAGACAAAAATGGGGAATTATAGACCAGTTAGCTTTACTGCTGTAGTGGGAAAAATGCTTGAGTTTATTATCAAAGAAGAAATTGCAAGGCATCTAGATAGAAATTGTCCCATTGGACAGACAGAGCATGGGTTCATGAAGGGCAGATTCATGTTTAACTAATCTTTTGGAATTCTATGAAGATATTACAAACACACTGTGTTGTATCCAGATATCCAAAAGGCATTTGACAAAGTGCCCCACAAAAGGCTGCTGCATAAGATAAAGATACATGGCGTTATGGGCAATGTATTAGCATAGATAGAGGATTGGTTAGCAAATGGGAAACTTTTTTGGTTGGCAACTAGTTACTAGTGGTGTACCTTAGGGATCAGTGTTGGGACTGCAATTATTCACAATTTACAAAGCTGATTTTAAGTTGGGGACCATAAGTAGTGTATCAAAGTTTGTGGATGACACTAAGATGAGTGGTAGAGCAAAGTGTACAGAGGACTGTGAAACTTTGCAAAGGGACACAGATAGTTTAAGTGAGTGGGCAAAGGTGTGCCAGCTAGAGTACAATGTTAATTAATGTGAAGTTATCCATTTCGATAGGAATAATAATAAAAAGGACTGTTACTCAAATTGCAGCATGCTGCTATGCGGAGGGACCTTGGTGTCCTTGTGCATGAATCACAGAAGGTAGTTCTGCATGTGCAACAAGTAATTAAGGCAAATGGAATTTTGTCCATCATTGCTAAAGGGATGAATGTAAAAGCAGCGAGGTCATGATGCAGCTGTTTAGGGAGTTGGTGAGGCCACACCTAGACTACTGCATGCAGTTTTGGTCTCCTTACTTGAGAAAGGACGTATTGGCACTAGAGGGGGTGCAGAGGAGGTTCACTAGGTTAATTCCAGAGTTGAGGGGGTTGGCTTATGAGGAGAGACTGAATAAACAGGGATTGTATTCATTTGGAAAAATTAGGGGAAATCACATAGAAACATAAAATTATGAAGGGAATGGATAAGGTAGACGGAGAGAGGATGTTTCCACTGGCAGGTGAAACTAGGACAAGAAGGCATAGCCTCAAAATTAGGGTAAGCAGGTTTAGGACTGAATTGAGAAAAAACTTCTTCACCCAGAGGGTTGTGAACCGATGGAACTCCCTGCCCAGTAAAGTAGTTGAGGCTTCCTCTGTAAACGTTTTTAAAGCTAAGATAAATTTAGTTTGAACAATAAAGTTATTAAGCAATGTGATGAGAGGGCGGGTATGTGGAGCTGAATCCAGAAAAGATCAGCCATGACCTTATTGAATAGCGGAGCAGGCTCAAAGGGCCAGGTAGCTTACTCTGGTCCTCGTTCTTATATCCTTATGTTCTCATGTGGTCTTTGAATGCTGACTTACCAATTTCTCCTTAATCAATTTTAGGAGTTCTCTCACTTCATGCCCAAAAACTAACTCAAATAGACTGAATTTGGTCAATTCATTTGATGCATCTCTGATGGCAAAACATACATACAGAATTCCTTTATTCCAATCATCTGGATAGTCTTGATTATAAGCCCTCAACATGGGCTTTAATGTCGGATGCCACCTTTCTAGCACTCCCTGCAATTCTGGATGGTGTGCAGTAGATTTGAATTGTTTTATTCCTAAGCTCTCCGTAACTTCCTGGGATAATTTTGATGTAAAGTTTGACCCTTGATCTGATTGTATATCTGTGGGTAGTCCATATCTATTGCATAGATTAGAGTAACTCCTCTCCAGTCCTTTTAGCTGTGATATTGCTTAATGGAATGGCCTCTTGTAATTTAGGGGACGCATCCATTATTGTTAATATATATTAATTCCCACTTTTTGTTTTAGGTAAGGGCCCTATGCAATCAATTAAGGCTCTTGTAAAAACTTCCTCAAATGCAGGAAACGGTATTAAAGGTGTGGGCTTTATTACTGCCTGTGGTTTTCCAACGACCTGACATGAGCTTAAAATGTGTTGCTGGAAAAGCGCAGCAGGTCAGGCAGCATCCTGACCTTCTTCAGGATATCTCATGCTCGAAACGTCGACTCTCCTGCTCCTTGGATGCTGCCTGACCTGCTGCGCTTTTCCAGCAACACATTTTCAGCTCTGATCTCCAGCATCTGCAGTCCTCACTTTCTCATCCAACTACCTGACATGTATGACATGTCTGGCAAAATTCATCTACATCCTTGTGCAGTCCTGGCCAGTAAAAAGTTTTTGTATTTTAGCTTGAATTTTTCTTACCTCTAAATGACCTCCTCCTAATAGTTCATGTGCCACTCACAACATCTCCTTTCTATAACCCACTAGCAATACGACTTGATGAACTTCTGCCTATTTTTCATCTGTGATGGTCTCTATTTCCTCATTAAGACATCATTTTTAGGAAAGTAGCACTTGGATACATTTAGTTTTTTTTCCATGTGTGCCTTCTGATGCAGTCGCTTTAGTTCCTCATCTTTCTGCTGTAACTCAAATAATTTCTCTGAACTAAATATTTCTACTTTGTCATGTATTTGCTCCTGTTTTGTATCAACCATTTAAGCAAACAGGGTCTCTGCTAATTCCATTTCAACATTCTTATTGGTACTCTTTGATCTCTCCTGTTTCAACTGGTGACTTAGTGACCTCATTATCTCACTGTCAGGAAAATTTCCAAGATATGCTTCCTGCAATAGTTCAGTTGCCTGAGTTTCCACTAACTTTTCAACCACTGTAGACAGCACTCCTACCTGTGAACCAGCTATATCGTTAACAAGGACAAATCATATATCTGGAGGTGAGAGTTTGTCCAGTTCTCTTAACATGACTTCTTCATTCTTCCCTGGACACTCTAACCTCAATCTACATAACTGAGCACTTCTTGTCTCACCATGAATTCTCTTTACTAGAACTATTTCTGGCAGTAGTCTTTCAGAGGTACATATCTACTCATCTTTCAACATTACATCTTGAGAAGATCTTGTCTCTCTTAATATTGTAACCTCTTTACCTGCTGGTCCTGGCCTAAGTGAGTAAACTTTACCTTCGCAAGTATATGATTTAAGAATATCTGGCACTTCCTCCTTAACCAACCTCTGACCAGGTTGTACAATTCTGGTGCAGCTTTTTAACCTCCACTGTGCTTGCCATTACCACTCCAACAAAATTCACTGGCTTATCCTGTTTCCCTATATCCGGCTTCCCAACCTAACCTACCTACCAACAATTTCCTAACCTACCAACAATGTGATTTCACATGGCCTACTTTATTGCAGTGAAAACACCTGAGCTTTTTAACTTCTCTTTTCCTTTCAAGGGTTTCCTTTTTCCTCTGTGGTAAGTTATCCTTATGTTCTTCACTGAGATCTACCTATCCCTTTTCACGTGAGGATTTCTCTTTTCCCCAATTTCTATCTCTCATGGATTGAAATTGATGTTGGAAGCCAAACTTTGATTTTTGAATGAACTCATAACCATCAGCTATTTCAGCTGCTAATCTTGTCTCTTTGTTTCCCACTACTTCAAGAAGTGAATTTTTGAATTCCAAAATAATCATCTAAGAACATCTATATTTGCTATATTTTTAATGCCCTTATCCACCTTTCAAAATTACTTTGTTTGATCCTTTCAAACTCAATATAGGTTTGACCAGGGTACCTCCTTAGATTCCTGAAACGCTGTCTGTAGGCTTCTGGTGCAAGCTCATAAGTACTTAAAATGGCTTTCTTCACCTCCTTGTATATCCTAGATATCTCCTTTGAGCATGATGCAAATACCTCAATAGCTCTACCTTCAAGTTCTGTTTGGATCAGTGGTTAGCACTGTTGCCTCACAGCGCCAGAGATCCGGGTTCAATTCCCGCCTCAGGTGACTAACTGTGTGGAGTTTGCACGTTCTCCCCGTGTCTGCGTGGGTTTCCTCCGGGTGCTCCGGTTTCCTCCCACAGTCCAAAGATGTGCAGGTTAGGTGAATTGGCCATGCTAAATTGCCCCTAGTGTTAGGTAAGGGGTAAATGTAGGGATATGGGTGGGTTGCGCTTCGGCGGGGCGGTGTGGACTTGTTGGGCCGAAGGGCCTGTTTCCACACTGTAAGTAATCTAATCTAATCTAATCTAAAACCCACAGAGTCACTGACCAGTGCATTTGTTTAGCCATCCTCTCAAATAAGATGAAAAAGGCTTCAACATCCTTCTCCTCAAATTTAGTCAAGGCCTCAGTATATTTAAGCAGATTCCCACCAGGCCTTTGACTCCGCTGGATTTGCTCATTCTTACTCTCTTCCTCATGAAGCTTACCATCAGCCTTCATCTCCATCCTTTTCAGCTGACATTCCTGTGTAAAGTGCCAATTTCTGAAGTTCAAACTCTCTCTCTTTCTGTGGTTGTGGCTATGTTTGCTGAGTTGGGAAGTTGATTTGCAGACATTTCATCCCTTGTCTAGGTGACATCTTTAGTGCTTTGGAGCCTCCTGTTCCGTTCTGAACCCTTTCAAGTTTCTCTCCCTCCTTCCTATTGGATGGTGACCAGAATTGCGCACAATACTCCAAACATTGTCAGCTGATTCTGGAATTGTGTTTTTCGCTGTTCAACAATAAGTGACTGTCCTTTCCAGTCGGGCTTCCTAAATTATTACAGGATTAAAAATAATTAAAATTAACCAAGAAGCCATTTTGCTACAGCTTATCAAATCCCTGGTTAGACGTTATCCAGTAAATCATGTAATGTTTTGGGCAAATCACATTAAAAGGGACACATTTAAATTAGAATGCAGATTCACTAAAATGTTGCCAGAGTTCCACATGCTAGATTGAGAAGATATTGTGTGAATTAAGGTTGTATTTCCTGGAATACAGAAAATAAAAGATGTGACTTGATTCAGAGTTTTTAGAATTTTAAAACCAATACACAAGATAGAGGAAAATATGTTCTACTCATGGGGTGTCTTGGACAAGGGAATGTAACATGAAAATCAAAATTCAGGATTAAAGTTAGGCAACACTTCTTCATGTAAAGGATAGTAAACAAAAAATCTTTCAGAAGAAGTAGTCGAAGCTAGGTTGCTCAATCATCTTAAATGTGACCTGTGCTTAGATCTTTAGGGCGGGGAATGGAGGAGATGCTATAGACGGCTGCCTGGATGACAGAGGACAATCTAGTCTACTGCATCCAGTGCTCCTAATGTGAGCTTCTCTATATCGGTGAGACCCAAGGTATACTAGGTGTCCATTCCTTCGAGCATCTATGCCGGGCCCAAAACAGTCAATCTGACTCCCAGTCACCACCCATTCCCACTCCCACTCCCCCTCAGACATGTCCAGTCTCATTCTCATCCATTGCCGCAGTGAATCCGACCACAAATTGAGGGGAACAATACCTCATATTCTGCCTGGGCAGCCTACGGCCTGGAGGACTTAACATTGAGTGCTTGAATTTTAATTAATCTTCCCTTCCATCTCCTGGCTCCCTTTCCAGTTCTATCTTCATCCTTCCCTTCCACCTACTGATCCTTCCTTCCAGCTACCAACTGGATTTATCGCTCCCATCGACCAACCAGGTTGTACCCACCATCTATGTTCATCTATCACTACCTCACCATTCTGCTACTTGCCCCACCCCATCCCACCCCTCTGTCTTTATCTGTAGCTCCCCTAATCCTACCTCCAGTCCTGAAGAAGGGTTACACCTGAAACATTGACTTTTCCACCTTCTGATGCTGCCTGGTTTGCTGGGTTCTTCCAAACTGCTGTTTGTCTACTTTAGATTCTCGCATCTGCATTTTTTTTATCTCTAGTAAGTGTAAGCCTGCCACACTGCAAGCTCAACTGGTAGTCTTGAATTGGGGATGTCAGTGTAATTCTAGATATATTTAGGGTTGTTCAGCCTGAAGTCATGGAATCACATCTGAAGTTGGATACCATGTAAATCCAAGCTGGTTGAGTATAGTCAGTACTCTGGCTGTTTGTAGCAAGCAAAGTGCATGCTGTTTTATGCAATTCACCAGTTATTGAGATGTATGCCTTACATACCGAACATCACATCGGCACAAAAAAATGAGAGGCAGGTGGAGCAAACCATTTTGTGCTGCAGCTATGCTACTATATGAGTGATATTCTCCATTGCATGATGCTGCTTTCAAGCCAAAAAGACATTCTTCCTGTTCCACAGATGGGTAATGTTGCAGATACTAGCGGTGTTTCAGCAGTTCCTAGTGGTGTTCCACAAGGATCTGTTTTGGACCATTGCTGTTTGTCATTTTTATAAATGACCTGGAAGAGGGGCTTGAAGGCTGGGTGAGCAAGTTTACGGATGATACGAAAGTCGGTGGAGTGATGGACAGCGAAGAAGGATGTGGCAGGTTACAGCGGGATATAGATAAGTTGCAGAGCTGGGCAGAAAGGTGGCAAATGGAGTTCAATGTAGCTAAGTGTGAAGTCATTCACTTTGGTAGGAGTAACAAGAAGATGGATTACTGGGCTAATGGTAGGCTACTTGGTAGTGTGGATGAGCAGAGGGATCTTGGTGTCCATGTACACAGATCTCTGAAAGTTGCCACCCAGGTAAATAGTGCTGTGAAGAAGGCATATGGCGTACTGGGCTTTATTGGTAGAGGAATTGAGTTCCAGAGTCCTGAGGTCATGTTGCAGTTTTATAAGACTCTGGTGCGGCCTTATCTGGAGTATTGTGTACAGTTTTGGTTGCCTTACTATAGAAAGGATGTGGAGGCACTGGAACGGGTGCAGAGGAGGTTTACCAGGATGTTGCCTGGCATGGTAGGAAGATCATATGAGGAAAGGCTGAGGCACTTGGGGCTGTTCTCATTGGAGAAAAGAAGGTTTAGGGGAGATTTGATAGAGGTGTACAAGATGATTAGGGGTTTAGATAGGGTTGACAGTGAGAACCTTTTTCCGCGTATGGAGTCAGCCATTACTAGGGGACACAGCTTTAAATTAAGGGGAGGTTGGTATAGGACAGTTGTTAGGGGTAGTTTCTTTACTCAGCGGGTTGTGAGTTCATGGAATGCCCTGCCAGTATCAGTGGTGGACTCTCCCTCTTTATGGTCATTCAAGCGGGCATTGGATAAGCATATAGAGGTTATTGGGCTAGTGTAGGTTTGGTAGGCTTTGGTCGGCGCAACATCGAGGGCCGAAGGGCCTGTACTGCGCTGTATTTTTCTATGTTCTATGTTCTATATAAGTTCGGTGTCCAGTGACAACATACAAAAAAAAGATTTGTTACCATCTTTCTACCATAGGTGTTCCCCAAGCTCATGAAGATTAGCATGTCATGATAATCTCTAAGCTGACAAGGGGAAAGGCCATTCTAGACTTGGTGCTCAGAAACGAGTCGGGGCAGGTATCAGATCTTGTGGTGGGAAAGCATTTTGGTGATAGTGACCACAACTGCCTCACATTCTACATAGCTATGGAGAAGGAGAGGATTAGGCAAAATGGGAGGGTATTTAATTGGGAAGAGGGAACTATGATGCGATTAGACATGAGTTAGGAAGCATGGATTGGGAGCAATTGTTCCATGGTAAAGGCACTATAGACATGTGGAGACTGTTTAAGGAACAGTTGTTGCGAGTGATGAATAAATACGTCCCTCTGAGACAGGCAAGAAGGGGTAAGATAAAGGAACCTTGGATGATGAGAGCGGTGGAACATCTCGTCAAAAGGAAGAAGGTAGCTTACATAAGGTGAAGGAAGCTAGGGTCAAGCTCAGCTCTAGAGGATCATAGGTAGGCGAGGAAGGAGCTCAAAAATGGTCTGAGGAGAGCCAGGAGGGGCCACAAGAAAGGCTTGGCAGAACGGATTAGGGAGAACACAAAGGCATTTTACACTTATGTGAGGAATAAGAGAATGGTCAAAGAAAGAGTAGGGCCGATCAGGGATAGCATAGGGAACTTGTGTGTGGAGTCTGAGGAGGTAGGGGAAGCCCGAAATGAGATTTTTGCTTCTGTCTTTATAAAAGAAACAAACTTTGTAGTGAATGAAACCTTTGAAGAGAGGTGTGCATGCTGGAATGGATAGAGATAGAGGAAGCTGATGTGCTGAAAATTTTGTCAAACATTAAGATTGACAAGTTGCCAGGCCCGGACCAGATTTGTCCTCGGCTGCTTTGGGAAACGAGAAATGCGATTGCTTCACCACTTGTGAAGATCTTTGCACCCTCACTCTCCACTGGAGTTGTACCTGAGGACTGGCGAGAGGCAAATGTAATTCGTCTCTTCACGAAAGGAATAAAGAAATCCCCGGCAATTACAGACCAGTAAGTCTCACGTCTGTTGTCTGCAAGGTGTTAGAAAGGATTCTGAGGGATAGGATTTATGACCATCTGGAAGAGCATGGCTTGATTAAATGCAGTCAACACGGCTTTGTGAGGGGCAGGTCATGCCTCACAAACCTTATCAAGTTCTTTGAGGATGTGACTAGAAAAGTTGATGAGGGTTGAGCTGTGGATGTGGTGTATGTGAACTTCAGCAAGGCATTTGATAAGGTTCCCCATGGTAGGCTCATTCAGAAGGTCAGGAGGAATGGGATTCAGGGGAACATAGCTGTCTGGCCAACAGAAGACAGTGAGTGGTAGTAGAAGGAACATATTCTACCTGGAAGTCAGTGGTGAGTGGTGTTCCACAGGGCTCTGTCCTTGGGCTCCACTGTTTGTAATTTTTATTAATGACTTGGATGAGGGGATTGAAGGATGGGTCAGCAAGTTTGCAGACGACACAAAGGTTGGAGGTGTTGTTGACAGTATAGAGGGCTGTTGTAGGCTGCAGCGGGACATTGGCAGGATGCCGAGATAGGCTGAGAGGTGGCAGATGGAGTTCAACCTGGATAAATGCGAGGTGATGCATTTTGGAAGGTCAAATTTGAAAGCTGAATACAGGATTAAGGATAGGATTCTTGGCAGTGTGGAGGAACAGAGGGATCTTGGTGTGCAGATACATAGGTCCCTTAAAATGGCCACCCAAATGGACAGGGTTGTTAAGAAAGCATATGGTGTTTTGGCTTTCATTTACAGGGGGATTGAATTTCAGAGTCATGAGATCTTGCTGCAGCTCTATAAAACTTTGGTTAGACCGCACTTGGAATACTGCTTCCAGTTCTGGTCGTCCTATTATAGGAAAGATGTGGATGCTTTGGAGAGGGTTCAGAGGAGGTTTACCAGGATGCTGCCTGGACTGGAGGGCTTATCCTATGAAGAGAGGTTGGACTTTTTTCATTGGAGAAAAGGAGGAGGAGAGGGGACCTAATTGAGGTATACAAGATAATGAGAGGCTTAGATAGAGTCGATAGTCAGAGATTATTTCCCAGGGCAGAAATGATTAACAGGAGGGGTCATAGTTTTAAATTGGTTGGAGGAAAGTATAGAGGGGATGTCAGAGGCGAGTTCTTTACACAGAGAGTTGTGAGAGCATGGAATGCATTGCCAGCAGCAGTTGTGGAAGCAAGGTCATAGCGGACATTTAAGAGACTGCTGGGCATGCATATGGTCACAGAAATTTGAGGGTGCATAAGGATCAATGGTTGGCACAACATCGTGGGCTGAAGGGCCTGTACTGTTCTATGTTCTATGTTCTATAAAACACAATAAATCACTACATCTGGGAACAAAAGCATGCTCCTTTCATGGCCTTTATGTTTTGTTGCTTCACTTCTGCTAAATTTCCAGTCTAAGAAGGGTGGATGCAAGTTTTGCATTAATCATTCTATTTGGGCCATTTACAAATGGAATCATAATAAAATAAGACTGGTGATGTCATGTCATGCATTTATTTGCATCCTGTGGACAAATCAGTAGACATTGTCACTTTGAAGCATGACTCACAAGTGACCCTTTTATCTATTTCTGAAGGCCGCCTGTCCACTTTTTTTAAAATCACAATCTCACCTGAGCTGATGTACAAAGCTTAGCATGCTTTGATTAGATCATGGTTTGATTATCCAACATTAAAATTAAACAAATAAACAACTCACTGGAGGAGGAGGCTCCACAAATATCCCCATCCTCAATGATGGAAAAGTCCAACACGTCAGTGTAAGAGATAAGGTTGAAACATTCACAGCAATCTTAAGCCAGAAGGGCCAAGTGGGTGATCGACTGTGACCTCCCCAGCATTACAAATGTCAGTCTTCATCAAATTCTGTTTACTCTGTGTGATATCAAGCAATGGTTGGAAGCAGTAGCAAAGGCCATGGGGCCTGACAGCATCCTTACCATAATACTGAAGATTTGTGCTCAAGAACTTGCTGCTCCCCTAGCCAAGCTCTTCCAGTACAGTTACAATACTGGCATTTATCCAATAATGTGGAAAATTGCCCAGGTATGTTTAATACATAAAATGCAGGACAATCCAATCCAGCCAATTACCATCTCATTAGTGTACTCTTGATCATCATATAAGTGATGGAAGGTGTCATCAATAGAGTTGTCAAACAGCAGCTGCTCAGCAATAACCGTCTCAGAGACCTCAGCTTGGATTCTGCCAGGGCCATTCAGATCCTGACCTCATTACAGTCTTGGTTCAAACATGGACAAAAAAAAGCTGAATTCCAGAAGTAAGGTGAGAGTGACAGCCCATAACATTAAGGCACTGGAGTCATTGAGTCATAGAATCATAGAGGTGTACAGCATAGAAACAGACCCCTTGGTCCAACTTATCCATCCTGACCAGACATCGTAATTTAATCTAGTCCTATTTGCCTGCACTTGGCCCAAAACCTTTCCTATTCATATTCCAGTCCAGATGCCTTTTAAATGTTGCCTCCACCATGTCCTCTGGCAGCTCATTCTATATATGCACCATCCTCTGCGTGAAAAGATTGCCCCTTAGGTCCCTTTTATATCTTTCCCCTCTCACCTTAAACCTATGCCCTCGAGTTCTTGACGCCCACACCCCAGGGAAAAGACCTTGCCTATTTATCCTATCCATGCCCGTTATGATTTTATAAGCCTTCGATGCTCCAGGGAAAACAGCCCCAAACTCTCCCTATAGCTCAGATCCTCAACCCTGGCAACATCCTTATAAATATTTTCTGAACCCTTTCATGTTTCACAACATCCTTCCGATACGCATTCAGTATTTCCTGTGTTCCACATATTGGCTGCCTTGCTGATCTTTGAGGGGCCCTAGTCTCCCCCTAGTTGTCCTTTTGTCCTTAATGTATTTGTCAAAACCCTTTTAGTTTTGTTTTCCACGTATTTATATATTTCTTCTTAACCCTATTTGCCAAAGCTATCACATGTCCCCTTTTTCCCCTCCTGATTTTCCTCTTATGTATACTCCTATTGTCTTTATACTCTTCTAAGGATTCACTTGATCTTTCCTGTCTATACCTGACATATGCTTCCTTCTTAACCAAAACCTCAATTTCTCCTGTCAGCCAGCATTCCCTACACATACCAGTCCTACTTTTCACCATACAGGAATATACTGTCTCTGGACTCTTGTTATCTAATTTTTGAATGCTTCCCATTTTCCAGCAATTTTTTTAACCTGCAAACATTTGCCCCCAATCAGCTTTTGAAAGTTCTTGCCTAATACTGTCAAAATTAACCTTCCTCCAATTTAGAACTTCAACTTTTAGATCTGGTCTTTCCTTTTCCAACACTATTTTAAAACTAATAGAATTATGGTTGCTGGCCCCAAAGTGCTCCCCCACTGACACCTCAGTCACCTGCCTTGCCTTAGTTCCCAAGAGTAAGTCAAGTTTTGCATTTTCTCTAGTAGGAACATTCACATACTGAATCAGAAAATTTTCTTGTACATACTTAACAAATTCCTCTCCATCTGAACCCTTAACTCAATGGCAGTCCCAATCTGTGTATGGAAACTTAAAATCCCCTACCATAACTATCTTATTATTCTTACTGATAACTGAAATCTCCTTACAAATTTGTTTCTCAATTTCCCACTGACGATTAGGAGTTCTATAATACAATCCTGCTAAGGTGATCATCGCTTTCTTATTTCTCAGTTCCACCCAAATAACGTCCCTGGATGTATTCCCAGGAATATCCTCCCTCAGTGTAGCAGTAATACTATCCCTTATCAAAACTGGAATCAATAGGTAGCAAGGTGCATACTCTACATTAGGAAGAGTCATTGGAAGGTGTTTGTGGTTGTTGGAGGTTAGTCATCTGAGATCAAGGACATGTGGACGTCATGGTGGCACAGTGGTTAGTACTGCTGCCTCACAGCGCCAGAGACCCAGGTTCAATTCCCATCTCAGGCTGTGTGGAGTTTGCACATTCTCCCCGTGTCTGCGTGGGTTTCCTCCGGGTGCTCCGGTTTCCTCCCACAGTCCAAAAATGTCCAGATTAGGTGAATTGGCCATGCAAAATTGCCTTTAGTGTTAGGCGAAGGGGTAAATGTAGGGGAATGGATCTGGGTGGGTTGCGCTTCGGCAGGTCGGTATGGACTTGTTGGGCCAAAGGGCCTGTTTCCACACTGTAAGTAATCTAAGTAATCTCTGTAGGAAATACTCAATGTAGTATTCTAGGCCCAACAATCTACAGCTGCTGGATCAACCATCTTTCCTCCATCATAAGATCAAAACTGAGGATGTTTACTGATGATTGCACAAAGTTTAGCACCATTCGTGATTCTTCAGATACTGATGTGGCCCATATTCAAAAGCACAAGATCTGAACAATATTCAGGCTTGGGCTATCGAGTGCCAAGTTACATTCATGCCACACGAATGCCAGGCTATGACCATCACCAATAACAGACAACTTAGCCAATGCCTTTGACATTCAATGGTATTACCATCTCTGAATCCTCTTTCCAAATACACGATCACATCCATCTAGAAGGACAAGGGCAGCAGATATATGGGAGTACCACCACCTACAAGTTCCCCTCAAAGCCACTCATCATCCTAACTTGAAAGTATATTGCTATTCCTTCACTATCACTGGACTTGGCTCCTTACATACATTGCCAGTCACCCCACAGCAATTGGTTTGTAGCAGTTCAAGAAGGTAGTTCACCACCACTTCCTCAAGGACAACTAGGGATGTGCAATAAATGATGGCTTGCCAGCATTGCTCACATCTCACAACTGAATGCTCTTGGCTTGCCTCCTATATTATATCCTTCATAAATTTGAGCTCATTAAACCTCTCTATATTTCAATTCACATTAAACCTTGTTCAATTATAACTCCACTGCTTGTTGACCTATACTGGATCCTGATTCAGCAATGACAAATTTAAAATTCTCAACTTGATGTTGAAATCTATCTACAGTAAGTCCCCCTTTCTCACCTAGCCATGTCAGAATTATATATTTCATCACTTTCTGCTGCCCTGATATTCATTGTTCCCACTTCCGTGGCCTTGCAATCAACTCCGTTTAAAGCTCTGAAATTTCCACCCTAAATTTATCTTGCCACCTTATCCTCTTTAAAATCTAAATCCAACTAGTTTTCTCACAGTCTTTGTAATTTTGCAACAGTCTCAAAAAGTGTCTGAAGAAATAGCCAGTAAAGTACCTAGTGGTGTTTTATGCTGTTAAAAATGCTCTCTAAATGAAAGCTACCATTGTTGAAAGAGTTTCATGGATTTTTATGACATTTAAAATTTAATACATGGCACAGGAGACCTGAAGGGCAATGGGCGTGCTTTAATTCTTAAAATTAATTGCTTTGTTCATTTCTTAACAGCTATCTGAAAATCATGCACCACTGTCAAAATCTGGATACTCTACTAGCTACAGCTCAAAGATTGTATGAATTGTAGCACCAAAGATGAGCTCTGCATATGCATAAAGTGGATTGCAGTGCAATTTCTTTGGTCATACAGAAAAGACTTTTGGAGATTTGAATCTAAATGACACTCTGGGCAATTCTAAATTACATCTTTGGCATGAATTATGCAGAAATCTGCAAAATCCAAATGTTTGGAAATTATTTAGTAAGGGTAATCTTACACCAGAGGTCTTGTGACACAGTAGGTCCTGTGCTAGACTCTGAGCTAGTGGCTTCGAGCTTGAGTCCTTTTCCAGACTTTAGGGCCACAGAAGGTGTGCTCGTAACTGGGAAAACAGGTTGATTATCAACCTGCAAATTCTTCCAATATGTCTGGTGGCAGCCACTACAGTTCGAAGACCACCAGTCAACCATTCTGTGGGAAGCAGAGACTAAAATTTAAGACTAAAATTGGGCCCTTGAAGACAGAAACGGGTGATTTTATTACGGGGAACAAAGAAATGGCAGAAGAGATGAATTGGTACCTTAGATCTGTCTTCACTGGGGAAGATATGAGCAATCTCCCAGATGTAATAATGGCCGAAGGACCTGAATTGAAGGGAATTTATATTAGGCAGGAAATGGTGTTGGAGAGACTGCTAGGTCTGAAGGCTGATAAGTCCCCGGGATCTGATGGTCTGCATCCCGGGGTACTGAAGGAGGTGGCTCTAGAAATCGTGGATGCGTTGGTGATTATTTTTCAATGATCTATAGATTCAGGATCAGTTCCTCTGGATTGGAGGGTGGCTAATGTTGCCCCACTTTTTAAGAAAGGAGGGAGAGAGAAAACAGAGAATTATAGACCAGCTAGTCTGACCTCGGTGGGAAAAATGCTGGAGTCAATTATAAAGGACAAAATTACGACACATCTGGATAGCAGTAACTGGATAGGTCAGAGTCAGCATGGATTTATGAAGGGGAAATCATGCTTGACTAATCTGGAATTTTTTGAGGATGTAATTCTGAAGATGGACAAGGGAGATCGAGTGGATGTAGTGTACCTGGGCTTTCAGAAAGCCTTTGATAAAGTCCCACATAGGAGATTAGTGAGCAAAATTAGGGCTCTTGGTATTAGGGGCAAAACACTGACATGGATTGAAAATTGATTGGCTGACAGGAAACAAAGAGTAGTAATAAACGGCTCCCTTTCGGAATGGCAGGTGGTGACCAGTGGGGTACCGCAGGGATCAGTGCTGGGACCGCAACTTTTTACAATGTACATTAATGATATAGATGAAGGTACTAAAACTAATATTAGCAAATTTGCTGATGACACAAAGCTGGGTGGTAGGGTGAAATGTGAGGAGGATGTTAGGAGAATACAGGGTGACTTGGACAGGCTAGGTGAGTGGACGGATGCATGGCAGATGCAGTTTAATGTGGATAAATGTGTGGTTATCCACTTTGGTGGCAAGAACAGGAAGGCAGATTACTACCTAAATGGAGTCAAGTTAGGTAAGGGGGCAGTACAATGAGATCTAAGTGTTCTTGTACATCAGTAAATGAAAGCAAGCATGCAGGTACAGCAGGCAGTGAAGAAAGCTAATAGCATGCTGGCCTTCATAACAAGAGGAATTGAGTATAGAAGCAAAGAGGTCCTTCTGCAGCTGTACAGGGCCCTGGTGAGACCGCACCTGGAATATTGTGCGCAGTTTTGGTCTCCAAATTTGAGGAAAGACATTTTGGCTATTGAGGGAGTGCAGCGTAGGTTCACAAGGTCAATTCCCAGAATGGCGGGAATATCTTACGCTGAAAGATTGGAGTGACTGGGCTTGTAAACGCTTGAGTTTAGAAGGCTGAGAGGTGATCTGATTGAGACGTATAAGATTATTAAAGGATTGGACATTCTGGAGGCAGGAAGCATGTTTCCACTGATGGGTGAGTCCCGAACCAGAGGACACAGTTTAAAAATAAGGGGTAGGCCACTTAGAACAGAGTTGAGGAAAACTGTCTTCACCCAGAGAGTGGTCGGTGTATGGAATTCTCTGTCCCAGAAGGCTGTGGACACCAAGTCTCTGGATACTTTCAAGAAAAAGGTGGATAGAGCTCTTCAGGATAGTGGAATCAAGGGTTATGGGGATAAGGCAGGAACAGGATACTGATTGAGGATGATCAGCCATGATTATAATGAATGGTGGAAGTTTAATCATTGACCAACATACTTCAAATGAAAGTCCATGATTGCAAACACCCTCTTAAGACATGGTGTTGGAAAACAGAGAAACTGTTACAAGTCCAGATGACTGACAATTGATTTTACTTTTTCCTTCCTGATCAGAATACATTGGAAACTACCTTAACCTTACCTGAAATGCAATAAAGTTTACTGCTGTGAATTCATAGACAATACTTCTTAAACATTATCTTTCCTCTGAATGTGCACAATAGCAATGACCATTATTAGTTGATGTGGTCAATCAATAAAGCAGTATAAAACATGTTCTCACTTAAAGCATTGATATTTTGCTTAAGTACTTACACACTTTAACAGAGTTTGTTTATTGTGCAAATCTACAGGAATATTGTTAATAGGTACATAGTATTTTACACATCAATTTGACTTCTATATGCCATGCAACTCTGATTGTTTGGCACGACATGTATTCATACATTTAAACAATTTGAAATAAATTGATACAAACTGAGGAAATGCTGGAGAAGTTCAGCAGGTCTGGAACATCAGAACTGAAAGAGTCATACTGAATTCAAAATATCAATTCTGTTTCTGCCAGACCAGCTGAGTTTATCCACCATTTTCAATATTTGTTCCAGATTTGCAGTATCCACCATGCTTTGCTCTTTTTTGACTGAACTAAATTGATGCTTAATGGATCCATGCACAGTTTTATACAATATTATGGTATTTTTTAGTTCTTAAAGAATGTTGTGTCTCATTGATTTACAATGATTCTTTAAATCACTTTAAAAATTCTCATTTCAAATAAAAATTGGAAGAGATTGTATCATTTTCATATCCGTAATCATTATTTAAAGTAAACCTTTTGTAAATATCTGAATCTGGCTTTAGGTTGTGATGCTTTATGATTTTTTTAATTTATCTCCAAGTTCTCAGATGTTATCATCTATTTTCTAAAAATAATTTGTATTAAATATGAATTAGCTTATTCTGAAATTTCTACAACTTCTGAATGTGGCAATCTGTAATTTGATATCAATTTGCATAATTTTCTCATTGATGGAAACATAGATTGATTTCCTTGCCTAAAAAGAATTTAAGGTGATTAGGTATCCTTGGGAATGTGAAATTTGTAATGCAAACATATCAGTAGTGATGTCATAATTGACAGAGCAGGCTTGTGGGGCCAAATGGCCTACTTCTATTCTTAATTTGTATGGCTATATGTTTGTGCTGTACTTCTTATGACATTCTAAAACAGAACTCATTTGCAATTAATAGCAACACCATATAATTTTAATATGTTTGCAATAGGTACTTGGTAAGTTATAGATGTATCAAAACACAATTACCATCCAAATTATAGAAAATGTTCATTTGTATTTCATTATTATAAGTTGAATAGTCATATTAAATTGCAAATGTATAAAATGCTGTTGCAAAAATACCACCTCAACTGTTCAAGGGGGACTACCACATATATCTATAGCACTGCAACAGTATAGTTCAACAGAACAGTAGCAATTGAATTTTGATTCAAAAGCAATTGCAAAGTATTTGCCACATGTTGTAAAGAATTATTGACTTTTAAGCATAAATTTAAAAATATGAATCTAATATGAATGTTTCCTTCACAGTATATTTGAACTCAGTTCAAAAAAATAAACAGGGAGATAGACAGCAAAAAACAATAGGCAAATAGTCTCACGTCTGAGATTGGAAAAATGCTAGAATCCATTATTAAAGAGGTGGAAAATTATAATACAAATAAGCAGAATCAATATAGCTTTGTGAGGGGAAGATTACATTATTTGAACAAGTAATAAGCAAGATAAATAAAGAGTTAATAAATGCAATGTATTTTGACTTCAAAAAAGTTATTTGATAAGGCCAGATAAAAGACTGCCATAGAAGAGTATTGGAGTTGGGACATCATATTCTAGCTGTATAGGATATTGGTGAGGCCAGTTTTAGAGTACGTTATATCATTCTGGTCATCCCATGATAGGAAGGATATTATTAAATTAGAGTGAGTACAGAAAAGATTTGCAAAGATGTTACTGAGGCTGGAGGGTTTGAATTATAAGGAGAGGCTGGGACTTTTTCACTGGAGCTTAAGAGGTTGTAGGGTGACTTTATAGAGGTTTATAAAATCATGAGGGCTTAGATAAGGTGAATAGCAAAGGTCTTTTCCCCACGGTAGGGGAATCCAAAACTGAAGGGCATAGGTTTAAGGTCAGAGGAGAAAGATTTAAAAAAGGACTTAGGTAGCAACGTTTTCACGCAGAGGGTGGCGCATGTATGGAATGAACTGCCAGAGGAAGTGGTAGATACAGGTACAGTTACAACATTTAAAAGACATTTGAACAGGTACATGAATAGGAAGGGGTAAAAGGATATGGCCAAACACTGACAAATGGGACTAGTTTAGTTTGGGAACTTGGTCAGCATGGATGGTTTGGACCAAAGGATCCGTCTCCATGTTGTATGACTCTATCAGACAAGACAACATGGTAATGAGGTAACGTATTGGCATGGCTAGAAGATTGCAAAACTTACAAGAAATCGAATTGGGGTTTCAAGGTTTGCAACTAGTTAACTAGTGGAGTGTTGCCGGGATCAGTGCTAGGACCACAACTATTTACTATTTTTAGTAATGACTTTGGCAAAGAGATTGATTATTGTAGCCAAATCTGCTAATGATATGAATTTGGCTAGGAAGGCAAATTATGTTTGAAAGGGGTGTCTATGGGTTAACTGAGTGGTGAAAATTTAGCAGCTAGAGTGTAAAGTGGGAATGTAAGGCTGTCTACTTTTCCAGAGGAGTAATAAAACAATATTATTGAAATATAATTTAGCAATGTTTCTCTCTGTATGGTACAGAGGGGAATAGACATCCTCATACATGAAACTCAAAAAGCCAGCATGCACGTACATCAAGTAATTAAAAGTGCAAATGAAATTCTGGCTTTTATAGCGAGGGAACGAAATATACAAGTTGATAAGTCTTGCTGCATATGTACAGGGAATTGGTGAGACAAACCAGATTACTTTGTGCAGTTTTGGCTGCCTTTAGGAATGGGAGACAGTTCAGAGAAGATTCATAAAGCTAAGTTGTGGAACAGAAGTGTTGTTGAGTGAGAGGTTGGTTGAGCATGTTGAACCTAAAGATACTCATTTGAGTTTGGAAGAACGAAAGGTGATTTTATTGAAATATATAAGATTCTGAGAAGGCTTAACAGCAGAAATGTTGAGAGAATTCCCCTTGTGCAAGAGTGAATATATTGGATATATTCAAGATAGATGAAGTGAGATGAGGTGAAGTTGATAGATAACTTGAGAGTTATTGAGGTGTGGGTGGGATTGGCAGAGAAGAGAGTTAAGTGCATATCAGATCAACAAGGATCTTACTAACTTATGAAGCAGGCTCAAGAGACAGAATAGCTTTTTCCAGCTCCTATTTAAAATGTTATGATAAAGATGAAATCATTTTCTCTCATACCAGTAGTTTTAAATGACAAGTAGGAATCAAATCTTAGTATTGCATTTTATAAATATTATTAATTTGTATTCCTTGCACAGATACCACGTATTCTGCAGAAGCATTGCTGTATTTTACCTGAAACAAACACAGGTAAAGTATTTCTTTTGTGTCATTTCAATACTTTATAAAAGTGAAAAAAAAATTATTTTTGAATTCTTACATGCTTGTTTTCATAATTGTAATTCTTAGCAATTTGAAAGCTGAACTTGTGTGGTCCCTGTTTTAACAGTTCAATTTCTTGTGAGGAGTTCAAAATAAATGAGATACTAACTAAAGTTTGCTGAACAAACTGTATGAAAAGAAGGTTTATGAAGCTTTTTCATCACTAATGGACTTGTTGCACGCTCATCATCTTACGCAGATAGAAGGATGCTGATGATAAAAAACTTGTAGTAAGCATTTATGAATGATTTTAAAACCTTTCATAATCCAAGGATTCAAATCATTTAAAAAAGCAACTCTTCACTGGGGACTGGAGAAAGATGTTCATATATCATGCAGAGCACAAATGTAGATACATTTGTAAAGAATGAATTTGTGATTTGAGTACCTGGTGTGCACAAAAAATCTCTTATAGGATTGAATCGCTACTTGGTGATTAACATTTCAATTTCTAATGGATGAGTTGAAAATACCATAGATTCTTCCTGTTAATAACATTATCCCTCAGTTTCTTATGATACTCCTTTGCAATTTATTTTATGCAAATATGAAGGGGAGTCACTTTTGTTCAGATTTTTTCATGTTATGAACTGAAATGCTGCGTAAAGCATTCTGGTCATCACCTCTCTAATCTAACCTTACAGTTTCTTAAATTGTGTTTCAATTTTGAAAGTAACTTCTGGAAATTTTAAACCATGGACTGAATTTGTAAATTGTATTTGTAAAATCTTTCAAAACCAATTGATGCCAATCATAAAGATAGGTTACTGTGTATAATGGGATGCTGAAGAGTAGCTACGTGTATTAGTGCCTCGTTTGGTTTAGAGATGTAACTGTTCTTTGCACATATATAATTTAACACAGTGGTTCTTGCAATCTCCAATAACTAGTTCTCCATGTGGTGTCAGCTCCAGTCAGAGTCATAGAGATGCATACATGGAACTAGACTCTTTAGTCCAACTTGTCTATGCTGACCAGATAACCTAAATTAATCTAGTCCCATTTGCCAGCATTTGGCCCAAATCCTTCTACACTCTTCCTATTCATATTCCATCCAGATAATTTTTAAATGTTGTAATTATACCAGCCTTTGCCACTTCCTCTGTCAATTCATTCTACGTAGGAAAAAATCTCTGTGTGAAAACATTGTCTCTTATGTCCCTTTTAAATCTTTCCCCTCTCACATGAAACCTATGCCCCCTAGTTTTGGACTACCTACCCTTGGGGAAAAGACTTTGACTATTTACCTTATCTAAGGCCCTCATGATTTTATAAGCCTCTATAAGGTCATCCCTCAGCCTTCAATACTCCAGGGAAAAAAACCCTTGCCTATTCAGCCTTTCCCTATTGCTCAAACTCTCCAACTCTGGCAACATCCTTGTAAATCTTTTCTGAATTCTTTCAAGTTTAACAATGTCCTTCCTTTAGAAGAAAGACCAGAATTGAACACAGTATTCCAGAAGTGGCCTAACCAGTATCCTGTGCAGCCACAACATGACCTCCCACTTCTATACTCATTGCACTAATCAATAAAGGCAAGCGTACCAAATGTCATCTTTACTACCCTGTCTACCTGTGACTCCACTTTCAAGGAACTATGAACCTGCACTCCAAGGTCTCTTTGTTTGGCAACACTCCCTAGGAACTTACCATTAAATGTATAAGTCCTGCCTTGATTTTCCCTACCAAAATGTTGCACCTCACATTTATCTAGAGTAAACTCCATCTGCCACTCCTCAGCCCATTGACCCATCTGATCAAGATGCTGTTGTACTCTGCAGTAACCTTCTTTGCTGTCCATAACATCACCAATTTTGGTGTCATCTGCAAACCATACCTCTTACGTTCACATCCAAATTATTTATATAAATGACAAAAAACAGTGGACACAGCATTGATCCTTGTGGTACACCACTGGTCACAGGCTTCCCATTTGAAAAACTACACTCCACCATCACCCTCTTTTGCCTACTTTCAAACCAATTTTGTATGCAAATGGCTAGTCACTATATTCCATGTGATCTACCTTTGTGAACCAGTGGAACCTTGTTGAACACTTTATGGAGTCAATATGGACAACATCCACCGCTCTGCCTTCATCAGTCCTCCTCGTCACTTCTTCAAAAAAATCAATCAGGTGTGTGAGACACGATTTCCTACACACAAAGCCATGTTGACTATCCCTAATCAGTCTTTGCCTTTCCAAATACAAGTAAATCCTGTCCCCTCCCAACAATTTCTCCACCACTGATGTCAAGCTCACCAGTCTATAGTTCCATGGCTTTTCCTTACCACCGTTGTTCAAAAATGGCACCACATTAGCAACCTCAAGTCTTCCGGCATCTCACCCGTGGTTATCAATGATATAGATATCTCAGTAAGCGGCCCAGCAATCACTTCCTTAGCTCCTAGAGTAAACCTGATCCCATCCCTCAGATTTATTCACCTTTATGCATTTTAAGGCATCCAGTTCCACCTCCTGTGTAATATAGACACTTTTTAAGATATCGTTATTTATTTCCCCAAATTCTCTAGCTTCCATATCTTCTCCACAGTAAACACTGATGCAAAATACTTGTTTAGTATCTCACCCATCTCCTACGGTTCCACATATATGTGGCCTTGCTGATCTTTAAGGGGTCCTAGTCTTTCCCTTAATACTCTTTTGTCCGTAATGTATGTGAGAAATCCTTTGGATTCTCCTGAACCCTGTTTCCAAAGCTATTTCATGGACTATTTCTCCCTTCTGATTTCCCTCTTATGTATACTTCTACTGCCTTTATATTCCTCTAGGTATTCATGATCCCTACTGTCTATATCTGTCATTTTCTTTCTTTTTATTGATCAGAACTTCAAATTCTCTAGTCATCCAGCATTCCCTACACCTACCAGTCATGCCCTTCATCTTGACAGGAACATAGTGTCTCAGGACTCTTGTTATTTCAATTTTGAAAGCTTCCCACTTCCAGCTGTCCCTGTATCTGTGGATATTGCCCCCAACCAACTTTTGAAAGTTCTTGCCCAATACTGTCAAAATTGGACTTGCTCCAATTTAGAACTTTTAATTTTCAGATCAGGTCTATCCTTTTATGTAACTAGTTTAAAACTAATAGAATTATGATCACATGCCTCAAAGTACTCCACTACCTGATACCTCAGTCAATTGCCCTGCCTTATTTCCCAAGAGAAGGTCAAGGTTTGCTTCTTCTCTAATAAGTACATCCACGTAACAAATAAGAAAATGTGCTTGTGCACACTTAACAAATTCATCTCCATCTGATGTTCTAACACTATGGCATTTTTGGTCTATGATTGGAAAGTTAAGATCCTCTACCATTACTACACTATTATTCTTCCAGATACCTGAGATCTCCTCACATATTTGCTTCTCAATTTTCTTTTTTTTTGGGGGGGTGAGGGGGGGGGGTCATGGGTCACTGGTGTTCCCTTGAGCCACTGTGCTGCCCATCTGATCTACAGTGCCATCTGTTAATATTTCTCCCCTTAGAGTCATAGAGACGTACAGCATGGAAAGAGACCCTTCGGTCCAATCCATCCATGCCAACCAGATATCCCAACCCAATCTAGTCCCACCTACCAGCACCCGGCCCATATCCCTCCAAACCCTTCCTGTTTGTATACCCATCCAAATGCCTCTTAAATGTTGCAATTGTACCAGCCTCCACCACATCCTTTGGCAGCTCATTCCATACACGTACCACCCTCTGCATGAAAAAGTTGCCCCTTAGGTCTCTTTTATATCTTTCTCCTCACACCCTAAACCTATGCCCTCTAGTTCTGGACTCCCCGACCCCAGGGAAAAGACTTTGCCTATTTATCCTATCCATGCCCCTCATAATTTTGTAAACCTCTATAAGGTCACCCCTCAGCCTCCGACGCTCCAGGGAAAACAGCCCCAACCTGTTCAGTCTCTCCCTGTAGCTCAGATTCTCCAACCCTGGCAACATCCTTGTGAAACTTTTCTGAACCCTTTCAAGTTTCACAACATCTTTCTGATAGGAAGGGGACTAGAATTGCACGCAATATTCCAACAGTGGCCTAACCAATGTCCTAACCAAAGCCGCAACATGACCTCCCAACTCCTGTACTCAATACTCTGACTAATAAAGGAAAGCATACCAAATGCCTTCTTCACTATCATATCTACCTGCAACTCCACATTCAAGGAGCTATGAACCTACACTCCAAGGTCTCTTTGTTCAGCAACATTCCCTAGGACCATACCATTAAGTGTATAAGTCCTGCTCAGATTTGCTTTCCCAAAATGCAGCACCTCGCATTTATCTGAATTAAACTCCATCTGCCACTTCTCAGCCCATTGGCCCATCTGGTCCAGATCCTGTTGTAATCTGAGCAAACCCTCTTTGCTGTCCACTGCACCTCCAATTTTGGTGTCATCTGCAAACTTACTAACTGTACCTCTTATGCCCGTATCCAAATCATTTATGTAAATGACAAAAAGTAGAGGGCCCAGCACTGATCCTTGTGGCACTCCACTGGTCACAAGCCTCCAGTCTGAAAAACAACCCTTCACCAACACCCTCTGTCTTCTACCTTTGAGCCAGTTCTGTATCCAAATGGCTAGTTCTCCCGGTATTCCGTGAGATCTAACCTTGCTAATCAGTTTCCCATGGGGAACCTTGCCGAACGCCTAACTGAAATCCATATAGATCACATCTACCGCTCTGCCCTCATCAATCCTCTTTGTTACTTCTTCAAAAAACTCAATCAAGTTTGTGAGACATGATTTCCCATGCTTAAAGCCATGTTGACTATCCCAAATCAGTCCTTGCCTTTCCAAATACATGTACATCCTGTCCCTCAGGATTCCCTCCAACAACTTGCCCACCACTGAGGTCAGGCTCACCGGTCTATAGTTCCCTAGCTTGCCTTTACCGCCCTTCTTAAACAGTGGCACTACGTTTGCCAACCTCCAGTCTTCCGGCACCTCACCTGTGACTATCGATGATACAAATATCTCAGCAAGACGCCCAGCAATCACTTCTCTAGCTTCCCACAGAGTTTTCGGGTAAACCTGATCAGGTCCTGTGGATTTATCCACCTTTAACCATTTCAAGACATCCAGCATTTCCTCCGCTGTAATCTGGGCATTTTGCAAGATGTCACCATCTATCTTCCTACAGTCTATATCTTCCATATCCTTTTCCACAGTAAATACTTATTCAAAATATTCATTTGGTATCTCCCCCATTTTCTGTTGCTCCACACAAAGGCCGCCTTGATGATTTTTGAGGGGTCCTATTCTCTTCCTAGTTACCCTTTTATCCTTAATATATTTGTAAAAACCCTTTGGATTCTCCTTATTTCTATTTGCCAAAGCTACCTCATGTCCCCATTTTGCCCTCCTGATTTCCCGCTTAAGTATACTCCTACTTTCTTTATACTCTTCTAAGGATTCACTCGATCTATCCTATTTATACCTGACATATGCTTCCTTCTTTTTCTTAACCAAAGCCTCAATTTCTTTAGTCATCCAGCATTCCCTATACCTACCAGCCTTCCCTTTATCCCTGACAGGAATATACTTTCTCTGGATTCTTGTTATCTCATTTCTGAAGGCTTCCCTTTTTCCAGCCGTCCCTTTACCTGTGAACATCTGCCTCCAATCAGCTTTCGAAAGCTCTTGCCTAATACCGTCAAAATTGGCCTTTCTCCCATTTAGGACTTCAACTTTTAGATCTGATCTATCCTTTTCTATCACTATTTTAAAACAAATAGAACTATGGTCGCTGGCCCCAAAGTGCTCCCCCACTAATACCTCAGTCACTTACCCTGCCTTATTTCCCAAGAGTAGGTCAAGTTTTGCACCTTCTCTAGTAGGTACATCCACATACTGAATCAGAAAATTGTCTTGTACACATTTAAGAAATTCTTCTCCATCTAAACTTTTAACACTATGGCAGTCCCAGTCGATGTTTGGAAAGTTAAAATCCCCTACCATAACTACCCTATTATTCTTACAGATAGCTGAGATCTCCTTACAAGTTTGTTTCTCAATTTCTCTGTGACTATTGGGGGGTCAATAATACAATTCCAATAATGTGATCATCCCTTTCTTATTTCTCAGTTCCACCCAAGTAACTTCCCTGGATGTATTTCCGGGAATATCTTCCCTTAGCACATTGTATTCACAAGAAAAACACCGAATTGAGAAAAGTTTTTACAAGAAGACTGAATGAGAACTAAATCAACAAGAACTAAATAACCCCAGCTAGTGATTGAAATACCTGTTTCACTGTGTGGCCTTTTGGACTTTAGCTGTTTGCCATTGAAAGAAGTATAAAATCTATCTGAATAATCTAACGTTTTTGCATTATATGGGTCAGTTACAAGAAGTGTACAATCATGTGCTACTGCAATTCCAGTTGGACAATTGAAGTGTTCCTGACCTTTGTTATGACTACTAAGCTATTGAAATAGTTTGTTGGAGAAAAGGGCAGTATAATATTCAGCTTTAGTGTTTAATATCTTGGGATAAAAGGATTTTGTTTACCAGAATGTGAACTGTAACAAAACACAGGAGGCACGAGATTTTCTATTTTATTAGCCTAGTGTGTGCTAACCTCAGGCACAAATTCAAGAATTGGAACAGATGCATGAGATGAGGACATGCATTCATTTAATTCTTGTATTTTTGAATCTGGGACAACAGCTCAACATCAGATGCATGTTCATGAGTTGCTACAAATATTGTGTAAGATCTTTGCTCTGTTCCATCTGTTTGGATTCTTCCCGAAGTTCTTCTCAAGCTGTTGCTGTATCTTCTTAAAGAAATCCAAATTTATGCAAATTAACTCTCTAGTTGAATGCTGCTGACAGCATATTAGTTACTTGAAAGGGTGTTTGTGATGTGTGCTTAACAGGAAAGCTAGGATGTAATAATCTGACAGGAAAAGATATTCGTTATTAATAAACATGCAGCTGTAAAAGTTAAATGTGAAAAAAAATTCAACAGGACTGCAAAACATTCACCATTGTTATTCTCATGTACGATTATTTTAAACTTTATCATATTTAAACATTATTGATCTGAAGTATGAATGAAGAATGAACCAGATTGAGGGGTTACTTACTCCAGAATCATCTTAAATTCATTTAGCAAATTTTAACAGAAGCAGGGAAAAGCATTTATCCTGTCCCTCTCCCCATTGCTATTATATTTTACATAACATAATTAACTTAGAATATGGAGAAGAAACTCCTTAGAAATGGCTATTTATGCATAGGAATTATAGGAAACTATTGCATAATTCTATTATTACATTCCAATTAAGTTATTGCTTTTGATACCATTTATAACTCTGAGCTTGATAATTATAACCTACTATTAAATAGTTCATTGACCTATGATGTTTTGTTTTGCATGAAACTGGCTCATAGACATATAGGTGCCTTGAGAATAATGAACATATTAGATTAGTAACATGGGTCAACATTGTTGAAATGCTAGAAAGTTTTTTCGGCTTAAGGCTTCTTAATACATTGTAAAATGGCTGAAATGACACATGGAAAATATGAATGTTCAAAGAACGTTGATTGAGCTGTTATCCAACTGACAACTTTTGTAAGTACAAAACAAAATTGGTTTGTCCCATGACCAAGTCCAATTTCAAGACGTGGAATGACTGTTTTATTTGGCTGTCCTGTAATTTTATTTTTAAAATCAAACTTGTTTTTCTGTTACGACCGAAGAGCTGATGCAGGGGGAAGGGATTTGTGTTTTTGGATCTTTGGGATCTGTTTTGGGGTAGACATGACCTAATATAAGGAGGATGGGTTGTGCCTGAATTGGAAGAGGACCAGAGGCAGTGTGTTCCTATTAGTGTGGAGGGCAAGGTTAGTAGGTATAGGGATAGAAGATGACTGGAGAAATTAGTTAAGAAAAAGAGGGTAACATGTGCCAGGTATAGACAGTTGGGATTAAGTGAATCTTGAGAGGAGTGTAAGGGCAATACAGTAAACGTAAGTGGGAGATCAGGAGGGCCAAAATGTGGCATGAGCTAGCTTTGATAAATATGGTTGAGGAGAATTCAAAGAGATTCTATAAGTAAATTAAGAACAAAAGAGTAACTAGGTAGAGAGTGAGGCCCCTTAAATATCAACAAGGCCGTGGAGATGGATGAGATATTAAAGAACATTTTGTGTCAGTATTTACTGTGGAGAAGGACATGGAAGCTCGAGAACGAGGGGAAATAAGTAGTAATATCTTGAAAAGTGTCCATATTGCAGAAGAGGAGGTGCTGGATGTCTTAAAATGCAACTTGGATACTGAACTGGCTCGAAGTTAGAAGACGGAGGGTGGTAATGGAGGGTTGCTTTTCAGACTGGAGGCTTGTGACCAGTGGTACGCCACAAGAATCTGTGCTGGGTCCACTACTTTTTGTCATTTTTATAAATGATTTGGATGTGAACATAGGAGGTATAGTTAGTAAGTTTGCAGATGACACCAAAATTGGAGGTGTAGTGGATAGTGAAGAAAGTTACCTCAGAGTACAACAGGATCTTGATCAGATAGGCTAACTGGCTGAGGAGTGGCAGATGAAGTTTAATTTAGATAAATGTAAGGTGCTGCACTTTGAAAAAGCTAATCAAATAAGGACTTAGACACTTAATGATAAGGTCGTGGGGAGTGTTGCTGATCAAAGAGATGTTGGACTGCAGGTTCATCATTTCTTGGAAGTGGAGTTGCAGGTAGATAGGATAGTGAAGAAGGTGTTTGGTATGCTTTCCTTTATTGGTTAGACCATTGAGTATAGGAACTGGGAGGTCATGTTGTGGCTGTACAGGATGTTGGTTAGGCCACTTTTGGAACATTGCATGCAATTCTGATCTCCTTCCTATCAGGAGAATGTTGTGAAACCTGAAAGAGTTCAGAAAAGTTTTACAGCATGTTGCCAGAGTTGGAGGATATGAGCTACAGGGAGAGACTGAATAGGCTGGGGCTGTTTTCCCTGGAGTGTTGGAGGTCGAGGGTGACCTTATAGAGGTTTATAAAATCAATGGATGGGAGAAATAGACAATGCCTTTTCCACAGGGTAGTGGAGTCCAGAACTAGAGGGCATCGCTTTAGGGTGAGAGGGGAAAGACATAAAAGGAATCTAAGGGGCAACATTTTCAGTCAGAGGGTGGTGCATATATGGAATGAGGTGCCAGAGGAAGTGGTGGAAGCTGGTACATTACAGCATTTAAAAGGCATTTGGATGGGTATAGGAATAGGAAAGGTTTAGAGGAATATGGGTCAAATGCTGGCAAATGAGACTAGATTAGATTAGAATATTTAGTTGGCATGGACAAGTTAGACCAACAGGTCTGTTTCTGAGCTGTACATCTCTATGATTCTATGACTTGATCAAATGAATCCCTTTACATTGTGTGAGAAGCTAGAGAAGAGATTTCTGGGCCTCTTGCTGAGATATTTGTATCATCGATAGCCATGGGTGAGGTGTTGAAAGACAGGAGGTTGCCTAATGTGGTGGTGTTACTTAAGTGAAGTTATTTAAGGAATTATAGACAGGTTGATAAATTGTTGGAGAGGATTCTAAGGAACAAGATTTACATGCATTTGGAAAGGCAAGGACCGATTAGGGATAGTTGACACAGCTTTGTGTGTAGGAAATAGAGTCTTACTAACTTGATTGAGATTTTAGAAGAAGTGACACAGAAGCTTGATGAAGGCAGAATGATGGATGTTGTCTGTATAGACTTCAGCAAGGCATTCGGCAAAGTTCCGCAAGGTGTACTGGTTAGCAAGATTAGAGCAAATGGAATCCAGGCGGAGCTAGCCACTTCAATACAAAATTGGCTTGAAGGTAAGAGATGGAGGGTAGTGTCTTAGGGTTGTTTTTTGCACTGGAGGCCTGTGGAAGCTGTGGCTTTTCATCATTTATATAAATTATTTGAATGTGAATATTGGAGGTTTGGTTAGTAAGTTTACAGATGACACCAAAATTAGTAATGAAGTTGGAGGTGAAGAAGGTTATCTCAGAGGACAATAGGAGCTTGATCAGATGAACTGAGGAAAAACAGATGGAGTTTAATTTAAATAAATGTGAGGTGTTGCATTTTGGAAAGGCAAATCAGGGCAGGACTTATACAGTTAATGGTAGGATCTGGGAAGTCTGGTTGAACAAAGAGACCTGGGGGTACAGGTTCATAGTTCCTTGAAAATAGAGTCATGGGTAGGCAGAGTGGTGAATATGGTCCTTTGGCACTCTTGCCTTTATTGGCAAGTGCATTGAGTATAGGAGTTAGGATACCATGATGCAATTTGTCCACCCCAGTCCAAC